>NW_028327174.1:58382473-58693539 GCF_987537825.1 Furipterus horrens
CTGTTCATGCTGATATCTTCTTGGTAAACAATTTTCTACTTTTTTTTACCCCTAGAAGAACCTGACTTTTGTCTATTTTTCCAGCTGTTAAGGTGCACACATTTTAATTCAAATGCAAATTGTTCCAAAAATCTTACACATGCTTTTCATCTAAATTTGACAATGCTTATGAACTAGTAGACCACCAAATACTTATCTTTTAACAAGGATTATCATGTTTAACAAGTTATATAACAACGCATTTAATATTTTATTGGTACACTCATGAATCTTTGACTTTTGGTAAGATAATAATAGTCCTGCAAAAAGGTATTACTGTTCCTCAGCAGGAGAAGATAATCACTTCCTGACAGCTGACAGTGTGAACATAGTAGGTATCCATGTTCTCATTAAAAGAAGTCAAAGTTCTTCTGTATTATCATCAAGCTAATTACAGCACAAATTTATAATAATGATTAAAGATCATTCCCTTATTTAAGAAAAGCTCTCTTCACCCATTGCAAATTTAGTAGTATGACATGCAAATCATAACAAAGGCAGAGAGAAAAATTGCTTAAAGTATATGCTAACAAGAATAGAATCTCTGGCCTTGCCTGACTATAGTTGAGCTTTCTGAGTGAAATCTGAAACTGGAACCTCTACGAGGAGGGCAAGGAGAGAGGAAAGAAAGGGGCAGTTTTAATAAGCAAGGGAACTTACTTATGAGACTTGTCTTCGGTGTCCACACCAGGAATAATATCTCTGCATCCACCTGCTAGAGGCTTAAAAGTTTATACAGATGACTACTGGGTTTAGTCATGTGTACTGTCTGAATGATTTCATTTTACTCTTCCAAAGTTGCATCCTTGAAAACAGCTCCCAGTGTGGGAATGGTGGATGGAACATACAAGTCCATTCCAAGGACAGGGAAGGGGGTGAAGAGCTTCCAATTGCCTGGGTCTAGCTGACCAGTCAACCACTGGCCCTGTCCTCTCAGCGACCTCCTTCAACAAGGACTTTCAACAAATTGGTTATTTATATACATTCCTCACGTGGGGTACAAAGACTCTTGTAACTTATTGTCGACATTTAATGAGAACCAGCTTGAATACCACACTCATTTCTGGGAGAAAAGCCAGTACCAAATGAGTAGAGTTAGTATCTCTCCTTGATCCTCCAAGTAGCTCATGGGTTGGTCTAGTACAAAATGGACATTCAATAGGCTTCCTTGCTGGGCAGGCTACATCTGCCAAACCAGCCTTTGCTCCTTGCTGCCACACAGCTCTGCAGTAGAAAACTGGTCTTCTGCTGTCTCTCCAATGATGCTGTTTGTGCTGCAGTAAAGTCAGGCTTTCCTCAGCCTTCCTCTAAGGGGTTCTTCTTTGGAGGATACTTGAAAAAAATGGAACCCTCTCCTTTCCCGTCTTTTCTGCCCAACTCAGGCTGACCTCTACCATAACACTTTTTTGAAAAGAGACAAACAGTTTAAGGTTCTGGCTGAGTAGCTTAGTTGATTAAGTCATCATCCCAATACCCTAAGGTTGTAGGTTCAATCCTCGGTCAGGTGCATATAAGAATCAACCAATGAATGCATAAATGAGTGGCACAACTAATTGATATTTTTCTCTCTCTCTCTCCCTCTCACCAATAAATTAAAAGAAAAACCATTTTTTTAAATAAAAAAAGCTAGAGACATGGTTTATTTGGTAACAAGGAGTAAAAGAAGAATTCTTAATTTCTCTCTCTGGTGGCTGAACTGCAATAGTCAAATGGAGAGCAACATATAAGAATTTCCTTACAGTCCTTGATCTTTTGCAGAAGTGCAAAGATGTCTGAGTAATGTGACTTGCAATTATTATTTTCTAGACAGAAGTGCCAGCTGTTGTGCTTTCCAGTGTATCAGCAGTCGCTACATTTTTCTTCTTCTCCTCAGGTTTCATGGCAGGAAACAGATGCACTTCCTTGATGTTAGGAAACAGACGTACGTCCTTGATGTTATTGGAGTCTGTGAGAAACATGGTGACTCAGTTGATGCCGATGTCTATGCCCCAGCCAGCTGTAGGGGCAGCCATATTCCAGGGTGATGCAGAAGTTTTCATCTATGAACATGACCTCATCATTTCCAGTGGCCTTGATCTTGGCCTGTCCATTGAAAAGCTGCTGCTGCCTATGGGGTCATTCAGCTTGGCATAGGCATTGTACATCTTCTTCTTGGTGCCAAAAAACTTAAGGTGCTCAGTCAAACACTTTTTGGAGTGGTGTCAGTTAGCCAAAAGGCTCATTATCTGTGGGTGAACACAGAAGAATGTAGGACTGATGCATGTTACTTCCAGTAACTCTCTCCAACAATCTTATCAAGGAGCCTGACTCTGGTCTGCTATGGAGGGTATTCAAAAGCTGTTGTCACATGGATATCACCAAGATTTTTGTGAGTTTCTTCAGTTCCTAGGAGATTAGTTTCTGGAAGCTTCATCTCCAAAGCTTTCTCAAGCTGATTTTTCTGGAAGGGTGAGGTAAAGCTAATATCATGGGCTTGGCTGCTTGTAATATGCTTCACTGTCCTGAAATCATCTTCTGCTTGACTTCCATAAGATCATGATGGTCTGCATTAGCCATATAGAACTCACAGGTGGTGAACTCAGGACTGTTAGTCAAATCAATTCCTTCATTTCAGAATTGGCATCCAATTTCATAAACCCAGTCAGTGTTACCAACCAACAGCATCCTATCGTAGATTTCTGGGGCAATTCTCATAAATAAATTTATGTGAAACTCACTGTGGTAGGTGGTAAAATGTTTAGCCACAGCTCCCCCTGAGATGATGTTCATTGTGGGAATTTCAATCTCTAGGAAACTCAACTAATCCAAGAAAATTCTTATATAGGTGATGACCTTAGAGTGGCTGATAAATTTCTACTTCATAAAGTCATTCCAGACCAAGGCCAAGTTTCTCTGATGATACTGTGTTTCCTTGTCTTTGAGGCCAAAGTGAAGATGATGTAACTCATGCAAGCAAGGAGACAGCAGAATGATGCTCAGCTTACCCTTCTTGGTTTTCCTAGGATTCCCATGAACTCATACATCTTCTTGATACAGTTTGTTATTGGTACAAATAAATTCTTCTTATGATTTATAATTTCTGGAATTTTTCGTGACTTGCAGCTTTGACCCCCTCTCCTCAAAAGTCATAGAAGATGAGCTCTCCCCCAGAAGCTCTTATGGCATAGATCCTACCTGCCACCTTTAAGGTAGTTCCACTCAGGTGGTCCCCAGGCTACAGGTGACTATTCTTGGACAAAGTGAGTGAGATTTCTGCATGGAACTTGTGTGCATTTGGGTCTTCCCCATAGATCTTTAATTGGTGGACTGCTTGGCTGAGGATCTTGTAGTATTGGTTTGGGTTCAGGCTCTCCTCGGCACCCACATCATTGTCAGTGGTGTGGTCAGTGGCAGCATTGTTGGCCTGGCTTAGTTGTTTCTCAGTGACTTCCTTCTGCTTGGCCTCTTTCTCTGTTACTTTCTTCTCAAATTTCATGTTTCTCTTTAGATCATTTTTGCTCAGTTTTGGCTCACCACCATCCACATTCACCTCAGGTCCCTGCGCCATAGCTGTCTCTCCACCAGCTATAACTGAAAAGCTATTCTAACTCTTAGTGCTTCATCCTGTACGTGCTCACCCCCAATAGTCATTTTGCTCTGAAGTAGGTCTCAATGCCCAAGAAATTCTCTGCCAAAGGTGGGTCTAATAAAATCTTTAATCACTGTTCCTCTTACTCAGGGGTACCACCCAAGGACCTGCTAGTTTTCTTTCCATACTCTGAAATACAAAGAGTCCATTCTGGTCTTTTTTCTCCCTTTCAATAAATTATTCACAAGAGAAGTTAACCTTTTCTGATAATAAGAAAGCCCAGAACTTAAAATAGGAAAAGTCTAATTTATGCTGGGAACAAGGGTCCTTCTGGGGAGTGGTATTTTTCTTTTTTCTCATGCCCACTGCTGCCTTCAGATACTCAGACAATAAATTAATACATAATAATACTATAAAACTCTGTGAAAGAAGTACTATAAACAGATGTAAAACAAGATAAAAGCCCTGATTTTGGAATAAGTTTGGCAAATTTTGTAACAATAAGTTCAGGGTTGTCAAAGCACAGTTAGTAAAATGGAAGTCAGTAGGAGAAAATCTTGGAAAAAAATGCATGAGCCATATTTGTAGAGCCTGGGAAGCAGTTTGAATTTCAATTGAGTGTTTTAAGCATAATGTGATTGCATATTTTGTTTTGAGAAGAGCACTTAAGATTGTTATTATGAAATAACACAGACAAAAATTTAGGAACAAAAATTGATTTGATACTTATTTCCCACATTTGCTTAAGAAGTAAACTCGACCAATATAGTTGAAGTCCCCATGTACTTTTTTTTTTATCATATCTACCTCCTGTCCCATTCTTCTCACATACAAGTAACTATTATTCTGAATTTTGTCTTTGTAATTTCTATTTTTCTACTTTTAAGACATATCAAGTATTTATGTGGTATTTTATTATACATATATTAATACAGATAGACATCCTTTTGTTGTACTTCACAGATTATTGTTTTATAAATTGAAGGCAAGACCTTCTACCAGCAAAAGGATTGTGACTTGCTTAAGTGTGAGACTTGTTTTGTTGTGGGCATCTGGAACTGAGCCAGCAATATCTCCAAAGAATGCCCGTACTTGTTCTTTTTACTCAACAATCATCTATGTAGGTATGAGTAGCTCTGGTTTACTTTTTTGCTGCTATATATTACACTATGGCTAAAATGAGTCTATGAATATTCTTGTATGTCTGTGCACTATATTTATGTACATTGAACTATCTTTACATCACCTGACTAAATCTCACTTGATCATAGTATATGATCCTTTTAGTGTAATGTAGAATTCAGTTTGCTAATATTTTGCTGATTTTTTTTCATCCATGTTTATCAGAAATATTGGTGTGTAATTTTCTTTTCTTGCAGTGCCCTTGTCTGGTTTTGGTGTTAGAGCGATGTTGGCCTTGTAAAATGAGTTTGGAAGTACTCTTCCCTGTTCTATTTTTTTGAAAGAATTTGAGAAGAGTTGGTATTATTTTTTCTTTAAATGTTTAGTAGAATTTACAAGTAAAGCGATACAGAATTTTGTTTGTTAAGAGGATTTTATTTTTTAAATTATTGATTCAATCTCCTTACTAGTAATTCATCTGTTCAGATTTTCTATTTCTTCATGATTTAGCCTTGGTACATTGTATGTTATAGGGATTTATTTATTTCTTCTAGGTTTTTCAATTTGTTGACATAATTCTATTTGTTTATAGTAGTCTCTTATGATCCTTTGTATTTATGTGGTATGTTTTAATAGCTTCTCTTTCACTTCTAGTTCTATTTATTTGAGTCCTTTGTCTCTTTTTTCCTTGATAAATCTAGCTAAAGTTTTGTCTGTTTTGTTTATCTTTTCAAAAAACGGCTCTTAATTTCATTGATTTTTGCTATTGTCTTTTTACTCTCTATATCATTTATTTCCATTCTACTCTTTCTTATTTCCTTCCTTCTACTTACTTTGGGCTTAATTTGTTCTTTTACCTTTATTTTCTAGTTTCTTGAGGTATAAAACTAAGTTGTTTATTTAAGATTTTTTTCTTAATATAGCTGTTTATTGCTACATTGTCATCACTTATCTATAAGAAATATGTTCCAAGATCCAGTGGATGCCTGAAACTTAGGATAATACCAAACCTTATATATCTATATCTATATCTAGTCTATGTCTGTATCTATATCTATATACTATATATTTTGCCATACATAGATACCTATGATAAAATTTAATTTATAAATTAGGTACAGTGAGAGATTAACAACAATGACATAACAGAAGAGAACACTTATAACAATATACTGTATTAAAGTTATAGGAATGTTGTCTCTTTCTCTCTCAAAATATTTTCTACTTAGAAACCCTTCTTCCTGTGACAATGTGAGATGATAAAATGTCAAATTTTTCCTGAATCTGTGTAACCATCACTTGCTTTCAGTACGTGGATTGATGTCACTTGTTTCAGGAGTCCCGTGTTAGGACTTTGTGCAGACTCAGTGCTCTCTAGTGGACCGCCTTGCCCTCATTCAGAATATGTTTTCTGCTCATGTCTTCCACCTACAAATCTATTATCATTTCCATCTTTCCATTAAGTAAGCACTTACCACGCACTATGGCCATAACTTTTGCACTTTGAGGTGTAATAGGAAATTAGTATAAATTTCTTTCTCCTTCTTCATTATTTCACAGATAGAGGATTCATTCATACCCTAGATCTTGCAGACCTCAGCATATGACTTTTTTTTCTTTCCTTATTGAGTACTTTTGTCTTCTCACATAAAAGAAGCACTTCATGGCTTCTCTTTGGCATATCTGAATTGCCAGCATCAGTACGCTTATGGTTCAGGCTTATTATTAAGTAAAATAAGGGTCACTTGCACCAATGCACTATGGTAACATGACAGTCAGTCAGATAATTGAGACAGCTACTAAGTGACTAATAAGCAGGTAGCATACACAGTATGGACTTACTGGACAGGGGCCTGATCATGTCTCATGCTGGACAAAGTGGAGTGTTGCAAAACCTCGCAATGCTACTCAAAATGGCACACAATTTAAAACTTGTAAATTGTTTATTTCTGTAATTTTTGTTTAATATTTTTGAACCATAGTTGACTGAGGGTAACAAACTGAAAAGTGAAACTGGATAAAGGGGGCCTACTGCACAGTAAGTCCTCACTAAATGTTGATAAGCTTATGTTATTTTAAGCAAAACAATGTATAACAAAACCAATTTTACCATAGGCTAATTGATATAAAAAAGAATTAAATTCCTACAGCATCTCAACATTATATCAAAATGACATTGAGCAAAACAATGTTATTTAAGACCCTGTTGTACAAACTTGCCTCTTAGAACTGCTTTTGCTGCACCCCATAAGCTTTGGTATGTTGTATTTTTATTTTCATTTGTCTCAAGATATTTTTATTTCTCCTTTGATTCCTTTTTTTACCCATTGGTTGTTAAGTAGTGTGTTGTTTAATCTCCACATATTTTTGAATTTTTTAATTTTCCAATTACAATTAATTTTTAGTTTCATACAAAGGTGCTTGATATGATTTCAATCTTCCTAACTTTATTAAGACTTGTTTTGTGGCCTAAAATATAATCTATCCTGGAGAATGTTCCATGTATGCTTGAGGAGAATGTATATTCTGCTGCTGTTGGATGAAATGGTCTGTATATGTCTGTTAATTCCCCTGGTTTAACGTGTAGTTAAAGTTTGATGTTTCCTTATTGATTTTCTGTCTAGATGATCTATCCATTGTTGAAAATGGAGTATTGAAGTCTACTGCTATTATTGTATCACCATCTGTTTCTCCTTTCAGGTCTAATAATACCCTTTTCATTATAAAAGATACTTCTAATTTTAAAGATTTCATTGAACCCAACTGGATAATCAGTAAAATCTCTACTTAAGGTTAATTTTTTATCAATCTTAATTGCATCTTCAATTCCCTTTTGCATGTAACCTAACATATTCATAGGTCCCAAGAATTAGAACATGAACATTGAAGGAGGAATGTTATTCTGACTACTACATGCACATACAGTAAAGTGTTTTAGTAATGCAATTGCTGGGATTAGGAAATCAGCAATCTTGATAGACACAGCTAAACAGATCTTAAGTAGAGATATTACTTTTTATTCTTACCAACATTATTGGACATTAATGCCTGCACATTTAATATGTGTAGCCCTGATAGGTCTGGCTCAGTTGGCTGGGCATCATTTAACAAAGCAAAAGGTTGCCAATTTGATTATCAGTCAAGGCTCATGCCTGGGTTGCAGTTCTAGTCCCAGGTTGGGGCGTGTGCAAGAGAAAATTGATTCTTATTGATGTTTCTTTATCACATCAATGTTTCTCTCCTTTTTTTCTCCCTCCCACCCCCTTCTATAAAAAATAATAAATAAAATATAATTTTTTTATGTGTAAATGGGATCTTCTTCTGCTCTGAATTTTTATTTCTTTTTTTAAAGTATATATTATTGATTATGTTGTTATAGTTATTCTAATTCCTTTTCCTTTAGCTCCCCTTTTCCCAGTACCCCTAATCCCTCCAGCAATCCCACCCCCCTTATTTCAGTCCATGGGTTGTGCATATAAGTTCTTTGGCTTCACCCTTTCTTATATTATTCTTAACTTCCCCCTATCTATTTTGTACCAACCAATTATGCTTCTTACTTCCTGCACCATTTACTCATTTCTCCCCCTTCCCTCTCCCAGCCGATAACCCTTCAAATGATCCCCACACCTATGATTCTGTTACTGTTCTGGTTGTTTGCTTGGTTAGCTTTTGTTTATATTTTTTAGATTCAGTTGTTGATAGTTGTGAGTTTTTTTTATCATTTTAATGTTCATAGTGTTGATTTTTTAAAAAATAAGCTCTTTATCATTTCATATAATAATGGCTTAGTGATGATGAACTCCTCTAGCTTTACCTTGTCTGGGAAGCACGTCACCTGCCCTTTCATTTTAAATAATAGCTTTGCTGGATAGAGTATTCTTGGTTGTAGGTCCTTGCTTTTCATCATATTGAATACTTCTTGTCAGTCCCTTCTTGCCTGCAAAGTTTCTTTTGAGAAATCAGCTGATAGTCTTTTAGGCATCCCTTTGTAAGTAACTCTCTCCTTTTCTCTTGCTGTTTTTAAGATTCTCTCTTTATCTTGAACCTTTGGCATTTTAATTATGATATGTCTTGGTGTGGTCTTCTTTGAGTCTAGCTTGTTTGGGACTCTCTGTGCTTCCTAGACTTGTATGTCTATTTACTTTGCCAAATTTGGGAAGTTTTCCTTCATTATATTTTCACATATGCTTTTGATTTCTTGCTTTTCTCCTTCTCCTTCTGGCATCTCTATGATTCGGATGTTGGCACGTTTAAAGTTGTCCCAGAGGTTCCTAAGCCTCTGATGATTTTTTATTTTTCAATTATTGTTTCCTCCTCCTGTACTGGTTGACTGTTTTTTTCTTCCTTATATTCCAAATCATTGATTTGAACCCCAGTTTCCTTCCCTTCATCATTGGTTTTGTGTGGATTTTCCTTTGTTTCACTTAGCATAGCCTTCACTTCTTCCTTCATGCATCTGCCATACTCAAGCATATCTGTCAAGGCTGTGAGCATATTTATCACCAGTGTTTTGAACTCTTCATATGTTAGGTTGGCTCTCTCCTCATCGCTTATTTCTTCCACTAGAACCTTGACCTGTTCCCCCTTTTGGGCCATACTTCTTTGTCTCCTCATCTTGACAGACTTCTGTGTTTGTTTGTCTCTGTGCCTTAGGTAGAGCTTTCGCACCTGTTACATTGTAAGAAGTGGAGCCTTACGTATCATCAGTAGAGGGAGACCTGTTTCACCACGTTGTGCCATTGTATGTGGGGAGGGGTCTGAGAGGGAACAATGCTGCTTGCTCAGCACTTGCTCCTTTTCTAGGTCTTCTCCCACTTCTGTATGGGACTGGCACCTCTCTAGCTGCTTCCCTGACCATTGTTTTTAGAGTGGTTGGGTCTGTAGACTTTCTAGGATTGTGGGGGTCCTTTAAACAAGTGGACTCTGCTGAGAGACTGGCAGATTCTGCCTCTGTCCCAACCTCCATTGGTTGCACACTCAGAAACAATGAGGCTTTATTGTCCCTAGCGCTGGAACCATGAGCTGTGCAGTCTGGTGTGGTGCTGGGAGCACTCCCCAGTTGTCCCTCCTGACTTTTAAAAACATGTGACTGTGCTTTACGCCATCCTGCTGCTGCCACCGTCACCACTACCACCACCACACCACATCCTCTCTTCCCCAGCTCCGCCCCTCCTACCTGTCTGGATGAGTATTTCTTCTTTATATCTTTGTTTGTTGAAATTCAACGCAGCTCAGTTTTCTGGAACTTCTGGTTGTCTCTAGTTTTGAGGTAGTTTTATTCCTTGTTAGTTGTGGAGAGAGACTCAGCATGTCTGTCTAGGCCTCCGTCTTGGCCAGAAGGCTAACTTTTATTTTTTAATGCTTTGAAATGAAGCAAGTTTTCATAAATTTATTGAACATTTGCTTTTCTGCTTTTATGAGTTGCCTGGTAGTAGCCTTTAGCCATTTCTTTTTCTTCTGAGTAAACATTTTTATCGATTTGTATAAATTCTTTATATGTTCAAATTGCTGGAAAATAAAATTTCACTGGATTTATCAGTGCTCCTGCAAAAAGCTCCAATCCCCTATGACATGGAAATGTATATGATATAACAATAAGAAATGTTTGCTTTTACCTTCTCCAAAAATATCTTACTTTTCACATACCTTGATAATTTCATTCATATTTTAAGTTAATTGTTCTGATACAAAAGGATAATAAATATCCTCTTTTCTCTCTGAGTGAACCAATGATAACATCTTCATCTAGACTCCTAGGTTAAATTCCAATGTGCCAGGATGACTGAAGCACTATCCCCCCAGGTATATATATTTCATAATGGAATAGAGAACTTTAGTGTTTTAAAAGAACATGTGGAGTTATTTAACTCCTGGGGAGATATTTAAACAGAAAATGGCTAGAACAAGGTGAAGACCCTTTTAGGAGGGAAGGGGACAACTGTTTCTTTCATTTTTATAAGCAGAAAAAATTATTTTTCTTCATTTTCATCTATGGGGTGTCTTGCCATATGCATAGCACAATTGACTTGGCTCTCATCATGTTGCCCTAGCTATAAAGAATAAGAGAGACCATAAAAACATTTATTATTTCCTGTGAAATATTTAATAAGAAATCTATCCTTAATCTAGAACCTGGTATATATGCATTCAAACTAAAATTAATACTAGTAAATATTAAAAACCAAAAAATTCTAATACTCATACTGTTCTCTATAATTGCTTCATGTTTAAATCCAAGTAAATATTTAAAGGAAGGCTCAGTACTCATTGTTAATTTGTTCCACAATTTGTGATGATTGCTGATGAGTACCAGACAGGTGATAAATGATGAAGCATTCTCTAGTGCAGGGTGATGTCATGTCTTATACAAGTTCTAGCAAGTGTGATGAATCCAGAACAAGTGCTGAGTGCCAAAGCATTTTTCTTCTTGTCAGAATGTGATGAGACAGAATTTGACAAGTTCTGTGGCCAACAAGTACCAAGGTATGACTGTAACAGGAGTAACACATCTTTTCTTGTTAACCCACCCCGTTACCCACAAATAATTTCTCAGTAGACTCATCTGAGGGATAAGATGGTAGAGGTTTGGTGTGTTGTCCTAAATGACTTTCACCAGGAGACTGACGGGATAAACCAAACTCTTTATAGTCGAGATTCAAATCCAAGGATAAAGTCAGTAAGGGTCCACACCATAGGAAGTAGGAGCATGGATAGAAAATCATCCAGGCTATGGATATGAGGGATATGTTGGTGGCATCCAACCACAAACACTGGAGTATGGAACAGAACTCATGATCCCTCAAAGTAGGAGAAAATATTGACCACCCCTCTCAGGTCAGCAGGAGACAGACACTTCAATTTGGTTTCCATCATCAGAAATAAAGACCAGCAAGAAAGGGAATGTGGCAGGTGATTTTTTGTAGCATTTGGAGGATAGATGGAATGAAGAAATCATCCAGGATGACTTAGAGTCAGAAAAACAGAGATGGACTCATATATCAAGTGTGGTGGGATGCTTAGAGAACAAAACCAAGAACCAGACAAGATAGAACAAGGTATTAGGAAGTACAACCAGGGTGTAACGGAGGGAAAAGTTGGAGTAGGGTCTGTATTGAGTACCTTGCACAGGAGAGTAGTTGTGAATGGAGTTGAGAGATGGAGCAAGGCAAGTAAAAGATTAATATGGAGTCAAATATGGGGGAGGGAACAGAGATTCAGGTACTGAAATTATAGAATATGCTGATAAGTTTTTATATTGTTACCAAAAAAATCTAAACTTTTCCTCTGTAAGCACTTTTTTATAATACCAAGCAGAGATAAATCTAGTCACTTATACCGCATGCAATGATTCTATTAAAAATTATTTGTTTTTACATGGATGTTTCAAAACATGAAGAATTCCTTTTAAAATGGAGAAGTTTTATAGTACTAGTTTGCAACTCTACGTAATTCCTCTTATTTTGTAAATTGGGAAGAGTTTCTTAAAGATGCAAATCTCTGATGCATAGGCTTGCATAATTTCTAAAAAGCACAATTATATTTAGGAAATATGCTTGTCACAAGATTGAACACTAAAGTGTCTGTAATTATCTACACTAGCATGGAAAAATAGAGCTGCACCCAGATTTGAAGATCCAAGAAAGTTTATAGGTGTTTTAATTGTCTTTTTACTCTGGAGAAATACTGTCTTGTTAAGGATGGTTTATAACCATTTTCAAAGTGTTGTTTCCCATTTTAATACAATTTTAAAGTAACTTTTTCTTCTTTTAACTATGTGCTAAGCCTGAAATTGTAAAGCTGAATGATTAAAAGTATCCCCTCAAATTTTAAAAGAGTCAAAAAAAACCATACTAACAAAAGAGTTATCTTTGCCATCTTGTGCCTTTGTTATGGAGAAAGAGAAGATAATTCATTAAAATTATATGAAATGAAGCCATTGAAAAATTGATAATTAAATGAAAGCACCTGAAATACAATTCTGATGGTTTATTAAATATAGTGTACTGTTTTAAGTTAAAGGCATACATGTGATACTTTAGAGTGGTTCAAAACTGAAAATAAACTAAAATTAGAAGAGTTAGTTAAGTCAAATATCCATGACAAAGGTGAGCATTTTGCTATAAACTCACATTTTTGAAGTTATAAGAACATTTTAAGGAAGAGTTATCAGTCTGAGAGCAAAAGAGGATATAAAAACTTTTGAGATATGAGATATTATTAATATTAATGCACTTGCATTATTTGGGGGAGAAATAAATAGATTTTATGAACCAGAACCTGCTGATTCTTACCTTGTTTTGGAATCTATTAAGAAAGTATGGTTAAGTAATGGTTTAAACCATCCTAAATTTATAAAATGCCCACTGAAAACCTTGAGAAGTTCTCCTATATTTTGTATGTTCTTCAAAGTGTCCATGACTTCAATCTTTCTAGAAATTGATTCCTTTATTTAGGCAATAGCTCTTTAGTTTCTACTATATGTAGACCTTTGAACCAGTTAGTGATGGGAATTTCCAAAACACACACACACACACACACACACACACACACACACACACACACATATTCATATACATACATGTAACAACAACTAACAGATATGAAGCATTAATTCCAAGAAGTATTTATAATCAAAATAGGAAGACAAAAGATGCATGTGTCAAACGTTTGATGAACTTCTAAAATAAGGCATCGAAAATAAGAGCTTGATAAACATAGGGGTGCATAAATTCTTTTGAATTAGTGTTTTGGGTTTCTCTGGATATATTCCCAGAAGTGTAATCGCTGGGTCATAAGGCAGTTCCATTTTTAATTTTTGGAGGAAACTCCATACTGTTTTCCACAGTGGCTGCATCAGTCTGCATTCCCATCAACAGTACCTGAGGGTTCCCTTTTCCCCACGTTCTCACCAACATTTGTTGTTTTCTGGTTTATTGAGGATAGCCATTCTGACAGGTGTGAAGTGATATCTCATTGTGGTTTTAATTTGCATCTCTCTGATGGCTAGTGATATTAAGCATTTTTTTCATATGTGTATGGGCCACCTGTATGTCCTCCTTTGAGAAGTGTCTATTCAGGTCCTTTGCCCATTTTTAAAAATGGATTGTTTGTGTTCCTGGTGTTGAGTTGTATGAGTTCTTTATATATTTTAGAGATTAAAACTTTGTCCAATGTCTCATTGGCAAATATAGAACCCTGGATCTTTTAAAGCCACAAATGCAAATATACTTCTGCATGAATACAGATGCCTATGAAACAGTCTAACCTCCATAATTTATCTTTTTATAGTCTGCCTTTTACCTAAACCAGAAATGGTGAAATCCTGATGAGAATTCACAACAATTTAAGTGAAAAATAAGATGAATTATTATTGTTCCTTTATGTCTTTCTCTTTTGTTTTCCCACTTTAAGCACAAGTAGCCAATGTAATATTGTGACTTAATGCCTTTTAGTGAGTCTTCTGCCTGATTATCTCTGTCATTGAAGCTTTAAGATCTTAATTCAACATGTGTTATTATTAGGTTGAACTCTTCTTAATTGCCAATATTCAATCTTATTTTTACCTACAAATACAGCAATTTTAAATGTACCAACGTTTAGTGTTGGTGTGATTCAAAGAATCTTATTTTAATAATAATTATTATTATAAAAATTAAGATAATTTTAACATCATTGTTTTAAACAGTATATTGAAATAAAGACTAGGGGGCAGTGGTGAGGAGGAGAAGAGGGATAATAAAGGGAAGAGTCTAGTCAAGGAACTAGTATAAATGATCCACCGATATGGACAACGGAGTGGGGACTGACTGTGGGAGAAGGGGTAGGCAGGGTGGGGGAGGGAGCAATGGGGGAAAAAGTGGGACAACTGTAATAGAAAAACAGTAAATAAATCAAAAGTAAACTAAAAAAAGCAGTCACTTTTATTTTTATACAACACCATTTCAAATGCTTCCATTTGCAAATTTTCATTACTAAAAATAGAAAATATTCAGACATGTTCTCAATTTCTTGTCTAAATCCTGTTTTCATTTGTCTAATAGTTTAATACTCTCTCCTCCACAAAATAAAGACTTCTGTGTCATTAAAAATAAAATTAACTAGTCTTTTTGGAACTTCAGTTTTCTTAACTGGATCATTCACTCCTTAACAATCTTTTTCTTAATGCAGTAATATAATGTGAAGTATTAAAAATGTCAGTAAGACCATTTTATTTAATTAAAAAACAGAGGAAACCATTTAGGCTAAGCGATATTATTAAAAATATTTAATGAGTGGTAATGCATATGTCACTAATATTTAAAGATCTTCAGGATATATTAAATGTCTAAAGCAAGACACAGAAGAGTCTATGAGTTGCTAGTTTTTGTGTAAGAAAGAAGAAAAAATCTATAAAAGCACTAGCAGCATACACAACAAGCTAATAAAAATGATAAAAAGGATGAAAGCAGAAGCAGGAGCAAGAATAATAACTATGTATATCTTTTTATATTGTTTTGATTTTTGAACCATGTGAATGTACAACCTATTTAAAAATTAAACTAAACATGGAAAACGATACAAATAGGTACCATTTTGCCATTTTATTGGTTTCAATATTAGAATACAACTCTTGCAAAGAAAACTGGTTTTAACTATAGCAAGAGTTCAGGAAAAAAATTCGCAAAAATGTTGGGTAAAATTAATTTATATTGAGTATAGTGGGTCTCAAATTTTATCATGCATACAATCTCCTAGATGCTTTGCTAAAAATCCATATTCTTGGGACCTAACCCAGACTATAAATTAATAGGTTTGAAATGGGGTTAAGAATTTGCATTTTAACAACCCTAATTGTGTTGTAGAATGCATTGAAACTACAATCTAATATCTTAAAATTGTTATTCTTTTGCAGCATTAACAGATTCTCAAATATAGTAAATACAGTATTATTTTTATATTTTAAAACTATAATTTCCAAACAAGATTTTTTTTCAAATGTGAATGGATTTTTTTACATTCATTAGCTAATTTTAAAAGTTAATATTTGCCAGTCCAACTCTTTCCTTATATTTAACATTAACTAATAAAGTTATATAATAACAAGATTAGTAAGAATAGTGTAGATTTATCATTCAGATAAAAGGAAAGGCTCCACACCAATTATAGAATAAATTTTAAACTTTTGAAGTAGAGTAGTAGACATTGTTAATTTTTGTAACTGTTCATCTTCTGAACCTCATTTTCATGTTTGGAAAATTCTTCACTTTACTAGTTTTGCTGAGAAGCAGAAGCTACCTCTTGATACAGAAGCTGGATATATTATTTTCACAACATGATTTAGAGTTGTAACCATCCTTCATTTCCAGTCAGGCACACGAAAACGAGGAACTGCAAAAGGAGTAGCCTTCAAGCCTCGTTTCTGGCCCAATGAGAGAGACTGTGAGGTACCTAATATCTTTTTAATTTTCTCCTTTTTCTACTTAAAAAATCATAAATGGTTGGCTCTATTTTATTATTATTATTTGTAAAATCTCTGAGGAATCCATGCAGCACTCATTAAGAATCTCATTAATATGCTGGGATCTGCTTGTCCATAAAGGGGAAACACGGGGCCCCAAATATCAGCATTGAGATCTGAGACCTGGGTTCTATTATTTGGGAATATGAAAAATCAGATCTGTGAGGAGACATGAGATTTAAAACTAAGTTTTATTATTACATGGCTAAGCCAAAGAGTGTGAACAGGTTAAACCTTCAGAGTCAGGGACAGCAGTGGATTCAGGAAGGATTCTAAAATTCTTACCTGTCCTAATGCACTTTTTTGATGAGCTCATCTACTGCCATGATTTAAATACTATAGCTGTGTTTATGACTCACAGCAATGTGTCTCAAAGTCTTACATCTCCAGAGTCCTCATTACCCTTGGGTATCTAACTATAGATAGACAGATAGATGGATAGATAGATATTCAAACTCAACATATCTAGTACTCCAGATTTCCTTGAATATATTTCCATATATTCATTCAAATAAAAGCAAGTCACTCCCCCTCCCCAATATAAAGCTCTCTATGGCTTTCCATCAATGACAGCTCCAGAATTTCTACACAGGCACCCGTTGGGAAAGGGAGATTGGCTAGAGCATTTGGAAAAAATGTTTTAGAAGCATTGGCATTGCAAGCACACATTTTCACTCAAATTATATATTTACTTGAATGAGATTGGGGTGTATGTTGTACTGTCCCCCACCTATACCTTGCAGCCATCATCTGGCATACTTGAGTGTCTTCCCATTGAACTTAAAATGATGAAATATTTCATTATGTAGTTTCCAGGGTATTACATGGGCTGGTCTCTGCTTCAGTTTCTGGTGTCTTTGTGAACCACTGTCTATCCTCTCCTCCCTCTCTGTCAATAACGTTCCAGACGCAGTACATGTCTTGCTCAAACCAGACCTGGACTTTTCTCAGATTTTTAATATTCCAGGCACATTCTTGACTTAAGACCTTTCCATGGGCTGGTCTATCTGCCTGAATTAGTTTTTCTTTAACTTTTTGAATAACTTTCTGCCTTGCTCTTTCTTTCTTTCTTTCTTTCTTTCTTTCTTTCTTTCTTTCTTTCTTTCTTTCTTTCTTTCTTTCTTTCTTTCTTTCTTTCTTTCTCTCTCTCTCTCTCTCTCTCTCTCTCTCTCTCTCTCTCTCTCTCTCTCTCTCTCTCTCTCTCTCTCTCTCTCTCTTTCTTTCTTTCTTTCCTTCTTTCTTTTTATTGTTGTTCTATTAGAGTTGTCCCATTTTTCCCCCCATTGTTCCCTCCTATCGTGCCTACCCCCCTTCTATCCTGTCTAAGCCCCTTCTCTCAAAGTCAATCCCCTCCCTGTTGTTCACGTCCATGGGTCATTTATACTAGTTCCTTGACGGTACTCTTCCCCTTCCTTCCCACTTTCTCTCCCTGCTCCCACCCCTCTGGTCACTGTCAATCTGTCCCTTGTTTCCATGACTCTGGTTCTATTTTGCTCATTTGTTTGTTTTGTTCATTAGGTTACTGTATTAGGTGAGATCATATGGTATTTGTCTTTTGCTGCCTGGCTTATTTCACTAAGCATAAAACTCTTTAGTTCCATCTATGCTGTTGTGAAAGTAGGAGTTCCTTCTTTCTTTCTGCTACATAGTACTCCATTGTGTAAATATAGCAGTTTTTTGATCCACTCATCTACACATGGGCACTTAGGCTGTTTCTAGCACTTGGTTATTGTAAATAATGCTGCTATGAACATAGGGGTGCATAGGTTCTTTTGAATTGGTGTTTCAGGATTCTTCGTGTATAATCCCAGCAGTAGAATTTCTGAATCAAAAGGCAGCTCCATTTTTAGGTTTTTTGTTTTGTTTGTTTTTTTAGGAAATGCCATACTATTTTCCATGGTGGCTGCACCAGTCTGCATTCCCACCAACAGTGCACTAGGGTTCCATTTTCTCCACATCCTTGCTAGCACTCGTTGTTTGTTGATTTGTTAATGATGGTCATTCTGATCGGTGTGCTTTAAGTTCATTTCTTGTCACCTCTTTCATAGAAAATGTTCTCTAATCATCTGCTTTGTACTATTTCCTCTCCCACAACTAATACTGTTATATTGCCTTTTGTTCATCTGAGCAGTTATTTATTTTTGTGTTGAGTAGTGAAGTTTTGTATTCCACTACCAGAATATAAACTCCAAGAACAAAGGGATCCAGTCTATCTTGTTCAACACTATACCACCAAAAGCAGAACAATCAATAGTAGATGTTCAATAAACATGTGTAGAAAAGCTAGAGAAAAATGAGAGAAGGTGAATCTGCAAAAGGATTGGCTAAATCAAAGTTTAAACACTAATATTTATTAAATTGTATTTAAAAAGAAATAATTGTTACATTATAGTGTCAGAAACACATTGATCTGTGTTAAAGGTGATGGGTAACTTCTCATATGTTTTAATTTGGTAATATGGCACCCATTGCTTGAACACCTTTTCCATATATAATTTCATGTGATGTAACAGTGAACTTTGCCCTGGCTGGTTTAGCTCAGTGGATTGAGCGTCGGCCTGCGAGCTAAGTGTCGCTGGTTCGATCTTCCAGTCAGGGTACATCAGAGAAGGAAAACTCTGACTCCAAAAAACCTCCGCTGCCTTGCGGCATACCTCTTCAGGGGAAAGGCTAAGGGAGTAAACCCCGACAGAAAATCCGGAGCCAGAGTCCCTAAGGCGGTTTGACGTTGTAGTCAACACCGGCAACTCCTGCGGCGCACCTGAACCCAAGCTGTATCGACTCCGTCTTTCCCTTGGACCCTTCAGCTGCGAAGAGAGGGGGGGTCTGCTGCATGGGCAACAGCAGACCCTCCATATTACTCTGCCCAGGCTCTGTAGCTTCAGCGTCATCACAAGATGTCGATTCAACACGGGAGGAGACAGATACCGTGTCACTCCCGAGTCGGACTGCACAGCCATTCTCGGCAGTGCAGATAGACTCTTAAGAAGCTACACCATCGTCTCTCGAGACGGACGGCTGCCGACGAACAGTGAACTATTTAATGCAAATGGTTGCTGTTAAATGTTTGTAGGTTGACTTAGTTTCCCATTGATTAATAGTATAAATTAAGACTGTTTTAATTTATGAGTACCATTTGACAGTAATTTTTAATTACTAACAGATAAAGATTTTTCCCCCAAACCTTGTCAAGAAGTTAAATGCATAAAAATACTTAAATGTGTCATTGATACTTCTATTTAAATATGTTATGTTTTAATATTTTCATCAAGTAAAACAAGGAATAATTTCTCTTTAAAGAAAACTATGCTAAAATTTTTCACTAATAATTTCATAAAATTGTGTTTTATATATTAGATTTTCTCCAAAAAAACAATCATTAGTATATATTTTATTTTGAAAAATGAATATCCAGGTGATTCCAGAATACATGAATTATAATTATATATGTTACAAATTAAAAATTGTCATGGGCTTAAACAAATAGGAATATTGTTTTATAGCTTTTCTTTTTTATTGATGAGAGGGAGAGAGAGAGAGAAAGAGAGAGAGAGAGAGGTGAATCTGTTGCTTCACTTATCCATACATTCATTGGCTGATTCTTGTATTTTCCCTGACTTGGAATCGAACCCACAACCTTGGTGTGTCAGGATAATGTTCTAAACAAATTAGCTACCTGGCCAGGACAAATTCAATAGGTTTTTAATGCAGGGCTTTATTTTTGCTTTCACATGAGTTATTATTGAAGACTCTTACTGGGAAATACATAGGCATTAACAAAGCTTAAGCTATAAAAAACTCCATTTAGATCACTTTAAATGTTATGCTAGATGTTATTAGACATCTATAAAGTGATTCACATTGAAACTCAGGAGATCAGATTTATTTATTTTAAATAATAAAATGAAACTGTCCATGAAAATTTGATGCACTATAAGAAATTACTCTAAAAGTTCAGTTTTCCTAACTTAAAAAGCTCCACTTGAACTACAGTTCCTTATATAAATGTTCATAAAATTGTCAGTTTTTGTTGGTAAACTGCATGAGAAGCATGATGTAAATTTTTAGAGAAAGCAAATTTATAGCAACTTCTTTTAAATCCATATTTTAGAATTCTATTTATCATATTTACATTGAAAAAAGTAATCAGGAGATATGGATTAATAAGAGTTAGGCTCTATATATTTAATAACTATTAAGTTAATTTAATTTTTAATTGCAATTTGCATTAAATTCATTTAATTTTGGTAAAAGTTAGTAAACTTTAATAACTAGAGTTATTTTATAAAATTCAAATTCTTAAGGGGTATTTCTTTTGACTCCCTATCAAATAATTAAACACTGATTACTATAGATTGATAAGCAATGTATTAGGTGAGCCCCTGGCTTGTTTAACTATAGGGAAACAACAGCTCTCGTCTTCTCAGTTGTCATTTAAAGAAAAAATGTTAAACTCTAAATTGAATAAATGATTTATACAATGTTTTTCTCTACTGTCTACTCTCTTTGAAAGATGATAAAACTCATGGGCTAGAAGTTTAGAGGATCTGAATGCAGTGCCAGAATCATCTTTTAGTATATTGCTATGAGTCAATATCTTTAGCTTTTTGTGCTTTCTCCTCTGTTTACCTATAAAATGGTGACAACTACATCTGTCCTTCCTAATTCATAGACTATGTGATACAATTATTTTAAATGTCAAATCAGCATCTATAAGTGCTTAAAGAAGGCATGAGCATGATTCATAAAGAATTTGCTCTTTGTTTCAATGATAAAAAAGGCCAAGAAAAACTCTGGATAAGGGTTCAATTTTCACCTACTTCTATTAAGGAAAAGGAGAATAATAGTGTGTGTGTGAATGTTTTATTGGAAAAAAGTGGATAGATTTTATTTTATTTTTTATTCTGTTATAGTTTATATTCAATATCATTTTGTATTACTTTCAGGTGTATGGCATAGTAGTTAGGCAATCATATACTATACAAAGTCCCCCCCCCCTATTATTTCCAGTACCCATCTAGCACCACATAGTTATTAAAATATTATTGACTATATTCCCTATGTTGTTCTTTACATCGCCATGACTATTTTGTAACTACCAATTTGTATTTCTTAATCCCTTTAGCACTTTCACCCAGTCCCCAGCACCTCTCTTCCCTACAACCACCATTCTGCTCTCTGTGTCTATGAATCTGTTTCTGCTTAGTTCATTCATTTATATTGTTCTTTAGATTCCACATATCAGTGAAATTATATGGTATCTGTCTTTCTCTGATTGACTTATTTCACTTAGCATAATATGCTCTAGGTCCATCCATGCTGTTGCAAATGGTAAAATTTTCTTCTTTCTATGGCTGAGTAATATTTTATTGCATACATATACCACAACTTATTTTATAAGAGTGGATAGATTTCAGTTCTACACAATGCAGATGGTGCATTTTGGACCACAATTGCCATGTAAGGCAATTTTAAAACTATACAAAATATTTTAATTACATTCTCAAGAACATCAAACGGCTAACAACAGTACTATCATTGATAAGTAGTAGCAGACAGACAGCTGTCTTCTCAATACCAAAAAGGAAGTTAAATGATTATGGAATGCTTTATCAATATGCTAAAACCAAACATTTCTATCTAAAAGAATTTCCCTTTAGAATGTGATCTGGAAAAAAAGCATTCTCAAACAAACCTAAAATGAGAGAATTCACTACTAGCTGACTGATACTGAAGGAAATACTACCACATAACAAGTTATTAATGCAAGAAAAAGCAAAGATCACAAAAACTAGTAAATATGTGAAAAACTAAGTCAAAATTGGCATAAAAACTAATAATAGATATAATAATAACAACATTCCATGCCATTTAAAATTATATAGTGTGGTATTGACACAGAGATACAGAAAGATTGCTAGGATAGAAAACCCAGTAACAGACCCAGTGATGAATATACACTTGGGATATGACAGAGATGGCTTTGCATAGCAGTGCAACATTAAATAGTCCTTTAACAATTGAGTGTTCATGTGAAAAAATAAAATTTAACCCTACTTCACACTACTAATATTCATAGAACTAAATGTGAAAGGGAAAACAATAGAAAATAGAGTTCTTAGAAGATAATAAAGAGAAATGTGTTCATGATATTTGGGCAGGGAAATATTTTTAATAAAGGACACAAATTAATAATAAAGAAAAAATTTATAAAGTGGATTACATTACAATTAAAAATCTTCCATTTGCTAAAGACACCATTAGGAATGTAAAATGAAAATCATATAATAGGAGAACAAAGTTAACAGCATGTGTACTTGACAAAAGGCTTATATTTAGAACATATTAAAAATGCTTAGAAATCAATAAGAAAAAGGCAACACAATGGAAAAATGGGGATGATGAGGAACTGAAACTTCACAAAAGAGAATATGTAATTGGCCAATATACACATGAAAAGATGAAACCTCATTTTAAATAAGAAAAATTCAAATTAAATCCATAATGAAATACACTATGCAAGCACCATAATGAATAAAATAAAAATGTCTGATGATATGAAGTACAGACAGAATTTGGAGCAAAAGAAATTTATGCAATACTCCTAGGAATGTAAACTGGTACAGCTACTTTGAAAAAAAATTTAAGTTTTATCTACTAACGTTGAAAATATACAAAGTCTAAGGCAAGCAAATCTATTCCTCTGTATTAAGCCATGGAAATTGAGAGCATATGATATACTAGGAAAAGGGCACAGAAATGTTAGTAGCAGCAGTGTAGAAGTAAACCAAAAGTCCATCAATAGTGAAATAAATAAACATATTTTGATTCATTCATACAATGGAATCAAAAAAGTGAATGGAGCTACAACATCACTGGTGAAAGTGTAAAAGCAGTGCTGAACAAGAGAAGTCAAATGCAGAAGAAATCCATACTGTATCATTTAATTTACATAAAAACTTAAAATAGTAAAAACTAAATTATAGTGCTGAGAAGTGCATTTTTGGAACATGGACTATAGAAATTAAACAGCAAAACATAGAATTGCTAACATAAAAGTCAAGAAGTGGGGTGAAGAATGGAAAGTGGCAAGTGGGATACTTTTGGGAAATTCTAAGTGTTCCCTTGACGTGGATAGTTTTTAAGGTATATTTTATTGCAATAAGTTTTATTTTTAATTATAGTTGATATATGGTATTACACTAGTTTCAGGTGTACAACTCAGTGTTTAGAACTTCATATAACCTACAAAGTGATCACCCTGATCATTCTAGCAACCTGACACCGTACATAGTTGCAACACTATATTATATTTCCTATGCTATACATCCCCTGACTATTTGGTAACTACCAATTTATCATTCTTAATCCCTTAACCATTGTCATCTATTCCCCCAACCTCCCTCCCATCTGGGAAATGTTCAAATGTTCTCTGTACCTATAAGTCTATTTCTTTCCTGCTTGTTCATTCATTTTGGTTTTTTGGATTCCACATATAAGTAAAATAATCTAGCATTTGTCATTCTCCGCCTGACTTATTTAACTCAGCACAGTACCCTCTATGTTTATCCATGTTGTTGCAGATGGCAAGATTTCATTCTTTTTTTTTATGGCTGAGTCATATTTCATTGTACATATCCACCACTACTTCTTTATCCATTAATCTATTGATGAACAATTAGGTTGCTTCCATATCTTGGTTATTGTAAATAACGCTGCATATGTCTCTTTGATTTAGTGTTTTAGGTTTCTTTGAAAAAATACCCAGCAGTGGAATTATTAGGTCCTTCATTGTTTCTTGTTATAGCCTTTGTTTTAAGTCTAGTTTGTCTAGTACAAGTATTACTGCACCAGCTTTATTCATTTCCATTTTCATGAAATATCTTTTCCCATCCCTTTACTTTCGGTCTGTGTGTCTTTCAATATAAAGTGTGTCTCCTGTCAACATGATTTGTAAGGGTCTTATTTTCTAATCCATTCAGCCACTGTATTTGACCTTGGTAGCTTAATTGTTGTTCACTTTTTAATAATTTGAAGCTGTATACATTTGTCTTATGTATTTTTGTGTGTAACTTTATTACATTTTAAAAAGATAAAATTTTTAATGAAAATAGTTAAACTCTGGACATAAAACAGACAAAAGCTGAATTATTTAAAAATTAAGAAAATAAGACTAATAAAAATTATGACACATATTTCAAAATTATTACATCTGAAAAAATAAATTAATACCTATTCCAGTAGGACATTTAAAATATCCTTAAGATGTTTAAGATGTCATAGAAAAATTTTAAAGTTTTTTTTTGTTTTTGTGTTTCAAAATTTAATCACTTAATTTACTTGATTCACAAATCATTGAATAAAGCCAATAAGATCTATAAAATTTACTAAGTTGACTTTTTAACAGGCTAAAGTGAAAATTTTCTTTGTTCTCCAAGGCATCAATCTCTATCTTCTTCTACCTTCATGAGAGTTCCTTATTTAAGGGGTTTCTGTTCTTCTGTTACCCCTTAAATTGACACCTTTTCCATGGTTCCATTCTTAAGCCTCCTGTTTTTTCTCTATCTGCTTTCCTTGGTAACTTTATATAAAATCACCTACCTATCACTGATTCTTAAACACAGCATGATTTCTTTCTGTTGTTTCAGTTGCCTGCTGGACATTTCTATCCAATGCCTCAATGTTCTACTTTGAAAAATGAATTCATAACTTTTCTGTTAAATCAGAATTTCTCACAAGCTTGATTTTGCAAGCAGCATATCTATGTAGTAATTCAAGTAGAAATCTTGAGATTTTCTTAGCTCCTAATTTCCCTACCAAAAAGCTGCCAAAATTCCCTTCTTAAAAAGCAAACATGAATATGTAATATAGTTGTCTGCTTAATATTCTCTACTACACCATAATTCTTTCACTTGACACTTAGAGAATTTTTAATACAGCATATAACAATCTAGCTTTATAACTTTTTACATGCCTATCTCCATCAGAATGCAAATTATTTAAGAAGCAGTTATTAGCTTTAATCTTTAGAATGATTAATATCAAATAAAATAAATATTTATGAAATTAATGCATTTTTTTTTATCACCGCTTGCTATAGATTAAGCATACTTTAAAGCAGACATCGTTAATTTAGGGTCCTTAGAGCCCCACGGGACCCATTGATAGAATTCATGGGTTAGCAAATCTGAATTAAAATTATATACTTAATTTTCATTAACTCTCTGATTAAGGTAAGTGTTGTCTTTAAACCATAAACCACAGTACTATCTATAATTTTGACACCAATAAAATCATAGATTTATTTATAATAGATATGAGTTTTTGCAGATATTTTAAAATATCCTAGCCCTGGTCAGGTAGCTCAGTTGGTTAGAGCATTGTCCCAATATGCCAAAATTGCAGGTTTGATACCCAGTCAGGTCATATGCAAGAAGAAATCAATAAATACATAAATAAGTGGAACAACGAACTAATGTTTCTCTCACTCTACTTCTCTTTTTCTCATCCTTCCTCTCTTTATCTATAAAATCAATAAATTAAAAAGAATATCCTAAAGGGAGCTTGGGGAAAGTAGAATCATGTATAGAGGGATAAACAGTGATGATAGAAGGAGACTTGACTTGGGGTAGTGAACACAATACAATTTTTTAGATGATATATTACAGAATTGCATACCAAAAACCTGTAAAATTATATTAACCAATGTAAACCCAATAAATTCAATAAAAAAAATCCTTAAACCTATATCTTCTCTTGGATATGGTAATTATTAGGTCTATGCTCTATGATTTTATGCAATATCTTATAAATGCATGCATATATTACCACATGATAATTTTAAATATTTTGTTAACACATTCTAAAATAATACATTTTCCTTGATAATCCTGTGCATTTTATTTTATTCATTTAAATATGAGAAAAAAGGGCCCTTTGGTCTCAATAGCTCAGCATATGACTTATGATACCAAAAACATTAGGAATCCCTGTTTTAAAGATGAAATGGACAAAAATACCACTGAGATATATTTTGATTCTCCCATTAGGTAAGCAGGAAGAGCTGCTTACCTAATGGGAGAATCAAATGCAAGAAATCATTGAGGATGGACCAATACATTAGTTGAGGGAAAAAAAAATAAAGAGAATGTAAAAGCAAGCATCACAAGTGGAGAGGAAGAAATTAATATCAGTGACTGGTCAAGGAGGCAAACAGAAGCATGAGTAGAAATAAAGGTAAAATATAGAATTAAAGTTAAAATGGAAGGCTTTATAGCAGGGACTGGAATACATTTATGTAATGAATATGAGTGGATGTTGAACTATTTGATTAGAATATCTACGTCTCATGGACAATACATAGCAAAAAGCAGAAACATTACCAAAGATAAGGTCTGCTGATATAAAAAAAAAAAAAAAAGATTTAAAAAAATGAGGAACTTCATACAGGTAAAAACCAAGAAACAAACAAGATTAAAAACAAGACAAAATAAACAAATGAACTGTTATAAATTCCCCATAGAAAAGAAATTGGTTGCCAAAACACAGTCATAATTATATATAGTTTTCTTAACTAAAATTATTAGTTTTATGCATTTAAGTGAACTTTTTAGTAAATTAAACTTCAATTTTATTGTCAATATGCTGCAGAGTTATTTTAAAATTTCCTGCTTAAATCTTAATTAGGTTTTATTTAAATTTGAAATATTGGTCAGCCACACTAAGCATCTAGTATTTACCGTGTTTACCGGTAACCAATAATGAAGCATTTTTGAATCTTTTTACCTGCATCTCTTACTATGAAGGAGAAGAGAGAAGTGGAGAGAGGATTAGTTCTGAATCTGTGAAGTTGGAAGTGCACTTGAAGTTTTTACATGGAAAAGTCAAGTAAGTTTTCAACTATATAGACTTAAATTGGAAAACCTTTGACATATAGATGATAACTATGGTTGCAAACATTAATAAGATTATTGTAGAAGGGTATATGAAGTTATATGAAAAGATGATCCAGCATGAAGCCATAAGAAACTCCAACATCTAATCATTTGTAAAAGAGGATGCTCTTACAAGCAGATTGAAAATGCCTGGGCAAAACATTGGACGGAAAATAGGAGAGTGCAATGCAATGGAATGGGAGCCATTGGAAGACAGCATTTTAAGGATAGGATTTTCAAGTATTATGTACTAATAAGATATCAAATAGAACAACTGAACAATATCCATTGGATTCAGAAAATAAAGGACATCAAGAGTTGCTTCAGCTACGGTGAAGTTGGATAATTAGAGTGCACAGAATTGAGGAATATTGAAGGTGAGGTGATGAAGGTAATGGAGATGAATAGTACAAATAACTACTTCACAGAGTTGCATTGTAAAGTGATTAAGAATTATGTAGGAAAAGGTGTAGAATTTAATGAATGTTTTCCTTTGATTAGTTCCTTTTTTTAAATGCTAGAGTTTTAAGCAAGTTTAGATTCTACTGGTAAGGATTCTATAATCAAATGGTTTGTTAAATGAACAACAACAACAAAAAAAACTTGATGGGAAAAACAATAAATTGTTTTCCATTTTTTATTTTATTTTTATATTTTGGTATAACACCCCATTTAAGAGCTACTTTATCCTATTGATGACATGTGAGGAAGCTTACATAACTTTGAGACCACTCTTAATTAAGAAATCTGATTCTACCTTACATTATACTTCTATCTCATTCAAGTTAAAGTTTCTTCTCTTCTTTAAGTTTAGACCTGTCTCTTTTCCTGGGGACCTGCTCTACTGAAGAAGTAATTGATCTGACCTTCCTTCACTTACTTCTCTCTCTGGTTGTACTGCCAGGGACAGAGCAAGGTTTGGAGAAAGGTAGGCAAATGTCTTAACTGATAGAGGTATTTCACCAGCCCTAACTGAAATTTCTCAGTTCCCTGATGTAGGAAAACACTCAGGCTAACCTCTTGCTATGTTTCTGCAGCTTCCACCTCCTGAAGGAACATTGAAGAGCTTCTTAAGTAGGAGCCTTTGTGACAACTCAAGCACTGGTATGCTACCTGGCATCTGAGTGCCCTGTGGGGGATTTTATGCATCTGGTTTAACAAATGCCAGGGGTATTACTTCAGCAATTAGCTTCATCTGTCTTCCCTGATGCCCAAGTTTCTTCAGTACCTCCAGCCTTCAGACTCCTGC
The DNA here is from genome assembly GCF_987537825.1 of Furipterus horrens. Classification (NCBI taxonomy): domain Eukaryota; kingdom Metazoa; phylum Chordata; class Mammalia; order Chiroptera; family Furipteridae; genus Furipterus; species Furipterus horrens. The sequence continues at coordinate 58,410,883 of NW_028327174.1, forward strand.
AAGCAAGAAGCAGGCATAGATGTCTATGTTTCTAAGTTTATATACATTTCCAAGTATTTGAGAACCCATATCAAGTTCTTCAAAAACTTCTCTCCAGACTTCTCATCATGTTCAATTAGAAGGGCAGGGCAGGGTAACATGAGTGTCCTTTACTTTAACAGTTCCTAAGAAACTTACCTTTATGTTTCTAGCCTTTTATCTAAGCTGTTGGGGTTCTGGTCACTGTGTTCCTTTAGTAATAGGTTCTTCGTGGATGGAATTAGTATTTTTTCCCCCCAGAATTCTGGGACTGTTAGGAAAGTCAATTACATCATGTTATAAAAACAGTCCGGAGGAGAGGCTGACAAAGCAGACATAGCACAGATATACAGAACTGCCAAGAATGTGCGAAGTGGAATGATCCGCCCTCCAAAGCCAGAGTTGTTCTGTGAGGAACTAGACACAGATGTGTGTGTGTGTGTGTGTGTGTGTGTGTTTTCTAATGTGGATTGCATTCTGTTGGGATTGTGAGGCTTTTGAATATAGGATCTGTGATGAGGCAGATTCAAATCTGTCCTTTCAAATGAAAATTAGTTTCAGGTATTCAGAGGGAGGGAAAGAGGGAAGGATGGGGAAAAAAGAGAGAGAAGATTAGGGAAATAATTTAAAGGAGGTAGGGAGTATAATTCTTAGGAAGGCAAAGACAATTGTAAATAAGAAAAGAAGGTGGATTCAGGAAATATTATGGAGGTACAAATGGCAGAAGCCAATGACTGGTAGAATATTTTTTAAAAATTAAGTTCAGTTAAAGGCCATGGTAGATATGAAAAACTTCAGAATTAGTTCTGTGAATTGCTAAATGTTATGAATTAGAGTTGGTTTTGTCACATCTGCTATGAATTGAGGTTCAAATATTACCTCTCGGAGTTACAGAATCTTTTATTTATAATTGAAATCACCATAACTTCCATAGTGACTTGGAGGATCTAAGTACACACACATAAAAAAATACTAAACTAATCCTACCTCTTCTCATTTTTCTCCATGTTCAAAGATGATTTTACTCCCGTTTTAAGGTTCTTCTAAAAATGTTTTTTATACAAATAGACAAATAGCACTGAGTATGAGTATGATTCCACCTGCTTTATACATACTGGCTTTTTCAATTTTCATAATAACCCTATAAAATAATTATTATTATCTACATTTTATAGATGAAGAAATTGAGCCCCTAAGAACTGCCTATGGTCATGCAGCCAATTAGTAGCAGAGCTTGGATCTCAGAGCAAGATCTCAAATGCTCTAGAGAGAAACAGCATTGCAGTTTCTTTTATATGCAGGTGGGTGAAAGAAAGGCAGGAATTGGAATATAAAAGAGTTAAGGCTACATGTTCTCTGGAGGGTGGTCCACTTTAGAGGAAGGTGTCTGAAGCAGGGCATTTCAAAAGTGTGTTAACCTGGATACACAGAAACAATGAAAAGGGCCTGCTTAAGGCAAAGATTAAGTTTTTATTTATTTATTTTTATTTTGGTTTTTGGTTTTTCAATTACAGTTGTCCCATTTTTCCCCCATTGCTCCCCCCCCCAGAGCCTACCCCTTTTCCCATAATCATATCCCTCCCTGTTGTCCATGTCCATGAGTCATTTATACACGTTCTTTGACTAAACCCTTCCCTTTCTTATCCCCCTTTTCTCCCTCCCCGCTCCCCCCTATTGACTGCTATTCTGCTCTTTGTCCTATTTAGTTCGTTTGTTTGTGTTGTTCTTTAGTTTCCTGTATTAGGTGATATCATTTTTTACTGAAGAAGTTATATGGCTCACCATGGCCTGCCCAGTTAGGAATTTATGATCAGATCATCCTCTTCTTTGTCCAAAAAAGCAAATAATATTGCATAGTTGTGACTCCCCTAAACTCCAAATCACACTCTCCTATTATATTTATGTCTGACTGAAAGGGAAAATATATGAACTACAAATTGTTGCTATAGTAGAAATGCAAATATTATATGCTCACAATTCTTTCTTGAAGGGCTTCTCCAAAGAAAAACTATTATATTATCAATACATTATGTAGGAAACAGAAGCATTACTTTAAATGAATTTGCATACTATTTAAAATGCCACATATACCATACATGGTTCTCTTTAGCCTTCACTTTCCAATAACCCTTCACTTTTATTGGAAGATTTAAAGAGGAAGAAAGGTAACACTGGTGTTCTTGCAAAGAATTAAATGTTGAAGGTGGTATAAGATTAGAGGTAGGGAATCACTAGAAGAGTACTTTAGTCATCCAGTTATAGCTTGATGAATGTTTGAATTAGGATTAATTTTCTGTTATCTAAAAATAAGATTTTTATCTTTTATGATTTTTTTTACTTCAAGTTCTAGCAGTAAAGGTGTTTCTTATTAAATAGACTTACAATTTAATGAAGCTGTAAGCCATTTAAATCTAAAACTTATAGGGAGAAAGTAGGTGATATACTCTGAGTTACTAGAGTTGAAACATAAATTCATTTGATTTCATGAGTCCTGGAGTCTCTATGTGATTACTCAGTTCAAGTGGGGAATCTTTGAACCTTAAAGCAATGAACTCTGAGAAAGAAGGAGCTAGCTTGACTGATTGGAAAAGGCAGAAGGTAAAGCCCCAGAGCCAGGTAAAGTGGAAGCTGGATTAACACATCATGTCGCACAGCAGTGGAAATTCTCCTCAGGTGGATATAAGATGTCCCAGAAGAAGCAAGGGAGCCATTTCCTGAGGGGTTGCCTGATGTCACTCAATTGCAGTCAGCCTAAAATACCAGGGATGATTGTGAAGGAGGATATTCTGTCACAAGAAGGAAAAAAGTTGCAGAGTAAAAAAAAAATGGTCAAAAAGTATAAAACAAAGACTCAAATCGCTGGTTGCCTAGGGATGAGAGGAGGAGCGGTGTGACTACTTGGTAGTGGTGGGAGTTACAGGACTGTGTGCATTTGCCAAAACTCATATGCCTATAAAGGATGGGGTAAATTATTCCTCATTAAACATGAATAAAAATATTGAAAACAAACATGATTCATTTAGAAAGGTGAGCATGCTAATAGAAGTTTAAAAATACCACATATGTGAGTGATTTAATCCACAATTTTAAATTACAGTATGTGGTTTAAGAGATAACAAGAGTTTAAAAAGAAAAAGGGTGGGGGATTGAAGGGAGGTAGAAGAGGGTAAAGTGGGGATAAATGGTGATGGAAGACTTGACGTGGGCTGGTGAACACACAATATAATATACAGATGATGTATTATAGAATTATAAACCTAAAACCTATATAATTTTATTAACCAATATCACCCCATTAAATTCAATAAAAAACAAAAATAAATAAACATAAATAAAAAAGGAAGGTGATGGAAACTTGTATATTTACCTGATTAATTTTATTGCTGGCCTAGTAATACTGTGTAATCTTTATGTGCAGGAATTTCACATAGTTTTGTGTTTTAAATGTGGCCCCTGAGCGCGGAGAGGTGCAGTGCCTGGTCGGCATTTCTAAATTGCTATGTCACAGGCTGGGTTCTCCAGAAGCAAACAATGGCACTGTATTCCATGGGCAAGGTGTTTGTTGGAAAGGGAACAGGCAAGACTGAGCAGAGTAACAAACACAATACAACTGTGATGTTGTGCACACAGTAATCCTTTGCTAATTTGATGTGGAGCTCCAGAGAGAAACAGGTGATCCCCATGGCATCTATTGATTCCCCTGAACTAATCTTGACAGTCAACAGGCAGGACACCAACCCTAGGTCTGCTAAAGTGTCCAGTGGTGGGGTAAATGGCCAGGTCTTCCACCTCTGCCTTGCTTGGTTACTAGGTGCAGGTGAAGGAGTGACACTAGGGGCTGTCTGCTGACCACGTTCCTGCAGGAAGTTGTTCTTTGAAGGGCATCTGAGTGGTGCATCTTCATATCTATCATACTTCATTCTTTGCACCACTGGCATCTACTTCTGCATATGTGTGGAAGAAGTAACTCCTAGTGGAGCAGAGTCCTGCTGGGACTCTTTTCCAGAGGAGACTCCCAGAAGTGAGAGGTTAGTGAGACAAATGACAGCTTCTGCCACAACAGTCATGCTTGGAGCCACTACTGACAGTTGTGATTTTCTCCCTCCTGAACTATACATCCTAGATTTCCCTCACTCTCAGCTGCCACCCCGCTGCTGACGTTAATGACTTACCTGGTGATGTGGACCAGACTCTCATCACCAACAAGCCTTGGTTCCTCATCACCATGCTCTTCTCAGCCTGGGTTTGATGTGCCTCTTTGTGTAACAATTGGATAAGGGCTTATCAAGAGATGCTGCTGTGAATCACCTGAATTCCACATGTATTCCTTCCTGCTCCCATGTGAGGCTGTAGCCCTATTTCCTGCTGATGATCAGTCAGTTATTCCTGCCAAGAAAGTGACTTCTCTTTTTTCCTGTTGGTTCCTGGATATAAGGAACACAAAGTGGCCAGCCAGCAGCCAGAGATCATCATTAAGTGGGAACATTGCTTTGGCTACTGGAAAATGTGTTTCCTTTCTGGGACCAGTACCTCTAATACTCAGTATTGTGGGAAAAGAAGAATAAAGTCTCCATGTCTGTTCCATAACCATAGTGTTTATGTGCAGATGGCGTGATCTTGCTTCAACCCCCAGAGGCTTCCGACGGGGTTCTCTCACTGGGGATTGCAACAAACCCCATGTGTCCCTCTCCCTGCCCCCTCACCACCACTAACATCTCCAACATGATAGAGTGTTGATTGGGCTTCTCAAGAAGCAAGGGTTTTTCTTTTTGTAGGTCCCACTCAAAGATGGTAGCTTTTTAATCCTTCAATCTGTGGGCCAGACCAGTATCTGTAGGTATAAAATATGTTGCCCCCAAAACCAGAAGAGACAAAGAGATAGCGTGCTTCCCTTTCTATAGGAGGAGGTGCAAGGTATAATAATTTATCTTTACTTTATACAAGATATCCTGGCACATTTATAAATTTTAAAGAAGACCATGATTTCTGAACATTACTGTGTTTATCTCCCACCCTTCGGAGTGATGTGTCTTGCCAAGAACTTTAGTGTGTTTGCTACCTCTTGCTTATTCAGCCTGCTAATTATAATTCTATTGATGTAACGGATCAATATGATGTTCTGTGGAATGTCCAGACAGTCAAATCTCTTCCTACTATATTATGAGAGAGGGCAGGAGAGTTAGTAGAGCCATAGAGCAAAACTCTAAATACATATTGTTTTCTATTCCATATGAATGTGAGTAGTTTCTGATTGGCAGAGAAATAAACCTATTTACCTAATCAACCAGTTTCTAAGGCCTCCATTTTGCCTTCCCCACTACAATAAGTTTAAAGACCAAAGATGCAATGTGAGAGTTGGTTCACCTCTCTAGTGTTTAAGTGCTAGATGGGAAATGGCCAGTGAATGGGTCCATTGCCACAGTGAGCTCCATATACTATCTGGGTCCCATGTGCCCAAATACCAAGAGGAGTAATGATACTCGGGGTTTTTAGGTATCAATGTCTACTCACTCTCTTCTTTAGTCCTCTTAAAATCTGAGTTTTCCCCTTCCCAGTGAAATGGCCATAGGTTCCTTTGGGGAAAAAAACAGGGAATCATGTCATGCTGTTGCAGAGTCATTTCTCTTGGGAATCAGGCACCTCTATAATCAAAGTTCTTGAATTCTAAAAACTAGCTTAAATCTAAAATCAGGAAAATTTCGATTTAAAAAAATGTTATTTTACAATGTGCCTCCCATCCTGGTGATTCAACTTTGATTTCTTTTGCTAGTTCAAGATGAGTAGTGTCCTTGTCAGCTGTCCATCTATTATGCCACTTGGTATGTCATGTTTTATTAATCATCTTGGTAACACTCTGTGGATGAAACCCTCTAGGATGCTACACCAAGCATATAAGTCATTGTAATAATCACTGTATCCTGATTTCTGCTAGTTAAGCACTGTTACCTAAATTTTGTGTTTTTTAAAAATAAATCATCTAAGAACATTCTTTTCATTGCTTTTAGAGAGAGGGGGAGAAAGAAAGAGAGAAGCATCGATGTAAGAGGGAAACATTGATTGTTTACTTTCTCATATGCTCCTCAGCTGGGGATCAAGCCCACAACCTGGGTACATGCGCAGACCAGGAATCAAACTTGAGACTTTTTGAGTTATGGGATGACTCCGCAACCAACCGAGCCACACTGGCCAGGACACTGAATTATGTTGTTGTTGTTTTAGTTACTTTAATTTTTATTTACTTTAGTTTTGATCTTCTTCTTAAATAACCCCAGCCTGTTGGCTTCCAGTCAAGATGGAGGTATAGGTCAACATGGCTCACCTCCTCACACAAATGTAGCAAAAATTACAACTAAACTGCAGAACAACTATCACCCAGAATCATCAGAAAATTGAGCCATATAGAAATCTGACAACAAAGGAATTAAAGAAGTCACATTCATCCAGATGGATAGGAGGGGCAGGGACACAGAGACATGGAACGGATGGTCCCTCACCCATGTGTGGTGGATAAAAAATCAAGAGGGATACCTTGGGAATGAGGGATCCTAGCCCCACAACAGACCACCCAGCCCAAGGTTCCAATGCCAGGAAGATAAGTCCCCACAAATTCTGGCTGTTAAAACCAGTGGGGGTTGGGGCAGCAGAAGAAACTGCAGGATTCTCAGACATCTTCTCTCCAAGGGCCTGCAGTGAACTTAGGACTTAGGCAGACTTGTTCCCTGTGGGCTCCAACACCTGGGCAGCAGCTGGAAGGGCACCAGTGGCATACAAAGAGAAACTGAAGTGTCTGGCATCAGGGAGAGTGCTGGGGAACAGTTTACTCCAGGACAAAACCAGGCAGTGGCCATTGTCCCTTCTTTGAACCTTCCTCCACACAGAGCCACAGAGTGGTGACACCATATCAGAAACTTCATCAACCTGTTCACATGAGTTGCCTCACATTGGCGATTATCTAAGGCTCTGCCCCATCCAACTTATGGGTGCATTTTTCTACATTTAGCCTGCACTACTAAGACAGAGAGTCAAAGCAGCGAGACTGAACTATGGTTTATTTTACCCCACTCCTTATTCCTTTTTTATTTCTTCTTCTTCTTTTTAAAAAAAATAATTTATTTATTTATTTATTCTGGAAGGACCCCCGCACTGTAACAATTTCCCCCTCTCAGACCTAAGATCCCTTATAATCTTATAAAGGACAATGGGCAAAGGTCTCATGCTTCTCTAGCTGCTTCAAGCTGGACATGGTCATCATTCTACCTACCACTGGATCCAGAAATCCCTAATATGAGTCAGGGTGTAGAGGGGAGCGTGGCCTTCCCACATGGGAAAGATCGTGCAGACTCCAGGTCAGTTGGCTGTCCCCGGACAACGGTGTGCTTGGTTTAACAGGCTGGCATCCTTGTTGTATTCTGGGGGCAATAGATTTGGCAACAGGGTTAAAAGGCATCATTCAATCCATAACCACTAGATGACAAAAGGCAGGTATTAATTTTTCAATGTCCCATATTAGGGAAAAAAAAGGCTTCTTTGGAGAAAGGTGTGCCAGGCATGTCACACTTGTCCAAAGCCCTTTTCCCACTATACCTAGTTTGGGCTGAGGGGAATATTTTACATTTCCCCCTCTCATACCTCTGGGCCCTTTCTGTCCAAGCCAATAGGATAGAAAAGGGAAACCAGTTTTAAAGTGAAGGCCACAGACCACCCCATACTTCACCAACCCAACCACTTAGTTCAGCCAAACTATTGAGTCTCAGGAGGCAGCAATGCAGACAGGATTAAGTGAGGCCTATATGTACAGAAAATCACTCAGGTAATGAAATCATAGGCTTATGCCCTATGAAAACAGAACACACATGTTAATTTATGCAACATAACTCAAAAATGAGTCTCTAAATCTGTAAGACTATCTTACTGGGAAGACATCCAGTTGCAAGGTATTTGACATTCTTCTTGCCTGTAAATTAAGCATCTTTGATGATGTCACAGACCTAGTTTAACTTTCAAATGAAAACTAACTTTAAATGAAATTTTAAAGACAGTTAGCTGCACTAGTTTATAGTCTACCACTGAGCATTGTGATTTTCCTTGAATTGCAATTTTTCTTAAGATTACCTTCCTTGTCATTAAAGGGACTGGATTAAGTCCAGTTTTAATTTATCCTGTTTATTTACATAAAGCAGCAAATGATCACATATGATCTTTAAGTCTGTTTTGCTGGAACTTACACGAAGAACGTTTAGGGTGACCTTCAGTCTGCCCTTCAGGGCACAGAAGCTGAGCAACAAATCTGCCATTCTGCCTTGCCTGTAAACCCTGTCTTTTCCAAGTCCTTCAGGTTTTCCATTGTACCTTAAGGTTCCTTCTAGCCACCTTTCAGGAAAGCAACCTTTGTGTTCCTTCCCTGAAAAGATTGCCGTGAACTGCACAACCAACCAGGGTACCAGGTCTTTTTTCTTGTGGGCTTTTATTACCTTCAAAAGTCAATCTCAGTTCCTCAGGTTTTTGGTGACAACCAGAGCCCAAGCATGCCTCCTTTATGCATGAAATTCCAGTCAAAGTCTTGGTGAACAAAAGCTCTACTAACAACTAGTTTTATTAGTTTTATGCAAAGAACCTTATGTCGTTGCTTACTTCTTCAGAATGCCAAATTCTCGAGGGATCAGGTAGGGAGAAAAATATAGAGTGTGTAGGAAAATTCTTGTCCTTCTGATATTCACTAACATTGCATTTCCATACTTTATATTTTCTTTTGTTCACTTTCCTACATGTGAGGGATTTTTTTTTTTTTTTTGAGGCGGAGGAGGGATTTGCTGGATCATTTACTAATTTATTTTGCTTTTGCTTTTTTCCCCCACTAAAAATTTTGTTTGTTTGTTTTTCTATTACAGTTGTCCCACTTTTTTCCCCCATTGCTTCTCTGCTTCCTGCCCACCCCTTCTCCCACAGTCAATCCCCACACCATTGTCCATGTCCATGGGTCATTTATACCTGTTTTTTGACTAGACCCTTCCCCTTCTTACCCACTTCTCTCCCTCCCCTCTCCTCCCTTGTCACTGTTAGTCTACTCTTTGTTTACATGGCTCTGGTTCAGTTTTGCTCTTTTGTTTGTGTTGTTCATTAGTCTCCTGTATTAGGTGATATCATATGGTATTTTTCCTTCATTGCCTGGCTTATTTCACTAAGCATAATTCTCTCTAGTTCCATCCATGTTGTTGCAAATGGTAGAGGTTCCTTCTTTCTTTCTGCTACATAGTATTCCATTATGCAAATGCACCAGTTTTTTAATCCACTCATCTACAGATGGGCACTTAGGCTGTTCCCAGCACTTGGCTATTGTAAATAATGCTGCTATGAACATAGGGGTGCATAGGTTCTTTTGAATTGGTGTTTCAGGATTTTTCAGGTATAATCTTGGAATGAAATTGTTGGTTCAAAAAAAATTCCATTTTTAGTTTTTTGAGGAAATTCCATATTGTTTTCCATAGTGGCTGCACCAGTCTGCATTCCCACCAGCACTGCCTATGTTTTCCTCTAAGACTTTTATGGTGTCATGGCTTACATTTAAGTTTTCGATCCATCTTGAGTTTATTGTGGTGTATGTTGTAAGTTGGTAATCTAGTTTCATTTTTTCAATGTCCCTGTCCAGTTCTCTTCACAGCAGTTGTTGGAGAGGCTCTTTTCACTAAATTTTATATTCCTTCCCCTTTTGTCAAATATTAGTTGACCATATAGACCTGGGTTTATTTCTGCGGTCTCTATTCTGTTCCATTTGTCTATTTATCTCTTCTTATCCAGTACCAGACTGTTTTGATTACCATGTCCTTGTAGTATAGTTTGGTATCAGGTATTGTGATTCCTCCTACCATGTTCTTTTTCTTCAAGATTGCTGTGGCTATTCGGGGTCTTTTTTGGTTCCATATAAATTTTTGAAGTATTTGTTATAGGTCTATGAAACATATCATTGGTATTTTAATAGGGATTGCATTGAATCTATAAATTGCTTTGGGTAGTATGGACATTTTAATGATGTTGAGTCTTCCCATCCATGGACATGGTATATGCTTCCACTTATTTGTATCTTCCTTAATTTCTTTCTTCAGTGTTATGTAGTTTTCTGAGTACAGATCTGTGTTTACCTCCTTGGTTAAGTTTAATCCTAGGTACTTTATTTTTCTTGTTGCTATAGAAAATGGGATTTGTTTTCTAGTTTCTATCTCTGATATTTTATTGTTGGTGTACAGAAATACCTTTGATTTCTGAATTTTGACTTTGTACCCTGCTATTTTGCCAAATTCGCTTATTAGTTTGAGCAGTTTTTTTTGTGTGTGTGGAGCCTATGGTTTTCAATGTACAATATCATGTCATCTGCAAATAATGACAGTTTTACTTCTTCTTTTCCAATTTGAATGCCTTTTATTTCTCTTTTTTTGTCTGATTGCTGTGGTTACAACTTTCAAGACTATTTTGAATAGGAGTGGAGAGAGCGGACATCCTTGTCTTGTTCCTGATCTTAGGGGGAATGCTTTCAGTTTTTGCCCATTGAGTATGATGTTGGCTTCAGGTTTCTCATATATGGCCTTTATTAGGTTGAGGTATGCTTCCTCTATTCCCATTTTACTGAGTGTTTTATCTAAATGGGTATTGTACTTTATCAAATGTTTTTTTTAGCATCTATTGATATGATCACATGGTATTTGTCTTTCATTTTGTTTATATGGTGTATTACATTTATTGATTTGCAAATATTAAACCATCCTTAATTCCCTAGGGTGAATCCCATTTGATCGTGGTGTATGATCTTTCTAATGTTTTGCTAGATCCGATTTGCCAATATTTTGTTGAGGATTTTAGCATCTATGTTCATCAGTGATATTGGCCTGTAGTTTTCTTTCTTTGTAGTGTCTTGACCTGGTTTTGGAATTATGGTAATACTGGCTTCATAGGAAGAGTTTGGGAGTCTTCCTTCTTCTTGGATATTTTGGAATAGTTTGAGAAGGATAAGAATTATTTACTAAATGTTTTGTGAAATTCGCCTGTGAAGCCATCTGGTCCAGGGCTTTTGTGTGCTATGGGTTATTTTTTTGGTTTTTTTTTACTGCTTCAATTTCATTAGTTGTTACTGGTCTGTTCAGGCTTTCTACTTCTCAATTCAGTTTTGGAAGGTAGTATGTTTCCAGAAATTTGTGCATTTTATCTAGGTTGTCAAATTTCTTGTGATACAGTTGTTTTTAGTAATTTCTTACAATCCTTTGTATTTCTGTGGTATCGATTGTGATTTTGCTTATTTGAGTCCTCTCTCTTTTTTTCTTGATGAACCTGGCTAAATGCTTGCCAGTTTTGTTTATCTTTTCAAAGAAACAGCTCCTGGTTTTATTGATTTTTTGAATTGCTTGTTTAGTCTCTATATCATTTAATTCTGCTCTGATCATGATTATTTCCTTTTTTTGTACTTTCTCTGGGTTATGTTTGTTATTGTTCCTCTAGTTCTGGTAACTGTAGGGTTAGATTTTTTATTTGAGATTCTTATATCCCTTTTAGGTAGGCCTGTATTGCTATGAACTTTCCTCTCAGGATTGCTTTTGTTTTATCCCATAGGTTTTGGGTTGTTGTGTGTTCATTATCTTTGTTTCGAGAAACTTCTTGATTTCTTCCTTGATGTCATTGTTAACCCACTTGTTATTTAACATCATGTTATTCATTCTACATGAGTTTAAATGTTTTTGAGATTTTACCTTGAGGTTCATTTCCAGTTTCATGCCATTGTGACCTAAGAAGTTGCTTGATATAATTTCAATTTTCTTGAATTTGTTGAGGCTTATTTTGTGTCCTACCAAGTGGTCTATCTTTGAGAATGTTCCATCTGCACTTGAAAAGAATGTATATTTTGCTTCTTTGGGTTGAAAGGTTCTATATATATCAATTAAGTATCCATTTGATCTAGAGTGTTGTTCAATGCCTCAATATCCTTGGTGTTTCTTTGCTTCGAAGATCTGTCCATTGTTGACAATGGTGTCTTAAAATCCCCTACTATGAGTATGTTGCTGTCTATATCCTTCCTGAAGTCTTTCAAAAATTTTCTTACTTATTTGGGTGCTCCTACTTTGGGTGCATATATGTTTACAAGGATTATATCATCTTGATGGATTTTTCCCTTAAGTATTATGAAATGTCCTTCTATGTCTCTTTTTATGGCCTTTGCTGTGAAATCTGTTTTGTCTGATATAAGTATTGCTACCCTAGTTTTTTTTTCATGTCCACTTGCTTGAAGTATTTTTTTCCGTCCTTTCACTTTCAGTCTGTGTAGATCTTTTGTTTTAAGGTGGGTCTCGTGTAGACAGCATATATGTGGGTCATGCTTTCTAATCCATTTAGTTACCCTATATTTTTTGATTGGTGCATTTAATCCATTTACATTTAGGGTTATTATCAATTGGTACTTATTCATTGTCATTTTCCCCTTTGTACTTGTGTTCCTTTCTGTCTCTCGCTGTTCCTTCATCTTCTTAAAGCAGACACTTCAGCATCTCTGGCAGTGCTGGTTTGGTGGAAATGTATTCTTTTAGCTTTCTTTTGTCTGGGAAACTCCCCATTCCACGTTCCATTTTGAATGAGAGCCTTACTGGGTAGAGTAGTCTTGGTTGTAGGCCTTTGTTTTTCATTGCTTCAAATATTTTTTGCCATTCCCTTCTGGCTTGTAGTGTTTCTGTTGAGAATTCTGATGGTAGCCTTATTGGAGCTCCTTTGTGTGTTATTAGCTGTTGCTCTCTTGCTGCTTTTATGATTCTCTTTTTGTCTTTCAATGTTGCCATTTTAATAATGATGTGTCTTTGAGTGGGCCTCTTGGGGTTCATCTTCATTGGTACCCTCTGTGCTTCCTGGACTTGCGTGACTTTTTCTCTCATCAAGTTAGGGAAATTTTCTGTCATTAGTTTTTCAAACAGGTTTTCGATCCCTTGCCCTTCTTCTTCTCCTTCTGGTATTCCTATGATATGGGTATTATGACATTTCATGTTGTCCTGCAGCTCTCTTAAAACCTCTTCGTTCTTTTTCATCTTTCTTCGTTTTGTTGCACTGTCTGAGAGTTTTTTCTACATTGTCCTCCAGCTCACTGCCCTGATCTTCTGCTTCCTCTAGCCTGCTTTTGATTGCTTCTACTGTGTTCTTCAAGTCATAAATTGTATTCTTCATTTCCTCCTGGCTCTTATTGATAGCTTCAGTGTCCTTTTTCATGCTGGTGTAATTCTCAGTAAGTTCCTTGTAGTTTTCTTGTAGTTCTTTGTAGTTTTCTTTGAGCTTGCTGAACTCATTGTACTTTCCTATAATTCATGTTTTGAATTCCATGTCTGAGAGCTTGCGTTCCTCTATTTCATTTAGCACTCTCTCTGGGGCTTTCTCCTTTTCTTTTGATGGGGGGCTGTTTCTCTGTCTCCCCATTTTTATGACTTTTCTTGTTTGTTGCTGCTTCTTGGATTGATCTGCATTTCCTGTATCTGCCCCTGGTGGCACCAGATCATATATCTGTCTGGGCTTAGTGAACCTATTGGAGACTATCAGAGTTCTACTTACTTTGTCTCCTTTAGTTTTTAATCTATTCAATCTGTGATCAACCTTCAGGCTTAAACACCGAGGGTGGGGCAGATTAATTCCTGCAGGCGGGGCTTTTGCCACTTGGTGGGGAATAGTCTGCCTGCAGCATGGGGAATGAATCAGCACTGGGACCTGGTCGACTGCTTTCTCAGTTCTCTCCTCAAAGCTACCACCCCAAAATCTCCCCAAGTATCTCTAGTCCTCTCTGCCCTCCCTCTGCTTGAGCCCATGGTAAGTGGGTGCCAAAATATTTTCATACATGATCTGTTTAAGAGCTATTTGTCTCCAGCTGTTTCTTTCAGGCCAGCAAAAACCCTGTGGCTTTTCGCTTTTCACAGCTGGATGCTATTTTACTTTCCACTCTGTTGCTGTAGGCTAAGAAGCCCAGCTGGGGGGTTTAGATCCTGCTCTTCTCGGGGGAACCCCCAGCTGCTGAGCTGTTTCTCAGTCCTTCAGTTGCCACCCGTGGGAGCCCAGCCAGCCCTTTTGCATCTCTTCACTTCCTGCCTGTCACGTTGTGATTAAGTGGCCTTTTCTGTCTCTCCATATTTATAAGACTTCTCTCCAGCTAGTGTTCCATTGGTTGTTCTAGATGATTGCTCCACAATTAAGTTTTAATTCCAGATTTGTCTTGGGAGGAGGTTAGTGTAGCTTCCACTTCTTTGCCATCTTGGATCCTTCTTTCTCTCTTTTTCTTGATGAGTCTTGAACTATGTTGTTCTGAGGTCTGATCAGTCTCATTGTTATTGGTAAGCTTCGTTAAGTAGCAGCCTTGACTGAACTACAGAAGAGAGCGAGCAATGAATATTCTAGTGATGCAAGTGCCTGTCTCATCCCCACATTCCTATGGTCTTGTTAAATGCTGTGCTGTAAGGGCCTCCCTGCAGAAAATAATATTCTGGGACGTGTTTTGGTTGTATATAATATACACATTCCTGCCATACCCACTTCCCTAAGCTTTGTATGGTTGACCCTTAATAACCAAATCTAGCTTTAATACTTATGAAAAAATTAAAGTATACATGTAAACCTACTTATGTTTTTGCCAAACTAGTACATTAGTTAAATGCCTAAATAGGTCTATATCCAGTTATGCAAATCTTATAATCTGAAATACTCATTTCAAACATTTTATTGTTTTTTAATATAACACAGATAATTTATGTTTAAATGTTTGCAATGTTTAAACAAATAATAAAAAATAATCCAAATATCCATCAACATATGAGTTGGTAAGTGCTTTGTGACATTTCCACACAATAGAATACCACCCAGCAATGAAAGGAGCAAACTGCTGATGCATACACACAAGTACATGGATGAAGCAAAGATGAATATGCAGAGTAAAAAAAAAAAAAAAAAAAAAAAGACAAAAACAAAAGAGTACATATTATACTGTTCAATTTATATAACATTTTAGAGTAAGGGAAACCAACTAGTCTGTCATAATAAAAAACATATTAGTGATTGCCTGGGTTGTAGAGAGTATTGAATAAAAATGGTATAGAAAACCTTCAGGGATAATGAAAACATTTTATATTTTAACTGGAGTGTGGTGAATTGGGCATATACATTTGTCAAAACTTATCAAACTGTAAACTTAAAATATATGCATTTTAATGAATGGAAGTTATATATGAATATGTTGTATTTAAAATAATATAAAGCTAGTATATTGTTAAAGAAATATACAATTTCTGTCGATTCTTTAGCATCATGAAAGTGAAACCTTTGTCTCCTTCATGAAGACTACTGTCTTTTTTGAAACATGTTTCTGATTCTCTGCATAACCTTTTAACTCAATAACTAAGATCTATTTCAGTTTAGATTGAAAAAAAAAACTTACAAGGAATACTGTACAAGAAACCTAATATGCCAATATTTATCATCTGATGTGCAAACATAACTATGGGGTGGGTGTAATCATAGCATTGGGATCATAAACAGTCTAAAAATTAACCACATAGACTCTTTTAATTCTGTCTTCCTGGAATTTTTCTTAAGAAATCTTCAAATTGATCTGAAAAAGGTCTCTTGAAGTTAGAAAAAGCCAGGCAAAATACTTGCCATCAGACTTAGCCTGTAACACCTGTAGATTTGGGGTTAACCCCTCTCTTCTTGAACTCCTTTTTTTTTTTCATCTCCCAGTAAGCAACTTTTGTTCTTTTCCTGGAAAAACTACTGTGAACTATGTAAGCAAGGTACCAGGATTTTTTTTCAAAGAGCTTTTATTGCCTTCCAAAGTCAATCTTAATGCCTTAAAGTTTTATATTCATATCAGAGAGTGTATGCATGTCTCTCTCAAATATGGCATTCCAGTTAAAGCCTTATGTCTTGTTATGAAGAAAATAGATTCTTACTAAACTTATGCAAAGTTGTTGCTTGAAAATAAAAATCCTCACTCATTTAGAGTTTCCAAATTCTGGAGGGATTAAGTAGAGAGAAAAAAGTAAATGTTTCAATTCTGTTTACAAATGTATATTTTATCAAATTGCTCCAAGTCACAGGTAGTTTAAGAGAAACATGTTTTCTTATATCTGGAAAACCAAATATTTTAAAAATTAGCAATTTCAAACAAAAAGTCATACATATTTAATCATTTTCATCAGTTCAGTCAGTCCGATGTAATTAAACTTATTCTGCTTGAATCTACTTTTTTATTAGTTCTTTCAACATTGCCTGATAACTGAAGGCAATAGAATCAGTCATGATTCCAAGGAGTTTGCAAGGCTGTCTATCAAGGTTCACATGATTTGCTCAGTGAAGTGTGTGCCCCAGTCACTAGAGATCATTGATGGTATATCCCAAGTAGGAAACACATCTTCTGAAAATTTCTTTGCCACTGAGAGGGCATCTGCTTTGTGGCAGAATAAAGCTTCAACTCATTCAGAAATACCCACACACAGCAACAGGAACATATTGATAATCCATACTAAATGGCATTTGAATGAGGTCTAGCTCAAATGTACTATGGTGAGGGATAAAATGCAAATACTGAAAAAATGTGAGGGAGCTGGGAAGAAACAGCCATTTAGGGCTTCCCATGGCTCTGACTTTTTGTGTAATTTATAGTCATTGTTTACACATCTCAATATCTATGATTCAGGAACAGACTGTTGCCAAGTTACAGGGACATCAGGTTAGCAAAAGTAAAGCAATGAAAGGTCATTCTTGCAAAAATAGAGTAAACTTCCTCTTCATGCGCCACAATCTGATACTTAGGCTCAGTAATTTTAGTGTATCCTCCTACTTCAATGATAGACATCTAATGTCAGGACTTTTCAGATTTCCAGCCATTTTATATATATGTCTGGAACATTTATAACATATACAAATACAACATAATTATTATTTTATTAACCCTGGCTGGTTTGGCTCAGTGGATTGAGCGTCGGCCTGCGAGCTAAGTGTCGCTGGTTCGATCTTCCAGTCAGGGCACATCAGAGAAGGAAAACTCTGATTCCAAAAAACCTCTGCTGCCTTGCGGCATACCTCTTCAGGGGAAAGGCTAAGGGAGTAAACCCTGACAGAAAACCTGGAGCCGGAGTCCCTAAGGCGGTTTGACGTTGCAGTCAACACCGGCAACTCCTGCGGCGCACCTGAAGCCAAGCTGTATTGACTCCGTCTTTCCCTTGGACCCTTCAGCTGCGAAGAGAGGGGGGGGGGGTCTGCTGCATGGGCAACAGCAGACCCTCCATATCACCCTGCCCAGGCTCTGTAGCTTCAGCTCCACTGGAGAGGACACTCCAGCGTCATCGCAAGATGTCGATTCAACACGGGAGGAGACAGATACCGTGTCACTCCCGAGTCGGACTGCACAGCCATTCTCGGCGGTGCAGATAGACTCTTAAGAAGCTATACCATCGCCTCTCGAGATGGACGGCTGCTGACGATTATTTTATTATTTGACAAAGCTTTCATGTAACTCTAGTATAGGCTTTTGGTTTGATATTTTATTCTGTAAGAACAAAAAACAAATACTTTATGTGTTTCAATGGCCCTTATGTAATACCTAAAAGTCATCTCCAGGTCCAGACTATATTTATAATTTAAATATTGGAACGTTTGTAAATTTATATAAAAAGGTTTAGACATTTGGCTAAATAGGAACACAGGTAATTCTGAAGCAATATTTAATTATTTATTTAACCAAAGTGGCAATAGAAGATTTCAAACACAGATACAGAAGTTTACATAATTGTTAGCAAAACTTAGTTCTTACTATTGAGGAAACTCAGTTTTCTTAAGTTATCAAGGACTTGATTAAGACAATGTAAATAAAAAATTATTTTGACATCACACAGAATCTTTGCTTTTGAGGCTGAAAACTTTTTCACAGTATCATAAGCAGATCAACGGTATTTTTCTTAGCAGAGAGAATGAAAATCAAACTCCAATTTTGCATCAGCTTACTTTCGATATTTACATTTACTAAATAATTAAAATATCCTTTCTCAAGATTCCTTTCCCAAAAACTTTCTGCAACTTTTTTTTTACATTCAGATTTTTGTTCTGTTATTTTTCTTCCTTTTTATCATTCTGAAACCACCAGCTTTACTTTAGAAATTAATTTTCCCCCTCAAAAATACATCTCCATATTTCATATCTGCCTTTAAGCCAAAACAGATCACATTTCTCTTGTATGCACAGTTGCTTTCTTTAACATTATTAATTTTTGTAGTTTTAATTACCTGTTAGAATTTTTTAACTTTAAAAACCTTAATTAATGAAAACTAAGAAGTAATTGTAAACCGTTACACCAGTATTCTTTAAATTGATACATTTATAAACATATAATATCTAAAAATAGATCTATTCCCTCACAGGACACAAAAATTTTTAATACTTCATTTTTATTGCATTTTTTTCCATTACCATTTACCCCCTTATACCATTTTCCACCTCCAACTACCCACCTCCGCCTCGCAATCACCACACTGTTGTTCATGTCCATGAGTTCTTTTTTTTTCTTGATCCCTCCACCCCACAAACAACTTTTTAATGCAACACAAGATGTTTACTAATAAACACAAATATCTTTAGTTTTTCTATAATAAACAAAAAGTGAATAAACTCATGTTCAATAATTCATGTTTTATTATTTTATCTTATTTGGAAGTAATCTAGACATTCAATGAATGTCCATCATTTAATTTATATAGCATTTTAAAGTTTCAAGTTACCAAATAGATAAAGGGAATTATTTTTAACAATATAATTATTATGAAAGCGTTCCCTCTAAAAATAACTTTTATTCTACTTAAATTCATTTAATTTACTTGTTCCTACAATTAGGTATAGTTTATTTTAAAAATTTTATCATATCAAGTTGCTTTTGCTGCTGAACTTCTGCAACAGAGATAACATGAACTTATTTAACTAATAAATTCAGGTAAAATTAAGTATTATTTTATGCTAATTATTATAAAGATATGACTATTTAAGCAAACCAAACCAAAACCAGCTTTAATATAAAATTATTTCCCCAACTACATAATTATGAAAAGTATTTATGTTAAGTTCTGCTATTTTTTTGAGAATTATCATGTAAGTACAAGTTTGTGTAAACCAATTTAATTGAGTTTTTTTAATAAAGTTACAATATCATTCAAAGGTAGAAAACATCACATAACACACATAATCATGCACAGTAACAAATAGAAACCTCCTAGCACTTATTTTAAAATTATTGCCATAGGATGAATAAAATAATGTACAAAAACAATTGAATCCAAACTGCGTTTCTGTTGGAATAAATTAAGATGCTATGCAAAGTTGGTACAATATCCACAAATCAATAACCTTGTTATTCCTCATAAACAAAATGAAGGACCAAAATCACACAATCATATCAATAGATTCAGAAAAAGCATTTCATAAAATCCAGCACCCATCTGTAATAAAAACTCTCAGCATAGTGGGAATAGAGGAAAAATATCTCAACATAACAAAGGCTTTATATGACAAACCTACAGCTAACATCATACTCAATGTTCAAAAACTAAAAGCATTTCCCTTAAAATCAGAAACAAGACAAGGATGTCCACTTTCACTACTCTTATTCAACATAGTACTGGAAGTCTAATCACAGCAAGCAGGCAAGAACAAAAAATAAAAAGGCATCCCAATTGGAAAAAATGATGTAAAATTCAATATTTGCAGATGACATGACACTGTCTATAGAGAACCTTAAAGATTTCATAGAAAAAGTAGAAATGATAAATTAATTCAGTCTGTAGAAGAATACAAAATAGATATTTAGAAATTTGTTGCATTTTTATACACCAATAATGAACTGCCAGAAAGGAAAACTAATAAAACAATCCCACTTGCAATTGCATTAAAAATACCTAAGAATACACTTAACCAAAATATGTTAAAGACCTATACTCAGAAATTTATAAGACACTAAAGAAAGAAATTGAAGAAGACACAAATAAGTGGAATCATATACTCTGTTCATGAACAGGAAGAATTATTGTCATTAAAATGTCCATACTACCCAAATTAAACTACAGATTCAACTAAATTCCTATCAAGATACCAATGGCACAGTTCATAGAACTAGAACAGATACCCTAAAAATGCATATAGAACCACAAGAGATCCTGAATAAACTAGAATTATTTGAGGCCCTTTAGTGTTGGGGGAGAAAGAGAGGATCAAGTTAGCTGTAGGGGTTCAGAACTAATCACCCCAAGATGTACCCTGGTAATATGGGTAATATGCAGATTATTTTGAGCTATAGGCAACTTTAGCTCAAAACAAGAAAATCTTCTGTCCCTCCCTAACTACCTAGAAGAACTTGAATAGGGACCTTGCTCATAATAAGAGATTATAGAGAAAATATATATTTTTTACCTATCTATAGGGCAAGACAAACTCCTATTTACTAAACATCCAGCAATGACCTCTTGAAGCCTCCAAGGTGCATTACCTCATTTGTAACTCAAAATATCTTACATGCTTCAATTTTTCTGTCTCTGAACCCTTTGCATATATGGGGTCCTTGACTCTCTCGTATATGTGGTTCCATACATATGTATGTATTAAATTTGGTTATTTTCTCTTGCTAACCTGCCTCCTGTCTATTTTCCATTAGAGCAGCCAAAGAACCCTGAGGGTGGGGGAAAGTTTTTCTTCACCCACGGGTACACTCAACCCCCCCCCCCCCCACTCAGTCTTTGATAATGCTGTACTAAACCTTTGTTTAACCCCATCAATGTTGACTTTATTTAGGTCTCCCCTTTATTTTTTTGCTAATCGGAACATTTCTCACAATAACAATCATAACTTTATATTTCCCTTGAGAACTGTCAATGGTTTGGTAGAACCCTAGCGATAAACGGAATTCAACCTCCATTCCTTTATGGCCATGTTATGGAGCTTTAAATCTGACAGTTAGCAAGTATGGTTCTTAGGATCTGATATGTTTGCATTTAAGTAAGATTTTGTCTATCTTTTCCTTTCATTATTTCTTAAGTGCAAGACGATTGAATTTCCAGTGTCCTAATTTTTACAATATCTGAAGGGAAATAGGAAATGTTCTGAGTACATTTTGGCTTTTGTTCTAATTTCTATCTTTCCATTATATTAAGGGAATCTTAATGACTACCTTTTATAACAATATGAGAGCTCTTTAAGAAAAGATTTTTTTCTTTTTTCTTTTTTTTTAATATAGAAGTTTTTCTAATTAAAAGGCTCTTTCGTCTGGCCTGGATGAGTAGAATCTTAATAGTGACACAAACCAATAGCATGGATGCAAGAGTCATGCCTCCAAAATAGTACAAACAGATGCAGCCCTCAAAAGAGGAGGTCTGCTTCGAGAGTCAGCCTGCGGAAGGTGGCTGCCCTAGCTTTTGTGGCTATTGAATGTCCAAGCCTGTAGAGAATTTTATAAGTTTATTTGAGTCAAAACTGAAGACATATGCTGGGGAACAAGATCACCAATGCTCAAGAAAATAACAGTTTTGTAGTTTCTTTTATGCATTTGGAATTAAGGAGGGACTGAGGAAGATTATAGGAGCATGGGAGAAAGCAAGGCTGGGATGAGATTACAGGACAGTTCAGAATACTATGTGCTCTCTTGGGAGTGGTCTCACCTTCAAGAGGTAGGGGTATTACTTCTGAAATTCCAAAGGTTTGTTAACCTAGATGCAAAAGAGTACTGGGCAGAGCTGGCTTAAAAACATTTCACTAAAGAAGTTACACGCCTGGGGCATTACGACTCACCATAACCTGCCCAATTAGGAATTTGTGATTTATTACAGCATGTTTTTGTTGTCCACACTTAAAACAGCTGTTCCAAAACACAGGAAATCACATGCTTCCAATCTAAATTTAGTAAGGGGAAAAGACTCTGGCTTCCACCAGAGCCTGCAGACAAAGAATTGCGTGTTTGCTGACGTGGTAAGAACCATTGCATTCTGCAGGCCTGGGTCAGATGCTCCAGGATCTCCTCATCTGGAGCAGCATTGTGGGTAAGTGTGGGACTCCAGCCAGTGAGCTATCCTGCTCACAGTAGCAAGTGTGGGGGAAGAATACACTTTTTTTTTTTTTTTAACCTTCAAGGTTTTCCTGGCTGATCTAATAATCAAGTGGATATGAGACAGATTAATAAGAAAATAACCAAATTTAATACAGACATACATATAGGAACTCCACATACATGGGAGAGTCAGAGAACCCATGTGCACAAGAGATTCAGAGACAAAAAGGAAACCTGGGTATATAAGACATCCTGAGTGAGGAATAAGATACAGTGCCTTGAGGACTTCAAAGGGTCATTGCAAGTGATAAGAAGAGCAGATGTTTAGTGAATAGAAGTTTGTCCTGCACTATAAGTGGGTAAGAACAGGTTTTCTCTGATAATCTCTTATTATGGGCAAGGCTCCTATTAAAGTTCTTCTAAGTAGTTAAGAGAGGGACAGAAGTTCTTCTTGACCCCATGGCTAAAGTTGCCTTTAGTTCAAAACAAACTGTATACTACAGAATCATCTCTTTGAAGTAAATCACTTTGAACTCCCATACTTCGATACAAGGTTTATCAAGGTAGCCTGTATGGATGGACTCAACATATAAATTAAGAAGCAGTGGAAAGATGTCTTTCATATTTTGGATTTTCTATGACACCAGATCAGAGTCATAATATTCACAGCTGCTGGCCAGCTAAAATCTCAGACACAGTGTGCACTGGATGGCAAGTGGATGTTCTTTTTCACTCAGGCTGAGAGGAATATTGGGACATTGAGTCTATTGTCTTGAGTTAAAACCAATCTATTGTGTGGGCTTCACACACAGTCACACACACACACATACATGTACACACACACACATACTCACACACCAAGTTGGGTCTCACAGACTTCTATATATCAATTTGGGGTTAGAATATATATT
This sequence comes from Furipterus horrens, assembly GCF_987537825.1. Classification (NCBI taxonomy): domain Eukaryota; kingdom Metazoa; phylum Chordata; class Mammalia; order Chiroptera; family Furipteridae; genus Furipterus; species Furipterus horrens. The sequence goes on from NW_028327174.1 coordinate 58,433,887, forward strand.
TTTAGCACAAATTAGAGTATTTTCATAATCTCAATGTTTCACTGGGTCTTTATGCTATTATGATTTATAATCTTATTAAGTAAGATCTTGTATTGGTCAGAATAAGCTAGGTTATGTTTTCATGACAAATAAAGCTTGATATCTCAGTGACTAAATACAATAACGATTTCTTGCTTACACAAAAATGTCCAGTGCAAGTCAAGCAGTTTTAAAAAATATCTTTTAGTAACTCCATTTTATATCTACTCCATCTGAAAACATGAGGCTGTTGGAGCAGGAAAAGGCAAGAAATAAGGAAGCATACTGGCTCTTAGTTCCCATTTCTGAAATAACATACCATGTGGGGGAGGAACAAACCTTCCTCTACCCTCAAGGTTCTCTGGCTGGTCTAATAATTAAATAGACATGAGACAGATTAGCAAGAAAAAATAACCCAATTTAATATATACATGTGTATGGGATCCCCAAATATGACACAAGAAAACCAGAGACCCCACAAGCAAAAGAGGTTTAGAGATGTGAAGAGGGATTGAAGTATATAAGACATTCTGAGTTAGGGATGAAGTAATATACCTTGGGGGTTTCAAAGGGCCTTTGTAAGATAATAATAAGACCAGATGTTTAGAAAGTAAACGTTTGCCTTACCATATAGGTGGGTCAAAAATGTTATTGCTGGTAATCTTTGATAGGCAATGCCTCTAATTCATTTTTTTCTGGACTGTTGAAGGATGGAGGGCAGAAGTGTCTCTTGAGCCTGTGACTACAGTTGTCTTTAGCTCAAAGCAATCTGTATACCACAGAGGCACATATTGGGGGAACTTGTTCTGGACTCCTACATCACTAGTCAGATGACCTCAAAATATCTGTAAGAGAAACAGGGACAGGTAGGGTCATGCAGATGGTGGCTATTGTGAGCACCAACAGCCTCTCCCACAAATATGTTGACTAAAGGTACACTGTCATCTCTTTCCTTCATTTGACAAACATTATTGATCTCCTTCAATCTGCAAGAATTTGTGCTAAAGGCTGAAAGATTACAGAGATGAATAAAATGTCATCTCTACCCTCCAACAGCCTAATAGATTGGGGACACACACACACACACACACACACACACACACACACTCACACTCAAAGCCATACTATGAAGCAGAAATAAAATATAAAATGCCCCAAATAGAAGCATACAAAATGTCCTATGGGAAAGAACACAGAGAATGATAGAATTCATCCTTACTGAAGGAATCCTTGAAATGCTACACATGTAATCACATAGTTGCTGGGCCTTAAAGTAAGGAAATAGTTTAGGCAAGTTTGATGTGGAGAAAAAGATAGGGAATGAGAAAAGGAAAAAATGTGAGAAGATATAGCATGGCTGAGAAATGAAAGAGTCGTAAAACCTTGAATATGAGGCTGTGGGTATATAGTGCAGATGTTTGGGCTTAATTCATTTTTGTTGTGTATGTATTCCCTAGCTTACTTATTTGTGGAAGATGAGTTGCTAGAATATGGAGTATATTGTTATCCTTTGTTTCTTTCATTGTTATTTCACCTGATAAAAAATAATCAAGGCAGACATTTTATCAAAAGCATTTCAAGTTCTGATCGTACATTTGTTTTTTTCCTAAATCATATATATGTTTCTCAATATCTGAAAAATATTGAGACAATAGTCATAGAATAAGTTGACTGGTTTTATTGGCTGTCATCTAATTCTCCTTTCAGATTCCTCTCTAATCCAAGCGAATACTTACATAGTACGCTTAGTCATAGCAACAAGGTGATTCAGCAATGAAGCCCCAAAGACTAATACTGGGGCAGTAGGTAAATTGGATCCAGATTTTTAATTATTGGGAAAAAAAGACTTAAAAAAGAAAGCATGCTACAGTGATGATATAATGCTATTATTGCATAGTGATGTTTAGGAGTTTGGCAATGGGTTAAATAGGCCAAGGCCATGAAGTTGTAAAAAATACAGGACAAAAAATAAAAATCAAAGATATAGAAAAGGGAGAATAGGCTCAAAATTCGGAAAATACATGATCTTTCTTCTTTCTTCTCTTTTTTGAAGCAAAGGCAATAAATGAGCAGGAAGAATGTCATTAGCAAATACACAAGAAGATGACCTTGAAATGCGAGTCTCAATTTTTTTAATTTAACATTCTTTTGTAATGAAAATGAAATGCTTATTGTTACTGCTAGACATTCCAATATTATCAAGTGCCTACATCTTATACATTTGTCAGTTTACACATTTTAGCTTTAAAAAATCTAAAGTCCTTTCTAGAGTTTTCTACCATACTTTCTTAGTTTTTAAACCATCCCTCTCACTGTAAAATTCTCTTCCAAACCTTTTGAGGTTACTAATAATATCCACCATTTATTTATCTCATATTGTCTACATTTCACTTTACATACATCATCTCACTTAAATATTATAACAATAAAAAGGGGATATTATTTCTACTTTGTAACTTCAGAAATTAAAATTAAAATTTTGTCCAAACTTACTAGCTATGGCAATAGTAAGGTGATGTGAATTTAGTCAAGTGACTTAATTTGTCTTCAGATCTATAAAGGTGAGCAATCTGATATGGTTATTGTGTTAATTGAAGTAATCTATATAATTACTTAGAACAGTGCCTGACAATAATAAGCACTTGTGTGAAGGAAGAAACATTCCTCTATCCTCGTGGCTCTTCTGGCTGTTATAATAATCAAGTAGACATGAGGCAGATTAGCAAAAGAAAATAACTAAATTTAATATATACATATGCATGAGACCCCACATATGTAAAAGAGTCAGAGACCCCACATGCACAAGAGGTTCAGAAATACAAAGGGAGGTCCAGATATATAAGACACCCTGAGCTAGAGATGAGATAAGGCACCTTGCAGGCTTCAAGTGGTCATTGCAAGCTGATAAGAAAGACAGAGGTTTAGTAAATAGAAGTTTACTGTGCCCGAAAGATAGGTCAAAAAAGGCTTTCTTTGGTAATGACTATGGGAAAAGGCCCTAATTCATGTTCTTGTAGGTAAAGTTACGGGCTGAAGGTTCTCTTTGAGCCTGTGGATAAAGTTGCCTTTAGCTCAAAACAATTTGTATACCACAGAGGCACATCTTGGGGTGACTCAGTCTGAAACTCCACTCAAACTTAATTTTCCACTATTACCATTTTGATTCTTTGTCTTTTGGGTTCTAATTATTTTAGCTAACTTATCTTGGCTTCTTATAAATTATTTAAGTTCTAAAATAAACAAGAAAACCTTCTAGGAAGTTATATTATTATTATTTAGGGTAACATAACATTTTATCTTTTTCACTTTTCAGACTCAGGAATGGGGTGTGGGGTCAGTTAAATTGACAGAAAAACTGCAATATGAATTCTCATATCCAAGCCTGTGTTTATTCTTCTGGACAGTTTCTTTTTTTCTAAGTAGTAATTCAACCTTGAAGATGTTAAAGAAATCCAAGCTAAGTATTCATTTTCAGCCCTTCCTATTTCCAGTTACCCCAAGAAACATGCTATAGGCAGAGAGGAGAGAGGGAGAAAGGGAGAGAGGAAGAGAGAGAGAGAGAGAGAGAGAGAGAGAGAGAGAGAGAGAGAGAGAGAGAGAGAGAGAGAGAGAGAGAGAGAGAGATGACTTTCTATTATTATCTGTTTTCAAGTTATTGTGCTATTTTCTATACTCTTCCTCACAGGCTATAAATTTTATTTTTTCCCTTAGAGAGATTTGGTGGGTGAGCCTGATCTCCAATACTGCCATCCTCACTCTCTCTCCCCACTCCAAAAACCTCAATTGAAAAATGACCCAACATTTGCCCTCCAAGCTCACAAGAGAGTCTTCCAGTCGTCTGCACCCTGCCAGTCTCCTCTCCTTTTGCAGGCTTTTAGAGGTTGCATAACTCCCTGGGGTATCTTACACGGAGCTACTGTACACCTGGCTCCTAGGTTAAGCGCCAAAGTACTTTGGATAAAGCGTGTATGGACCAATCTTGGACAACTTTTCTCTCTACCAGACTTTTCGCTTTCTCCCTTGGTCAAAACTAAAACCTGAAGTGGAGTAACCCGAGCCACGGAGAAAGTGACCGCAGCGTTGACAGTCATTGGGAGCATGCTAATTCCTCCTTGAGTCACAGGGTGGCCGATTTGCCCCCAACCCCCGGCTGGCTGGGTTTCGACAAAGCCTGGGTTCTCCGCCACCACCTCCTCCCCTTCCCCTCCCAGGGCGCGCTCCCGTCACCCACAAGGGCGCTCAGCAGCCGCGCCTCCCTTCCCCTCCCCGCCACCGCCTTCTCTTCCTCCATCTCTGGCTGTGGCCCGCGAGGACACGTCAGGGGACATAAATAAATAAATAATTTCATTCACCCGGTGGCAGCGAGGCGAACCGGCAGCGGCTAGGAGAGAACGGAGAGCTCCAGCGCCCACCCGGTGCCCGAGACCAGGTAAAGGACTCGCAGGTAGAACGGGAGGAGGAAGAGAAGGAGAGGCGCCCTCGGAGAGGAAGGCGAACGTGTGTCCCCACCCTGCCGCCCCGAGAACCGCACGCGTGTGTAAAAATTACTAGCAAGCCTGTGACAAACACGTCAAATGCAGTTTGCCAGTGGGCTCTTATATAAACCAACCAACCAAATAACAACAACAAAAAAGTCAAAGCTGCCTCCGAAGGAAAGCTAGTGTCATCCTGCCCGCGGACGGTGCGCGGGAGCTTCGGGGGGGGCGCACCAACAGCGAGCTGGGGGGGGGGGGGGTCGCGGGCGTCAGGGAGGGGCCAGTGATAGGTTCCGGGTGGAGGAGCGCAGCGCGTGCCAGCGTGCCTTCTTCCAGGAGGTGCTCACGTTCTGGCATTTTTGCAGGGAGACTCCTCTGATGCGGTGCTTCTTCCTCTCCTTGGCTCACGAGTCTCTCGGGGCTAGTTCCCGACTTGCGTGTCCCAGGTGCACTTCTCACTAGCATCCCTCCCTGGGCCCGAGAGCATCCGGTGGCCTGGTAGCCGCACAAGGTGGGGGCGAGGGTGGGGCTGGTGGTCAGAGTGTGCGTTGGGAGTGTCTTCTCTTTTAGCAGACTATCGGGGCTCGGAAAGGCTGGGAAGGGACGAAGTACCAGGGAGGTCCTCTTCCTTCTTTTTCGGTCCTCAGGTAGCATGGTGGTGTAGGAAGCGGATGGAAATGTGTGTGTTAGCAAGGTATGCACCCCGGCAGAAGGAGCGTGTGACTTCCAGAGGGCTTGCGTCCAGGGCTCACCCTGGGTTTCCTAGTTTGTTGTGCCACACTGGGGGCGCCAGGCGAGGCAGGTAGCGCGGAAGGCTGGAGGCGGTAGAGGTGCCAACTGCCTTCTCTCAGAGGATGTTCTTCCGCAGCTGCTTTCTCCACCTGCTTTTTCCACCTGCTTTTCCCCTTAACTTCTGCGAAAACGATCGCAGACTGGATTGGCAAGGAAGGTTGTGACCAAAGGCCAGTTTGCCGGTAGGGCTAGCAAGGTAGCAAGGACATTTTGTGGTTTAGGCCAAGGATATTAAAATCACACACACACACACACACACACACACACACACACACACACACACACAGGAAATGAAGAGCGGTTTCTCTACAAGTGTCTGCTTCCCTCTTTGCAAAAGTACTGAGTCGGCTGGGTTGAGTGAGAGTGGGCTGATCTAGTAGAAAAGCTAATATTTAGTCTTCTCTCTTCCTGGATCTAATAAGAGATGTATCAGAGGAATAAAATCATGCACAGTGATTTGGGTGATATGATTAAAGACTGGGCAGGAGAGAGGAGTGGGCACCATATATATACTCTCCTGGCACCCCGTGCTTTATGGCTCAACCAAAACTGAGCTCAAGAGGGCTGCAATGTGCCCGTCATTGAAACCACAAGTACTTAAGTATGCATTTGGGGGAGTGTGGCTGAAAAATTTGAGCAAGGTGACGCTTACTTAACCTTGGCGAAGCAATCCTAGCTCCACTTTCTGTTTCTGACATCGCATTTAAAGCATGTAAGTGATCGAGCAATTGAGTGATCTCAGTGAAAGGGAAACATTATTAATTTAAGCAACTCAATGTCTTGTATGGTAACTCATAAAGTCAAAAACTGATATTTGTGAAACTCGGATCAACAGTTTGGAATTTTAGGTTTTTTTTTTTTTCTTCAGGGAGTGTTTTAATAGTGGTAAGTAATCTGAAATTTAAACACTTCGTTTTCCAATGTCCAGTTAGTGCATCTTCCTATAAATGCTGAGTTTACTTCTAGCTGTGTATTTACTCTTTTATATTATCTGGCTTATATGTTTGGCCTTGAGCCTCCCTGAAGGGAAGGGCAGCAAAGTGACCTAAGCAAATCTCCTTTATCCAGAGTCATATTTTTGGATCATGAATCTGAAATAAAAGAAAATACTTTAAAAATTTCATTGCATATTTTTCCATTACCATTTAACCCCCTTATACCCCCTCCCCCCTGCAATCACCACACTGTTGTTCATGTCCATGAGTCTTTTTTCCTCAATCCCTTCACCTCCTACCCCCCCCACAATAGCTGTCATCCTGCTCTCCCATCTATGAGTCTGTCTTGTCTCTATTTCACTTGTTAGTTCAGTTTGTTCATAGATTCCACATATAAGTGAAATCATATGGTATTTTTCTCTGACTCATTTATTTCACTTAGAATAATGTTCTCCAGGTCCATCCATGCTGTCACAAACGGTAAAATTTTCTTCCTTTTTATGGGCAAGTAGTATTCCATTGTGTAAATGTCCCATAGCTGTTCTATCCACTCATTTATTGATGGACACTCGGGCTGTTTCCATATCTTGGTGATTGTAAGTAAGGCTGCAATGAACATAGAGGTGCTTATATTCTTTTGAATTAGTGTTTTGGGTTTCTTCAGGTATATGCCTAGAAGTGGGATTGCTGGGTCAAAAGGCAGATCCATTTTTAATTTTTTGAGGTATTTCCATACTGCTTTACATAGTAGTTGCACCAGTATGCATTCCTACCAACAGTACAAGAAAGTTCCTGCATTTGCTTTTAGATCCGTATTTATTCACCAATCTTTTTTTTTTTTTTAGATATTCATGTGGAAAAAAGTAACTAACTTTAGAGTTAGACTTAGATTTTAGGCTCAGTTCTGCATTTTGTAAGGTTGTGATTACTTAACAATCTCATCCTCAGGTTTTATTTTCCATAAAATTGGGTTGGTGGTACCTACCATGAAGTGCTATTGTGAGAAATAAAGTGTATGGAAAACACCTAAAATAGAGACTAGCTATTTTAAAACCCCTAGGACCATTCCATACACTACACTGTGCTTACCAAGATGAATGAGGTTGGAATTCTGCTGTCAAAAAATGCACATCTCGTAATCCAACTTTTCTTACACCCACCTGATATGCCTTCAACCAGTTTCCTTGTCAATGGAAGAGGCATTTAGTCCAAATAACTTGAAAGGGATTTAGCAGTCTAAGAAATGTTTGTAAGATCTGCTAATAGGCAAAATTGAGAAGGGTACCTTGATTTAGAAACCTCTACATTCAGCCCCATTCTTTTGCCCATTGAGAGTGTGACCTTGTTTAAATAGATTGAGAGGATTTTCTTCTAGCTAGGAGGAGAGGACACTCCTTCCCTGAAGATTATCTTTGCCAATAAATTGATTTCTACTTTTTGAGAGAAGAGCCTGAGCTGTAATATCCTCTGGACTTTGGACAGCCTAATCCACTCACTTTAAGAAGCTGAAGAATATAGTAATTATAATAGCATCTCTGTAATGCTCCCCATGCTCCAGGCATGGTGTTACTACTTTCTGTATACGTTAACCCTTTTATCCCCTAACCACCCTTTGAGGTTGGTTTGTCAAAGAAGAGAAATTTAGACACAGAACGTTAAGTAACTTGCTCAAATAGCACAGCTTGTTAAGTGGCTTAGCTGGGACAAGCATCTGGCCATCTTGCTTTAACCACTATGTGGTACAGTTTCTGCCTTGGGTGAAGCTGGATGAGGACAACCACTTCTCAGTTCTCCATTCCCAGTGCAGTATCTGTCAAATAATAGTTCTGAAATGATTACAGAAAAAAACAAAAGAAGGAAGGAGAGAGGGAAACAGAGGTGGAGGGAAGGAGGATGAGAGTGAGCCCACTTTCCTGTCCACTCCTCTACATCTGTTGGGAAGTCCCGCAGGCATCTTCCTGGTGAAAGAATAGTTGGGGTTCTTTTGAAGATTCCTTTGCCTTGTCCTGCATCTAGTCATCTAGTCACTTTGTGTGAGTTAGGAAAGTATTCTTTCTTTGGGATGACAACTTAGCAAAAGACACATATACCCAGTAAATATCACAAAGAAATATACTCAGTGTGGAACAAACAAATCAAAAAGGCCAGGTTATTTTCAGGGGTTCTGGGTTCAAATTCTAGTTAAGCCACTAGTTGACTTAGTTTTATGCAATGTGGAGTAATACTTGTACTGCTTTTCTGAATGACAGAGAAGATAACAAATGTAAGGTGTCTTCTACTCTACCTGACAAGTAAAATGGCATGAAATATTACTGTTGCTGGTGAAAGTGTGGTCCTTCAGTATCAGGAGAGAAAGCATTTTCAAAGACCCACAAGGGAAGATGAGGTCTGTGGTAACATTTATTTGGGTGCTTGATGCAAAATCAAAAGAGTGAACCTCCTGGGTTCCCAATGTCCCATTTCTGTCCATCCTGCCATTGAAAATCAGGTCCAGAAATAGGGCCAGTGTCCAGAGATCCTGTGCCATGTTAAAACTTAGTACATACAGTGCTGCAGTATCCAGGCCCACACAGTTAAGGAGAGAAAACACATGACAGCACAGGATGAATGTGGGTCACTGAGAAGGTGGGGTGCTTCTTTGTTCCCCTGGGGCTATAACAAGGAGCATTTTCAATCTAACCAATCAACTTTCCAAGCTTTTGCAGGCTTCTGATAGGCCCACCCCCCTGACAGATAGTCCCTTTCCCAGGCTAGACTAACAGGCCTTTATGGTCAAACACCTCCCCCTGAACCATTTTGACTTCTATTGGGCGTGTCCTTACCTCTCTCTTCATTGTTCTATCCCTTCCCTCAGTGATCTGTGGTGGGCTTGGGTGGGGAAAATGACTGGTGGTTTCCTGGGTGGGAATGTGAAGCTATAGTTTCCTGGTTAAACAAACAGGCTCAGTGTATGATTCCTTTGCTTTCTTTCCTTTATTAATATCTAGCTAACTATGGTAGCAAAAATAGTTATGTTATTTTATGTCCTTAATCCCCCTTCTTCCCCTATAATCCATCTCACAAACAAAAGTTCTCTCTCAGTTCCCTTATTTTGAAGTAATCTGTGTTCACCTGAATTTCATCTAACTTAAGCTGGATTTATCTTAAGCCAGTTGTTACATTTTACCTGGAATTACAATTATTTGGGTAGATGTTCTACCTCTCTTCCTAGGTGATATGGTCCTTGAGAGTAGAGACCAAGTATGTCTCATCTGGGAGCCCCTGTGGGAGAAAGGTATCTGGGGCATGACAGGACAGAGGGCTCTGAAATCTGGTCTATCTGGATTTTTATCATGGCTCTGCCAACTACTAGCTAGGACAAGTTGCTTAAATCTCTCTAAATTTTGGTTTATTCAAGTGCAAAAACTGTCTAAATCTGAGTTTAAGTTTCTTCATGTGTAAAAATAGGACCATAATCAATTTCATGTGTTGGTTGTATAGACCAAATAAGACAATGCCTGTGAAATAGCACTGTGTGGAGCACATACATAGAAATCACTCAATGCATGGTAGCTAGTGTTAGCTATTCAATATCTGACCTTATGTCTGTTAGATTGTCACGAGGATCACCAGATTATTCTTGTTAACTGATTTTTGGGGCCTTTTGAAGAGCAAGTTTCCCATTAGATGGTATAACAGTGATAGATTGCGTAATAAACCTTTAAATAGATTCTTCTAATCTGAGAGATCATCCTGATTTGTCACAGGCTTTCTTGACGCTATTTGGATCAAAGCTATTAAGAAATGTATTAAGAAACAACTGCACAAAGTTTTAGTAAATAATAGACCTTTTTTTAACTTCTGGAGAAAAAATTAGAGAAATCTTGATTTTCTCAATTGGTCCCCTAAATGGTGAACTCCAGTGCCTAGTCTACTTGCCACTTACAATCATAATATGAGAGAATAGCTGAGTATGGATCATTGTCAGCTATTAGGCCATTAGTAAACAAGAAGTTATATGCATTTAAGTATAAACTGTAATAATCAAGAACACTGCAGAAAAAAAAAAAACAAGTTAAACAAGTTTAACTATAATAAAACTAGTCCAATTAGACTGGGCTAATGGGTGTTTGGGTGCTCCAGACATATTCATAAACATATTAATAAGTATCAGTTTTAATAAGTAATTCATATTTTTAAAAAAATAATTTTCCAGTACTAATTCCAAACTATCTTGCAAATGTTCTCATTAATATCCATTGAATCCTAAATGAGTTCATAAAACTCTTACAGGACAGTTGAGTGACAGCTATAAAATGCTGGTGTAAGATATTTTTATTAAAAGTTTTGGGCAGTTAGAATAGTACCACAAAAATATTTATGTGTTTCAATTAGCTAAATTGGTGATGAATTTTTTTGTAATATTAGACATTAAGATAGAAATTTTCTATTGAAAATATTTAATATGAGTGGTAAATGCAAGAGAATGCAATTGTTTAGATTAATAAAGAGCTATATAAATTGTTGGTATTTTTTAGAGAGCACTTTATTTCAAACATTGGCTGTTTCCTCACCTAATAATAAAATGAAATGTATTCTTAATTATCTATACCCCTTCTCACCTTCTGATTAGAGCTAATATGTGGAATAATTATAATTTATTTTTTAGAAAAGCTTCCCTACTAAGTAATTTATTTCAAGACCTATTTCTTTTCAAACTAGATTAGGTAGGAATAAACATTAAAATAAAAGATAAGCATTTGCTTTAAAAGCTTCTTAGGGATGAACTATATTATTGATATTTACCTTATTTTAAAATTGATTCTTCAAAATTTCAGAACCTGAAGTTTTATTGATTTTTCTCAAATATACCAGAGTCCATTTAGTGATAAACTGCATCATGTGAAAGTGTTTCTCACGGGTGACACTGTTGTTATTTTCGGCAGACACCCCTTCATTGTGGGGGAATGCATGACTCTTGTTACAGGACTTTGGTTGTCTATGGCCCCCTTTACCCCTTATGCTGATAGCTTCCCCTCAGGTATTGTCATTACCTAAAATGCCCCTCCATTTACATTTAATCCGTGGAAGAACAGTACTAGCTGTGGTTGAAAACTACTGTCCGATAAGATCAAATGGAGAATGTTTAAGGAAATTATCGTCGAGATTGGAGTATCTTCAAATAATAAATTGTTTTGCTTTTCCTTCAAAGGATAATAAAAAAATAATCTCATGAAAATACTTTGACTCGAAGCAGTAAGGTCTTTCTAGTAGGGTATATATAACTATTAACATTTAATAATTAGATTATCATGGATCTCTTAGATGCCATATCTTCATTTGTTTTAAACTGTCAACAGCCTTTGGCAATATTAGCACCTGCTGCTTCTCAGGCTCTTCTTTCCGCTTCTCTGCCCTCTGTGCTCTCCTCTTACTTTTCTGACTGCTCATCTGCAGCTTGTTTGGCTCTCCTTTCACCTCCTACTCCCTGAAGGATGTGTTCCTCAATTTCTGTTTTGAATTTTGCTTTTGTGTATATCCTATCGATTGGCAAAACTCATCCTTTCTTGGCCTCGACTTTCACCTCAGTAGGAATAACTCCTAAGTCATTATCTTCAGCCTTGACCTTCACATAATCTCTAGGCTGACCTTTCCAAATGCCTTGCCGGACAGCTAGCTCCCCTTTACAGTGGTGAACACCGACAACACCCTGTGGGCTCTTCTGAACTTTATGGGTCTTCTTTCTTTCTGCTGCCCCCCTTGATTTTATCGGTCTTATTATTTTATATCATTCTAGCCTAGAAGGTTTTGAGACTCCTCTTACAGTCAGTTGCTAAGGCTTGACATTGGCATATCCGGAGCTTCCTCTTTTCTGATGCTGCCACACAGCCAGGGACTTTTGAAATGTTTTCTAGAGTCATGCTGTAGTCTCTTAGAGGGTCTTCTCACTGCTAGCCTCTTGCTGTACATGTTAATTCTGTATGTGCCACCAGATACTCTAACTGAAGTACTTCTCCCTTACCTACATGTAAATAACACTTTGGTGACTCCCGTTACCTTGGTCTCAGGGCCAACATTTCAGTCCTTGTTATTCCAAAAAGCTTTTTCAGGCTCATCGCCTACTGCCCGTGTACTCAAGTCAAATCGATCTCTCCCCTCTGCCTCATTCGTATTCATGCCATTGTACCTTTGGTCATACTGTTCTTTTATCTTAAAATGGTCTACCTTCTTACTATTTCCATATCTAACTTTAATCTCATCTTCAAGCTGAGTTTAAACACCACCTTCAAATTCCCTCTGAAAGCCCCTGGATAGGAAGAAGAAGCTTTTCTAAAATATCAGGAGCATTTGTAATCTGTCTTATTTGTTTTAAATATTATAATTGCATTTATATAAGTCTTCAGTTTCTTCATATACTACAAATTTCTGGATGTCAGAAATATCAATGTATTCATATTTGTGGATTATGGCATTTCAAGGAACTTAGAGGACACGCATTTCCACTTTTATGTATTGTTTCTTCAGTATCTTCAATAAACAACCACCTATTGTTTACCTGAAGCGTGAACATTGAGGCAGCCTGTTCTTTTTAAGCCAGTTACAACTGTGACTCAGTTCTCATTGCTTCTATGCAGGGTCCTTACTCAGCTTCCTGGGACCACATGAAATCCCCTTCTGAGGTTATTGACAGCCTGTACATATAGGGTGACAGCTCACATGTCTGTTTCCTCTATTAACCTAACACATTCTACTTTTCTACCTGTCCTTTATAGGCCCTGTTTAAGCTCTTTTTAAGATGGCTATGTTTTTAGAGGCATTCAAGTTTAAGAAAGCCTAGAAATGCACAGAATAGTTCATGATGAAAATGATTGTTTATGAGTAAAAATGTTTGAACTGCTATTCATAGCTCAACTAGCCATCAAGGTGTGTAGAGGATCCACCTGTGGAAGAACCCATTGTTATCTCATGGCCGAACATTTTCTCTCTGTGGTCCTCATTTTAAAGAATGAAACAATTAATAAACCACTGAAAGGAAGGAAGGAAAAAATGCTAAATTTTTGTTACAATTAGAAATTAGCCACTCAGTAAAATTATCCACCTTTGTAGATAAATATCATAACCAGGAAAACAACGAATAGGCCATGCGTACATCTATGTGTACAAGAAATGAGTTTATAAATACTGGACCAAAGAAGAGGCTATTAGGTAAAGCTTTGGAGATATCACTTGAGTAAAACTAGCTTGCCTTTATTGAATACTTTAATATATGAAGCATCCTTTTATGTGTTTATTTTGCATGTTTTAATTAATTTAATCTTTAAACCTTATGACCCTCATTTTGCCCATGAGGGGATTAGGGCACAGAAGTTTAAATATCTTGCCCAAGGTTATGCATCAGTGGAGGGATCTGGATTTGAACCTATCTACCACAATATACATTTTCAATATTACTATTTTAAAATGTTTAGTTAGTGATGCAGTGGATTTTAAGAGATTCCAGAGGAAGGAGGTTTAATAACTTAAAAAAAAAAAAAAAAGGCTAGTCAGCTATAATGAGTTTCTATCTGTTAAAGTATAGAGTCAGCAGAATGATAAGGCTTTTTGTTTAGAATATACATCTGGAACCAGACTAGGAAGCTTAGAGGAAATAATGACCTCTTGTCACAGATTGTGAACTTAGAGAGGCTGAAGAACCAGTAGGGACTGAAAAATAACTCCAGAATAGGATCCACACAGCACTGGTTGCAAGGTGGTAGAGGTAGAGTGTGCTTGGTGAGGTGGGACTCCTGTGGAAACTCCAGGCTGTGGGTGTGGGTGCATGCACAGAGCAGGGTCTGGTGAATTATCATGGAGGTATATCTGTAGTGAAGTGGGATTTTAAATAAAATCCCTGACATATTTCAAGCCAGTGAATAGAATTCTTGAATAACTATTTATTCACACACTGTGCTCCAAACACCATTTTATTTTATTTTTAAATTACAGTTTGCATTCAATATTATTTTATATAAGTTTTAGGTTTATAACATTGTGGTTAGACAATCATATACTTTACAAAGTATTGCCCCCAATATTACTATAACCCACCTGGCACCATACCTAGTTATTACAATATTACTGACTGTAGCACCTATGTAATATTTCACATCCTTGTGATTATTCTGTAACTACCAATTTGTACTTAATCTCTTTACCTTTCTCACCCAGTCCCCTAATTCTCCTTACTTCTGGCAACCATCAGTCTGTTCTCTGTATCTGAGTCTGTTTCACTTTTATTCATTTATTTTGCTGTTTAGATTCTACATATTAGTGAAATTATGTGGTATTGGTATTTCTTTGCCTGACATTTCACTTAGCATAACACCATCTAGGTTCATCCGTGCTATCACAAATGATAAGATTTTATTCTTTTTTATGGCTGAGTAATATTCCATTATATATATACAGTGTACAAATTTTTAATCATTTATTGATGGGCACTTCGGCTGCTTCCATATCTTGCACATGCTCTTTCAAATTAGTGTCCAGGTATCATTTTAGATGTTAGAGAGGTGGCTGGGAATAACACAGGCAAGTTCCTTTTAGTCTTGAGTCATACAAGTAATAAACATATTCTTCAAGCAAGGATAAGCAATCTTTGTTCTTGAGTTAGCTTTTTGCAGATATCCAATGCCATCAAATGTCTGTCCCTTTTGTTAGTTCCATCTTTTCCTTTTTCCTCCATCTCCACATCACAGGCTGGATCGGAGACTTTGTAGATAGATAAAACTCATAGGTATTTTGACTTATTAATGTATAAATTGTTTAACCAAAATAAAAATATGTAACATTTGGGGGCCCCAATGTCTTCATTTAAAAAAATGTAAACAATAAAGCCTGTATCATGGGGTTGTTGTTGAAGAGCAAATAAATAATGTCAGTACTGATAAATGGTAATCCAATTATTTTACTTATTTTTACTATGTGTGTTTTTGACATAGCCTTTTTATTCTTGAGGAATTCTCTTCTGTGCACAAGTGTTTGTGTTATAATATTGCTGTTCACAGCCTAAACCAATCAGGAGATTTATGAAGCAACAACAGCAGAAATTCATTGACTTTATAGTAATATGTCTCTTCCCAATAGGAACAAAACTCTGGTTTTGGGCACATTCAAGCACTGATATTAATACCACAAAAACATTTATGTGCTGAATTTTTTATTTAGCCACAAAGTTACTAATGTTAATTGGGACTACATCCCAAGGGAATTTTAAGGTGGGCATTCCTTACTATGCACTTAGTTACAGTAGTGCACAGAAATACATTTAAAAACTACCACAAAGAAAGAAACAACAATCATTCTATTATGATTTAGAGATATGTGTACATACTGAGACATAAAATGTATGCCAACATAATTATTGATACCATTTGCATGCTTCCTTTGTGCTTGATCTCTTATATACAGTAGTTCTAATCCTTGTTATTGCCATGCAAGATATATTATGTTCATTGCAGAGAGAATAAAGACTCAGCAAGATGAGGCTGTCCACTAGAGAATGCCGAATCACTGTTTCAGTAGATGTTTTGATGCAGGTAAGATACTAATGACAACTAGACCTTACTCCCATATCTTAATTTAAGTCAGTCAATAGTTAAGCATTATTTTATGAAGTACTCTGCATAGAGACATGAAAAAATATACATGTCATCTTTCCTGACCTTCTGAGGACACTGTAACTTCAGAGATATACTCTATGTATGTGTTATTTAAAGGTCAATACAGAATGGGATTTCGTCGAATTAAATGGTAAAAACCAGCAATCTTCTATAATAGAGGCTGACAAAATATAGCCCCTAGACCATATTCAGCCAGTAGCCTGTTTTACAAATAAAGTTTTCCTGGAATACAGTCACCAATATATTCTGTGGCTGCTTTCCAGCTGCAGGGCACAGTTGAGTAGCTGTGACTAAGCCTGCAAGGCCTAAAATACTCTGGCATTTTGGATAATAATATTTATTGATTTCTGCTCTATTATTTCAGAAGAGGGAGATTTTACTATATGGTAGAGGAATCAAAGAAGGCATTGGTGAACAAAGTGAAAATGTTTTGGAGCTGAAGTATAGGTAATATATAAAATGAGAGGAAGAGATGACCATTCTAAGTGCCACAAAACTCAGAAGCAAAAGCAAACACAAGGATAAATATGAAAGTCTGCTTAAGTATAAGAATCATATCACCATGTATGATTCATATAATATTTTAGCCACTTGCCTATGAGTGTATTTTTGTAAGTATTTATATAGTACAGTGACTCCTCAACTTGAGACATTTGAATCAATTGGTGAACCACTTAAAAATAAGGTTTTTGTTTTACTCTATGATCAGTGATACTAAAGTATAGTCCATGTGGAAAATAACTGGTCTAGAATATTTACTAATTGGATTAAAATGATTACTTCCTATAGAGGACAGAGAATATATACTTTTGTCTCTCATGTTGTTTCTGCTTTCATAAAATGCATGCATGCTGGACATACACCAATATTTTTTTGCTAATAACTTTTACAATAAAATAAATACTAGATGTTGAGCACAACTAAGTGACAGCACTGTGTCAAGAGATTTTATGGCTTATTTCATTAAAAACTTAAAATAGTTCAATGAGATAGATGTTATTATTTATCATAGAGAATACTAGTATCAGATTGAAAAATAATTGACATAAGACTATAATACTAGTAATTAGATTCTTTTCATTCAATATGACTAAGAAATTGACACTTAAAAAGAGAAACTTGTGGAGCTAAGATATAGATAGAAATGGACTTTCAGAAATTTAATTAAAAAAATGAATTTGCACTCTCCCTTGCAGGAGCATGGCTCCATCTTTCTTCCCCCACATGCATGCATCTCCTAAACTCTAAGGGACCTCACAAGACTTGCAACCAGGGGAGCAATGGGCAGTGGTCACTCGTCCAGTGCTAAACCCCTAGACCTGTGCACAAGCAAGGCCGCCTTTTCTCTTACTCTCCAGTGAGCTGACAGCTGCCCCGCCTTGGCTTACTTCTTTTCTATAATATTTCTAGAGAGCCAAAGCAGCCCTGGCTAGACTCTGTCCTGTTGCTTTTTTTATCCTGAAGTCTCCCTTGTTTCACTGTCCCTGGCTTTAATAAACATACTCAAAATCAAAAAGAAAAAAAAAGAGAAGAATTTGCCAATTTGTTCTATGTAACTCAGTTCTTTTCTATTAAAAACATTGTGCCAAATTTTTATGGAAGTTGAGCCTGCTTTCACTACAAATGCTTCTACAAATTTTTATTAAAAATACTGACATTTTATTTGATGAGAAGTGTATCTTTTCTGTCTGCTTCCTTTCTGTTTTTGTCACATTCTGTCCACAACTCTTCTTTCTTTTCCTTGCTTGTAAACATTTAGTTGTTTGTATTATCCACCTTTCCCTTCATTTTCCTAATATTTATATAGGTCCCAGTTTCTTATTGCAAAGTCTCTTCAATGTGGCAGTAAAGTTATTGAATGCATTTTCCTAAAGGGATGGCCTCTTTCAGGAGAAAAACAAAGTATCAATGCAAGTTAATACCAGTTTCTTTTTCTGAACTTAAAAAGCAGCAGGTACTGCAGAAATATTTGCATATCACTAATTGATATAACAGAATAATAAGTAGATAGGGAAAGGTGAATGATTCAGAAGAAGCCTCAGGGAGTGTAAGAAACTGTAAGTCCCTCCCCAGTGGGCCACATTAGCATCTCTGTGGAGTGTAATCTGGCCACTTGTGCCTCAGGGAAAATATTAATTACACATGGTAATGGTAATGGCCTGCTAGCAGAGGATATTACTTCCTGTTTTGTCATTAATTTCTAAGCAATATGTACACTAATCTAAGAAAAATAATACTGCAGTAAGGAGACATGAACATTTTTGTTGTTTTTTAATTTTATTTTTAATAATGACAGATTTGTTACTCTATCTCAATATGATACCTGGGCACATTATCTACATTTATTTTCAAATGTTTCTGGAAAAGGGAAGAGACACTTCCATAGACTTATCATCAATGTAAAACAAATTATTTTAAATGCTCAGAAACCTAATATTACTTTAGTTCATTGGGGTACTCTACTATTTCGTCGTCGGCAGCCGTCCGTCTCGAGAGACGATGGCCTAGCTTCTTGAGAGTCTATCTGCACCGCCGAGAATGGCTGTGCAGTCCGACTCGGGAGTGACAATCCCTGCCACACTTCTTACAGGTGAAGGCAGATGGCCATTGTTGCTGCTGTTGACGCTGCTTCCGCCTCGATCTTTTCTGGACCGCCTCCTCGTTGCGTGCAGCCTCTGCACGTGAGGTACCTTGCCTGACCGCGAGCCTCCGGGCTAGGCGGTCGTCTGCTTGAACTTCCCATGTGTTGAGATTGATGGAGCATTGTGTCATGTGCTTTTTGCAGATGTCTTTGAACCGCAGTTTTGGGCGCCCTGTCATCCTCTTGCCTTCTGCTAGCTCGCCGTAGTGGAGGTCTTTGGGGATATGGCCTGCATCCATTCTTTTGACATGGCCGAGCCACCTGAGGCGTCTCTCGCTAAGAACTGCATGCAGTTCTACTATTTATGATCAAAATTATTATGCATATTTGATCTTTAACTTTCATTTAACAGTGAATATCCCATCCAACTTCTTTAGTCCATAAGCTATTTTAAATTATTTCACATTTTATTGGGTCTCCTATTTTACTAGCTTTTGTCTTAAAGCAATAATACTTAATATTTCCTCAGCTATACATTCAGATATTGAGTTGAGGTTTATACAATCTAAATTTAAAAATGTAACTTTTTGGTATTATCTTGGTGTCGTAAGGATTTTCAAAAGGATTTACACACTCAGATTTTTGGAGCTGAAAAGGGGGAAGTAGAAGACAAATAACATACTCAATGGTAATTATGTGCTGGAGATATGGCTGTGGGGACTTTGCATACCTCACTTCCTGAAAGTCATTATCTGAGAACCCAAACAGTCCTAACGTGGACATTGTTTTCAGTAATTTAGGATGTAAATGAAGCACCTGATGTCTCAGGTGGGTTAGATAACAAAGCTCTATTTCTAAAATCTACATATTTTTCCTCCACTTCATGTAGTCATTCCAGGTAGAGTTGAATCCTCTCTCTTTGCACACACATTTTATAGAAAAGGGAAATTATGAGAAAGGTAAAAGAGATATTCTTAAGATTCTATTCTTTTTTATGTGCCAATGAAATAAATAATGTTTTTAAATATCAAAATCACTCCTGGAAGGTTTTCTTAGAAAAGAAAAGACAAAATTAAAAGAATTTTTTAAAATGTTGGCAATGTTTTATTTAGCTCCTCTACCACATTGTATTATAGTCTGGTCATGCTGCTTTAAGAAAACATCACTGGGTAGCTATAACAACAGAAATTTGTTTCGCATCCTCTGGAGTCTGAAAGTCTGAGATCAGGGTGCCAGCATGGTTGGAAGAAGGCTTTCTTTTGGATTGCAGGCTTCTCATTGTATCTTGCCTGGCAAAAGCTCTGCAGGGTCTCTTTATAAGGCACTAACCCTTTCCATGAAGGCTTCACTCTCTTGACCTAAGCACCTCCCAAAGACCCCACCTCCCAAAACCATCACTTTGGGCATTAGTATTTTAACACATGAATTCAGGGGCCACAAACATTCTGACCTTACTACACATACATAATCTTTTTTCAAAAATATTAACTCTATGAATTGTGTATGTTGGGACTGATGTAAGGCCAAAAAATCAAATAGACATAGTTAACACTAGTGAATTAGAGCTATGTCTAAATAATTGGGATTTAAATATTGTTGTGTTCTATTTTTGAATACTTGATTATTCTATATTAAGCAAGTGCATTCACCTCCATTTATACCTTAATAAGAAAGGTATCAGCCCTGGCTGCTGTGGCTTAGTGGATTGAGCATCAGCCTGCGAACCAAGTGTCGCTGGTTCGATTCCCAGTCAGGGCACATGACTAGGTTGCACATCAGGTCCCCAGTTGGGGGTGCGAGTGAGAGGCAACCACACAATGATGTTTCTCTCCCTCTCTTTCTCCTTCCCCCTCTCTATAAAAATAAATAAATAAGCAAACAAATAAGTAAATTATTAAAAAAATAAAGGTATCTACAAAATTAGATCTTATTAATAATTCATTAAAATAATAGAACTTCATTATGATTTGAAATTCAATGTAAAAGTTCATCTTAAATTCAATTTCAAAGGGCCTTGGGAAAGCTCTCATTGTTAGCAATTTACTTCCTAACCATAACCTAATGATAGGAACTTTTAAGATGGTGCTATAATGAAATTCCAGCATACACGTTTAAGAATCTGTTTGTTTTTTCACAGTAACACATAACTTCAAAATACAGGATTGAGATACTACTTGTTTCAAAATGTGAAGCAGTTGAATTGAACATTATGTTTTATTTATCAAAGATTTATAGTATCTAATACTCTTAAAATGCAGTGGGACTTTTCTTTATGGTTGACAATATAATTTGTGCATTGCATTTGAAACATTGTCTTACTTGACTACAATAAGAGATCCAAACATTGTGATGTGGGAATATAATCAATTATTATTACTACCTACTGAATTGTATTTTATAGAAGAGAGTTAATGGGGAAAACAAGAAATGTTCCCTGTAAAAAAATTTTATTAAATTTATTGGGGTGATATTGGCTAATAGAATTATATAGACTTCAAGTGTACAATTCTATAATACAACTTCTGTGTATTGCATTGTTTTACTATCCAAAGTCAATCTCCTTTCCTTACCATATATTTGACCCTTTTTAACTTTTGCTAAATGCTCCATTGTTAACTGAATACTTTTATGAACAGATTAAGAACACAGATCATATATCTACTTTAAAACAATGTATTGCATATAAGTTGTAGTTTACCAAAACCAACAGTCTAAGGCCAATAATTCAAAGATAAATTGTGCGCATCAGGTTTCTCTGTGTCATTGGGCTTCTTTCACAAAAGTGGAACTAGAGATCCAAAATATATTATGATTACGACAAATAATCCTATTGAAGTTTATTAATTTTCCTGAATTAAGCAAACATGGTATTGACAGATTGACTTTTGGGGTGAGAAAAGTTTTTACATGAATATTTTGTCTCCTGAAAAGACCATCTTTTATAATCAAATCATTAATGTTTTCAAGCAAAGTCATTCTTATGTGTTCTTTATGTTATTAAAAGGCATTAGAATAATAGGAGGTGGTTGAAGTGTCATGATTCTTTATCTTTATTTCATTAGAG
The DNA here is from genome assembly GCF_987537825.1 of Furipterus horrens. Classification (NCBI taxonomy): domain Eukaryota; kingdom Metazoa; phylum Chordata; class Mammalia; order Chiroptera; family Furipteridae; genus Furipterus; species Furipterus horrens. The sequence goes on from NW_028327174.1 coordinate 58,455,393, forward strand.
AATTGAACTTGTTAAAAATCATATATTTTTGTCCCATACAGCCATCCCCTTTTTGCAATCCTGAAAAGTCTCTCAAATTCCTAGAAATCTGAAAATAAAAACACACAATCACACGATTTCTCAAATTTTTAGTATAATTTTTGTTTTAAATAAGCCTGTGGTTACTAATAAAAGCTTTCTCTACCTTCATTTGATATTATCTTTTATCTTTTTTTTTTCTTTACAATCTCTTGTAATAGGGATTTCCTGATAGGGTTGAAAACAGGTATGTGGAGAGAAGTATGTGCTGAGATTTGCAAACATTCAGATGCTGAATTCGCTGCCTTTGTGAAACACTTACACGATGTGGTCACACAATTGTACAAATAATGATAAGAGCAAAGTTGCCAGGCATTCTCATCTTTGCTATCTACTCCTGTTCTTGGAGTGTCGTGGGTGATGTTCCCCATGTCCCAGAAATCTGTTGAAAAGGCGTCCTAATCAACATAAAGACTCTAGGGTAGCTGACATTTTCTTTTTTCTTGACTTCACCTTGCTTATGAGATTTGGACTTATCCTGTGAACTCTGAAGTGCCGGAGTCTCTAAAAAAGATGAGAGCCTGTTGGAGCCTGCTTATTGCTTCATCTTGGACCCTGGTCTGGTTCTTGCTTCATTACTTGATTCTGTTGAATCTTGGCATTGACTCTGGCCAGGACCTAGTGACTATTCCCTGAAATGCCCTTTAGATTTTTACTGGAAGGGGAAACTACAAATAATAGTCATGGGAACTTAACAGTTGCCAAAAGCCAGGCTGACAAAAGAAAGCATAAAGGACAAGCAACAGCATGGTGTCTAAAGTGACTGGCTTGTAGCTTTACCACCCTGGGCCTGCAACCTTTAGATATAAATACATAGGGTAGGGATTTCATTGTACAGCCTTTTGCTTGTTATATAACAAAAGAGTTAGAGGCATTTATTAATATATTTACTGAAGGTAGGAAGCACCCTATGGTACCTAAATAACATCAAAGCATTTTATCATTTGCATTGAACAAAAGTGAAAAGTTAGACAACAAAAATCATTTGTCATGCAATTCAGATATTCTGGTAGACCACTAAGAGTGTCTAAATTTGCATTTATCTTTTATGAGTAAGCCCTCAGATTTTCCTGAATTTATTTTAAATTTTGATAGTTCTTTTAGTTTTTTAATGAAAAGTATTGTTAGATTTTTTTTACAAATACAAATAAAATACCCACTTTAAGTTATATTATTTGGATTTTATTGTGTAAAAATAACTCTATCATCTTCTTAAAACTGCTTGATTCTATTCCTTATTCGATTTTTTCAAGTCATCTGTTTGTAAGGGCAAAAAATAAAGAATGTTAGATAGAATGAGGTAGGGGAACTGAGTATCTTTTATTTTGGAGAAAAGTATAGTCCAAGAAAATGAAAGAAATTTCAGTATTTACAGAACAAGTCCATATTATGAGGAAAGCTAAAATACATGTAATGTATTCCCACAGTTCCCCTAACATTTATTATTTATAAGTGTCTAGAACTTATTTCCACTGTTACACTTAATAACATATCTTCTATCATAACCCAGTTAAAAATCATATTCTGTCTGATAATTTACTTAAATGAGTGAGATTTTATAGATTGTAGTTGTTATATGTTGTGAAATAAATACATTCTTTGGAGAGATGGCTGGCTAACTTTATTTAATAATTAACCTACATTTTTGCTAATGTGTATTTTGAGTTAATATGTAGTATAAGGACAAAATCACTTTTTTTAAACGTGATTTTTAGGTCTATTTCTCCATAAAGTATAGAATAAAAAATTAATATGCATATATTTTTTCTTTATCCTTCAAGTCTTTAGTCATCTGACTATATTATTTAAATTAGTGCACATTCATGAGATTTATAAAGGAAAAATGGTTTTTTATTAAATATATGTGCCCTTCTCATCCATCATTATTAATATTCTCATAAAATTCTACTTGGCTATGGACAGCCACTAGACTCCAATCTACAGTTTTTCAGGTAAAGCCTGAGTTCAAAAATTTTCAAACTTATTGGATTACAGATGCCATTTTTGTACATAATTTTAAAGCACTGTAATTTTAGGAAACACCATTTAGGAAACATAGCCTTGAGGAAAGACCTTTGTGTTTAAGACAAAATAGATTTTTGAAAGTATTATTTATAAAGCCCGGAATGTGCCTCAAGAGTAACTAAATTTGGATTACATTTTCAGAGTTCTAAACATGTGACATATTCTCAGGTATTCAAAGTGCATAGCCACTGTCCCCATTTTCATAATAAAATGACAAAGATTCAGATCATATGGGGTAATAACATTTTAATATTGATAGTAACAGAAAGTAAAATAATAAATGGAATTATTGAAGTGAAGAATTAATTGTTGAGACCTGAGGTCTGGCCTAAAAGACTCAAAACTATTTAAATCTAACTTCATTACTAGAGACTAAATGAACACTTCTCTTGTGAAGTTACTATGATTCTTTTGTTAATTATTAATACTGTTTATATGCGTATGTGATAAACAGACTGTATGACTTCACAGATTTCCTTAAACACACAACTCAGCATCTCTAAATCATTTTTCTCATCATATTCTAAAGTTTTATTTTATGTACCTCATGCTGAAACACTTACTAAACTACATGGCTAAGCAATATAAAATTTAAAATATATATGCTTATTATTATTTTTTTTTGCTAATTGTGTTTCCATACACTATCATTCCATTCTTTCCAACATGACTGAAGCCAATAAAATTTAAAATTCTATTGTACTCAAAATAGTGAGGCTAAAAGATGATTACAAGTCACCTTCATTCAAGAAATGCAAGAACAAGTTTCCTAAATTTTGACTAATGTTTACAAGTCTACTAAAATAGCACACTGGACTTTCCTTTCACACTTCCTACACATTCCAAGGAAATGAAAATAAAGATTATGCAGAGCTAATTTTCTTAAAGTAGAATGTTCTCTTCCAATTCCAAAATGCATGACTGTTAACAGTCTTAATTGTTCAGTACACACTCTTACTGTGTGTGATCTTCCCTTCTTCATAGTGGTTTTGGCGATGGCATACACATGGATATTAATGTCAAGCACTTCCTAAGAGAAATGCTTGTGACTTTTGATTGCTGACACTGTCAATCCCTTCCTGCACACAACTCACCTTTTTCTTAATTTTGTGGGAATCACCTATCTACAGTGACATCTTAGTGTATAAATGATATCGTTGATAGTAGAAATGGTGTTTTACTGGGAAGTTGGCTATGCTTTCTATGTAGAATTTTATGCTGATAAAATATTCTGATTTTTCTATCCTTATATTTATTCATTTACCACAGTTGATTATAAATAACTATTCAGTGGATCCATTTCATTTCTTATCTACCCTAAAAATGCTACATTAGAGTGTATCAAAAGTGAACGCTTAAACTTTTTGAGTGACTTCTCAATATAACATGAAGATTTTATTTAATCTTTTCCAAATTTGATTTACAAGGTGTACCCTTTTCCTCCTCAGACTTGTAGGATTCAAACAAAGGAAAATTTACTTTCTAGATTTGCACTGAAGATTTAGTATCATGGATTTTACACAGTCTGTCTATATAAATCAAATCATGCACTCAAAGGAACTTAGAGGCTGTTTAGCCCAGTATTTCACCCAGTGTGTTAATCCTACTGAACCTATGAAAAGTGATTATCCAGCTTCAATTAAAAAGGTTTGCAGGCATACAGTAAACTTATCATCTACAAGCAGCTCGTAATTTTCTTAGCCAGCCTCATTTGCTAGTAAATTTATTTTATTATTAGCTTGAGAGAGAAAGTGCCTGTGAATTGTGTTTTTTACATTTTTATTAAATGGTGAATTGGCAACATTCATACCAGAATGGCAGGTCTTTGGCTCCCAGTGGGCAGATTCTAAGGACTCTATCCTTATCCATAACTCTAGTGAAGGTAGCCTTGTATACATCACAGGACATGGGATCAGTAGATCAGAAGTGGTGGGCACTGAAATTGTATGATATTGTTAACTCTGAGCTGGTGGCTATATTGACATATGTGTAAATGAAAGCAGCTGCCAGGCTAAGGGAAGAATGGAGCATATACTCAAAACAAGCAATTCTAATGTCATTACAATGACTTGGGTTTATTGAGTGCCCAGTTTCAGGCAATATTCTAAATACTTGACATGTGTTACCTTGTTTAATCCATACACATAAGATAGGTACCATTATTTCTGTTTTACAGAAACAAGAACCAAGGCTCTGAGATATTAAGTGGCTCACCCAAGTTCACAAAGTTAATAAGTAATAATGCTTGAAAGTAGACACCCAGGTTCCACATTGTAACCCTTAAATAATACTCAGCATCTGAACTGTCTAGGATCCTGTGGAGACATGGCAGCTGCCTAACACTTTAGCTCTGCAGCTGAGTTCTATGTTGATACGTTGATACTATTTACTTGCTCCCCCTCTCCCTAAACTATGTTGACTGGATTTTGATTTCTTGCAATTATAGATCCCTACCTATGAAACAGTTTTTATTAATCATGTTATAGATTAATTGTTGGACTTTTATGTATAAAGCAAAACAGATGAACTTGGAAATTATCTGCAGTTTCATATAAATTCTTTTTTTCTGAAAAAGTACAGGTAATTAATTTATAATGAGTTATATTTATGAAATATTGTATATGAAGATAGCACAACATGGTCTGCATTAGAGTTAATATTAAGGAGGCAGGTGTCAACCAAGTGGTCCTACCTATGCTTTTAGAACACAGTTTTTGCTGTATGACACTCACAAAATTACAACATTTCTCTTGGCATTTTTATTAGCCTGGAAAGTCAATGACTAGGGACCTTCTAATCACGTTCTGTTCTTGGTTTTGCAAAAAAAATAATGATGTCCATACTTCTACCCCTGTGAGCACATGAGAAAATTAGGGATGTGTGTTTCCTATTAGGAAGGAATAGGAAATAGGACATTGGAGGAAGTAGGAGGCACACATCTGTGAGTAAGAGAAATCAAATGCACAATAAGGATATATATATACCTCCAAAGGGAACCATATGGGATTTTTAATCAGAAATATAAAATTATGCATGAAAGTTCACCCCTTCAAACTGAAAGAAATATTTATAGTTTTTATTATTTATAATGTTACTTTTTAATAAAACTGCCCTTCATGGCTTTTCATCTGCTTTACTTACCTGTGTAAAGTTGTACTTACAAACCCAGCCCAAATATAATGTGGTTTGGCAGGCCATTTTCAATAGAGGAAGTCTCTGCCTAGGATCCTAGGAAGTAGTGAGACTAAGCTGGAATGGGGTTCCCCATATTGACAATTGGAAGTGTTAGTTTTTAGCAGTGATTCCCAACAACACATCTGACTGAAGAATTGGTGCACTGTGATTGACTTATGGGTCTTGACTGTTGTTCTATCAAGTCTAGACCCCTTTTATTCTTTTTAAAAAATATTTTATTTACTTATTTTTAGAGAGAGTGGAAGAGAGGGAGAAAGAGAAGGAGAGAAATATTGATGTACGAGAAAAACAACACTTGCCTCTTGCTCATCCCCGACTGGAGACCTGACCAGCAACCCAGGCATCTGTCCTGACTGGGAATTGAACTGGCAACCTTTTGGGTCCACAGGCTGGTGCTCAATCCATTGAGCCACACCAGCCAGGGTGGCATCACTTTTTCTTATAATAGGAGTTACATGCCTTTATTCATGAGCTTGAGTTTCCCAGCCCCATTTTCTTCTCTTATCAGAACTACCTTATTCTTGGTTCCACATGCTATGTCTTTAAGAGATTTTATTTTTATTTTAGTTTTAGAGAAAGGGGAAGGGAGGGAGAAAGAGAGGGAGAGAAACATCAATGTGTGAAAGAAACATCAATCTGTTGCCCCTCTCATGCCCCAAGCCAGGGACTGACACGCAACCCAGGTATGTTTCCTGACTGGGAATCAAACCTTCGACCTTTCACTACACAGGAGTATGCTCAACCAACTGAGCCACACTGATCAGGATGGTTCCACATGTTATTATTGATTGTGGAAATCTCTGACTCCCCAGTCTTCTGAGTACTGGGGCACTGCCATGTTCTTTACCAACTCTTCTGGGGAGAGAAATCCTTGAACCTCAGTTTACAAGCTGAATTTCTGCTGTCCTAGAGTGGATTTGGTTAGAATTCTGATTTGTGGTGTAGACTTTTTCTAATTGCTAGTGATTGTCATATGTACTATAATATTTAATCTGATTAGAATGTCCCACTCTTCGTGCAACTAACACTATTGACCTTGTAGCAGAGTTGCCAAGATACCAATTATTTCCTCTCATTCTCAGATTACAAGGACCTTGTGAGGTGAAATCATGTCATAATCTCTTGGAATCCACACAGAGGTTCCCCATTGTGTATTTCTCTCTGACAAATTAAATCTATTTCTAGAACTATCGGCTTGTACTCACACTAACCAAAGTACCATGTATTAGCCTTTGGTATTTTATGACACTGATTTATAGTTTAAATTATTTGAAGTTTTTAATATCATTAATTTTTTATAATATGCTAAAATAAAAGGTCAAAACCCCTTTAATGCCTCTCTTACATGTTGGTTAAAACTAAGATAGTCTAAATTAGATCACGTGTTAATGTGACATGAATGTAGTTTTGTTCAAATCTTAAGGTACATAAACAAGTTTTTTTTTTTATATGAAAACTTTTTTTTTTTTAAATGGGGAAGCTAGGAAGTCTTTTTTTTTTTTTTTTTTTTTTTTTAATTCTATCCATGCTTGTTTTTGTAAAGAAGAGGATGGTGCACAGAGTAATATCCACTAATTCAGGGATGCAATTTTATTTGCTTTGAGGAAACTGCATTTCAATTATATTTTCAGTATTTCCTTATATGTTTATAACTTTATGTACTTTTTCTATTCCACCCTCCAATCACACAAACCTTTGTGTTCCCTGATTCTTCTGAAGTAAATATGAAATTAACATCTTAGTTAATTCTACTCTCTAGTGAAAAATGTCCATAAATCTACTATGTTTCTCCCAAGTACTTTATTGTGTGCTCAAAATAAGGTAAAGATAAATTGTTAGGTGAACTAGAAAACTATCTTTTAATGAGGGATAAACTAACATTAGAAGTATTTAATTACATGTTCAAACATTATTATCAACCTACTTATATGTTGCTGGGTGGCTGTCTAAACCAATATAATCTTCCTTCCAGGCTGAAAAAGAGGTTATTATTCTTCTCTTACTCTTGGTGATTTAGATTAGAACATGTTATTGGTAAAAATAAGTCAGACTATGATTGTCTTCTTCTGTCATCAAATAGAATGAAATACCTGATAAGTCTTTAGTCCATTTTTCTGTATGATTGTCTATCTTTTTATTGCTTATATAGAATATTTATATATCCCACATATTGTGTATATGCATATTACAAATACCATCCTTCAGATTAAGGCTTATTTTTTAATTTGTTTTCTATATAGTATCTTTTGATAAATGGTTCTGAATTTTAATAGCTGACTTTATCAGTTATTTTAATTTTTTGTTTGTTTACTTTGTTAATTCTTGCTTAATATACCCTTCTCAACCCCAGGTCATAAAATTACTATCCTAGATGTCTCTTAGCAATAATAGACTTTTCTACATTGATGAAAATATTGTCATCTGACACTGTCCAATATGATAGTGGCTAGCCAGATGTTGTTACTGAGCACTTGAAATTTGAAGTGTGACTGGGGAGCTAAATTTTTAAACTTAATTTTAATTAAGTTAAGTTTAAATTTAAATAGCCTCATGTGGTTATTGACTGTTGGATTGAATAGCTCAGCCACAGCTTTGTTTTGTTGTGACTGGTGATTCGTGTGGTAATCACTGTCTGCTTGGTATATTTAGCCTTATGGATGCCCAGTTGCCCTAGAGCTACAGCTTTTCCCTACTGATGACAGTGCCAATTCTGAAATAAAAAATAAATGATGTGTGTGTTTGTGTATGTGTTTCTTGGCTTTGTTTTTTTCCTGTTCCTTCGTGAATTAATCTTCCGGTCATTAGCACCTCTATCTTGTCAGTCACCATAGCTTTATAAGCTCCTTGTCCCCCATACCTCTTTCTCAGAGCTAATCACTATTGGAAATTTTTATATTTATTATGCATTTGCTTTTTTGAGGGTTGCTTTTTGGGGGGCGTTGTTTGGTTTCAATAATAAGTTTTATATGGGAATTTTTTAAAATGTTTAGTTCTTATAATTTGCATGATCTCTTATTTTAATCATATTTCAACTCTTTTCTTTTTAAAGCATATTCAACTTATATTTTCTGATTGATACTTTAGTTATGTAGCTTCTTTATCAACCTGACTCTATTCTCTGTTGTTTCCCCTGGTTCTTGCTTCATATTGCCTTACACATAAGCATTACCTGGATCTTTATCATGTGGGAATTATCTGAAGCTTGGGCTAAACTGGATGAACTAGTTGAGAGAATTTGCATTTTCTTCTGCCAAGGCATGGAACATTACCCAATTCGTAAACTGTTTTAAATGTTTGAACCAGCTTGGATAGTATCAAATTTGGCTACAAAACCATGTGAGGAATTGCTTGGTCTTGAGTTCTCACGTGATATTTTTGCTCTCCTTCACTAGTGCCAACTTTAGAGACAGACTAGTTTCTTTGCAATCACCAGCTATGCATAGTGTGTTGTTTGTGTATGTTTCTGGTATGATGATGATACAGTTTTACTGAGTCTCAGGAAGGCATATTCCTTTTATACTTTTCATTTCCAGTTGGCCTTGGGCCTTGTGAGCTATTGCAAGCACCCTTTGGGCTGTGACCCATCAAGTTCAAGTCCACTGAGTTCATAAAATTCCCCAAAAGGACACCTGAATAAAGTACTCCTCTTAACCATCTGATATCTCCATTCAGTTGGTTTTATTTTCTGAACATTCCTATCTGCTTTTTTATATTTTATGTACAATTCTTAGTTGCTCCCACTGGAGGGATTTTTATACTACCAAGGACAGGGACTTGCACAAATTAACTCAAGTAATGCATTCAGTAACTGGGAATGCAGAGGGTTTTCTTGGAGCCTGATTTCAGGAAGTGTACTCAGATCTTGCTGAAACGGTTTTCCAGGGCTGGTTGTCCCCAGGGCCCACTGATATTCCATTGTGTTGCAGTGCTGAATGACTTCTCACTTCTAGTGTCCAACACAGTCCAGCTGACTCAGTCTATCTATGCATACTTCAGAGTCTTGAGACAGAAAATAAAACTGCCTTAGCCTCAACTAAAAATGGTATTAAGGTAGTATACAAGATTTAGGACAGTATCTATAATGTTTAGAGCTCAAGTTCTTCTGCCGGTTTGTCTGGATTTGAATCTGAGCTCCAAATCTTGTTAACATTGTAATCTTAGGACAGTTTCTTTAGGATTCTGTGACTCAGTTTCTTCATCTGTAAATGGGGATGATAATAATGGTACTACATCATAGTTGTGATGAGCAATAAATAAGTTATTATACATGGAGAGTGCAGAGTAAGAATAATGTCTTGGTTATAGTGACTAATCAATACATATTAGTAATTTCTTTCCCCTTATTTGATGTAACCTCTGACCTAATTGGCTGTGGCTTTGGATTAGGATGATGTGGTACACACATGTTTTCCTAGGTATGTTTCTTCATCACCAATGGGATGCAAATTGAAAGAAAGGAAGGCAATAACAAAGATGACTAATATAAACTGGTGAAACAGAAGCAAAACAACTTGTCAATTTGCCGAAACATTTAATATGATTTTCTTTATATAAACATATACTTGAATAATAGAATTGTTACCTAAAGAGACAGATTATTTTTAAAAATTACAGTGACTGAGCTATGTTATGTGTAACGTTTCACAGCTGAAAATTTTCCTATTTCAATTTATCACACACTTATTGACAGTCTATTGTGTGTGAAACGTTGTATTATATGTACAGAGCATTAAGAAGGTAAAAGCAGAGTTTATTAGTAGGTACAATTATAAATTATAGAAGTAGAATTGTGAGTATTTTACAGAAAAGTCTCATTTTTTACCTAAATAATTCCAGGAAAACCTTAAACAGTTCAAGGACTAGTTTTCTCTGTATTCCTTTTAAGTGCCTGAAGGTTTTTTATTTTTTTATTTTTTATTTTCTCCAGGGAAAAATATGTGACTTAAAAGTGAAGGTCACGATTTAGCCTTACTCCCACAGGTTAGTATATCCAGTTATGTTCTCAGTTATTTCAAAGCCCTTTGTAAGTTAAACATTAGTAAATAAAAGTAACAATGCTTTTTATTTGTACAGTCTTTTACAATGAACACAGTGCTTTCATTGATTCATCTTATCAATTCAGTGAGGTGGACCAATGCAATGAACCCCTACATTTTACAGGTGTACTTAAGGAGGCTCAGGGACTTTAAGTGACTCACTCACAGTCACATACATACAGAGTAGAACCAGACTCAAACACAGGAGTCCTGACTTCAAGTTCTAGGTTTTTTTCATTGCTTGCTAGCAACTAATCCTCTCACAGAAATGAATACCCTATTATTAATTAATGCACTAGAATACACTCCTGAACTCAGAGGGACTCTAAAATATAAGCATCTACAAATTTTTCTTTGATTATTTTGTCTCTGCATTTTCAGTCTCACGGTGTGTGACACCTTGGTCAGACTGAGTAACGAAGAAATTAAGTTTTGTATGGTGAAAACAAAAAGGTAACCAGGAAAGTTTTAATTTCTTGGCCACTGAGTAAAATCAATTTAAACTTTTTATCTGAATGCACAGTGTGTAGGAAAGGAGTTCAAGTGTATACCATTAAGAGACCTTGTTCTTAAAATATTTATAAATATTATTTAATATAGCTTTTTCCTACTCTCAAGAACATGGAGAGAAGTTTTTAAAAGTACTCGACCTTTAAATGCAGAGTGTATAAATTAATTCATATTATTACTTTAGTTTCACAGCTGAATTGTCTTGTAAATAAGACTTTCCCTCATTAGAAATGAAGCCAATCTCGCAGTTCCCCATAGGTCTCATATCACTTATGCCAGGCTCTGCTTCGTATACTGACCTGGAACCCAAGAGAGTTCATGCACAATCGGTGAATTAAACCATAAGTAATTTCCTGTGACATTATGTCACAAGCTCAGTGATGAAAAAAGTCCATTAATTTCTTTTGCACTTAATTAGAAAAATTTAAACAAATCTCTTCCATAAAGATATAAAATTTGATAGACCTTTATTTTAAGATTTCTTGTGCTATATAAAGTACATACTCATTTCTTATATAAACTGTTATGCAATTATCTATATATGTATGTGTCTGTACTGATCTATTGATCTTTACTTATTTATCATTCTATGTATGATGTTTGCCATTAATTTTGCTAGAGAGAAACAGTCTCCTGAGGACAGATTTTTGTACTTTTAAGTAATGACATATTTGCTCATGAAGTTTCAGAGGAAGTAAGATTAAATATGAGGACTTTCTCTGGATAAATCTGTCATCTTTACTCAGTTCCCATTCTTTCTTATATATTTGAAAATCTTCCTACTTTTGCCTGCTCCACAGACTTTTCTTTTTCTATCACCTAATACTCTTTCTGAAACCGCCATGTTTTATTTTCCTTCCCGACTCATTTTTTTAGTGCCACATCTGTCTTCAGAGTTCCAACTCAGCCCTTCCAAGTTGATGGTTTCCCTGCCTATAACTCCTGCCCTAGCTGATCTTGTTTGCTGCAGTCCTGCACAGCCACTGCCCATATCATATCCTGCCATTCACAGGTGCCAGTGTTACAGTTCCATCAATATCCACTCCATCTTTCACACTGGAAACACCAGGGTCGCTTTGGACTTTTATTACCATCTAGTCAATCCACCCAAATTTCCATCAAACCCGTAAGACTCAAGATGCATCCTGGAATCCAACATCTTTTGTTTGTTTGTTTCTGTTGCCATGGTTCAATTGAGATCTTTTATATGCATACTTGACTGATTTTGCAGCTTCTCTCTGTTCATTTTGGTAATTCTCCACATTGCCCTTAAAGCACTTTTTCTAAAAAACAAATCCAGTCATATCCTTTCTGTGCTTAAAAACCTATGTTGACCTCCCTTTACCGTTGTAATCCTTTGCTTTCCTTTACTGCCAAGCACTATCATACATTTCCAGTCTCAGTTTCTGTTCCTTCTGATCATACACTACTCCGGGTCATCATGTGCTAAGGCTCCATCAAGAATTGTGTTTTATATCTGTTCTTTATATCTGAAATGACCTAACAAACCTTTTCCTCTTACTGCTTGTCTTCCATAACTCAGTTCACTGCCACTTTCTCTATGCCAGAGTCCCATAAGAATAATTTGTTGCTTTCATCAGAACTGACTCTACCCCTGCTGTAGCTGTTGGAACATTTGACTATAATTATATGCTTATACATCTATCTCCCCTACTATGTAGTGAAAGAAAAACATATAATATTATTGGTCTGTGTGCTTCAAACAACAAACATTTACTTCTCACTGTTTTGGGGAGTGGAAAGTTCAAGATCAAGATGCTGGCTAATTTGACTCTTGTGGGAGTCCTTCCTGGCTTGTGGACGGCCTCACAGGACCAGAGCGGCAGGCATGAGAGAGCTACAGAGTAAGGGATGATGTTCTCTGGTCTCTTCTTAAAAGGGCACTGGTCCCATCATGAGAACCCCATTTCCCCGTAACCTCATTTAAACCCAACCACCTCCCAAAGGCCTCACCTCCTAATATTATCACATCAGGGATTAGGGCTTCATGTGAATTTTGAAGCTACACAATCATTTGGTCTGAAACATTTTTTATCTAACTGGGTCTATTTGTCTCCTTTTCTGAAATATACAATGGTAGACTAATATTTGGAGAACAAAGATTTCTCAAATGATAATAATCAAAGATTTTCCATCCAAAAACTATTTGCCTAACTATTAAGACAATATGCCCTTCTTATATTTATTTAAAATAGTATATTATGTCTAGTATACATATTACACATTACACTACCAAAGTGATTGACTCATAAGTAATAAAATGAAAGAAAATAAATTGTTTTTAACAGCAATTTTTAAGTGGAAGTGGTTGACAATATTTATGTTATTGCTATAAAAACCTTCTGCTACAAAGCATTTGAGAAAATGTGCCTATGTAAAGTTTATTAAGCTGCGTATTTATTTCATTTCCCGAATATGCTATATGCCTTTCTGTATCCAAACTTTTGATCTCTATTTTTATAGTCTGCACCTATTAATATATAACCTGTCCTTCAAAGGCAGCTCAAATTTCATCTTTTTTAATGTCAGCTAGAGTAATCTGTTGCTTCTTTTGAATTTTCACAGCACTCACTGAATGAATAATGCTTTTGGAACTCATATATTATTTTGCTTTTTAAGTTTTTCATGTATTGCTTGCAAACTTTTTGAAGAAAAATATGTTTACATCGTTTTATACTGTGTAATAATCATTAAAGGGCCTCATACATAGAAGGCCCAAATTGTCAATTGTCAGAACAAGGAGCAAAGGAGTGAGAACTGAATTAGCATTGTGGGAATTGCAAAACCTCCTGCCCATCCTTCTCTTTGTGTACACTGCTGAAAATCCAGCACCGTGATGGCTTCCTGGTGTGGTCACTTTCCTCGAAGTGGTGCATTTCCTCTTCGGGAAGCTCATAGTCCTTGATTGACCTTAAGCGTTATCATAGCTGAAAATCAAGTTGCATATATTATTCCATTAAAATATGAGCAGATTTTTCTGTCTTTCAAAGGTTAAATGTAATCTGTAACGTTTTGCGGAGAGTAGTGGTTTGACATTGCTGGATGATCCCGCTTTAAGAAGCACTGTGTACCAGTGGTCTGAGTCGTAGCAACTTGCTAAACCTCTTAAGGCCATTTCCTCATCTTCAAAAAGTGGGTAGTAAAACTTCTCTTAGCAGGGTTGAAGCAGAGATGGAAATTACTTGACCCATACTGGATACTCAAAATAAGTCAGCTCCCTTCTCCCAACTAATGGCTATGGACCAAACAATTCAAATGATTCGTACTCACCACGGAGACACACGGCACCCTGAGAAAACCTAACATAGCAACTTGGCGGCCTCAGGTTTTGAAAATTATGTCAATGGAATATCTATGCATTTAATTTTCAATAGAATTATTTTCTCACAGTAACTGTTTCATAATAGACTTGTAAGATTAGTTTTTATCATTCCATGTACTAGTTAAAGGTTAACCTGATTCTCTGATAAGATGAAGTGATTAAAATCAGTAATTTAATGGTATCCATACAGGGAAGGCCTTCAGTTTCCTTACTCAAGTCACATATTAGAAACATAAAATATATTACATTTGTTTCAAGGACAAATTAGTTGGAAAATTTGACTGTATACGTATTGTATTTCTTTTTAAAAGGAGTTATTTGTAGCTAGATATTAATGGCTTAGATGGTCTTAGTTTATTCTTGGCTAAAATTCAAAATTAGAAATGTTTCAGAATAGTTTTAAGGTCAAGGGTAAGATAGAGATGGATGGAAATGTGCTTTCAAACTGAGTTTATTTAGCTTGTTGAAGAGTTTGACATATTACAAAGCTATTTCTTTAACTGTTTTTAGGAATTAGAATTATTTCCTTCTTGATTTTAGGTTCATAACTTCTTGAATTTCTTCTCAAAGATATGAGCTCTTCTATGGTTAGAATAGGCCATTGGGAAGAAAATACATTCTATATTGTACTTTTTTTTTGTAGCAAAATGTCAAGTCAGTTATCTACATAAAACAAACCTCAGGAATTCTGGGAGCTCTGCTGGATAGCTCAGTTGGTTAGAGTATCATTCCGATATGGCAGGGGTCAGGTTCAATCCCTGGTCAGGGTACATACAAGAATCAACCAATGAATCTATAAATAAGTGGAACAATAAATCAATCTCTCTCTCTCTCTCTTTCTCTCTTTCTCACTCTCTCTCCATTCTTCCCTCTCTTTAAAATAAAAATAAAAATAAAAAAATAAAAGAATTATGGTATATCAACCTTAAAATAAATGGAAACCTCTACCAGGGAAAGAAAATTGGTACTGGTATAACAAGGCCTAGTAATGCAGTGTTATATTTAGATTCAGGTAGCCACCAGGAAATATGATGACCTGTGGTGTCTATTGTGTAATATTATGTATACCTGCTTCATCAATCCATTTAAAACATATATAGAGTACTTTACATGTTCAAGTCACTGTTCCACATTGAGGTGGTTGGGAAAGTAAATATAAAGAAAACCTGGTCCATGGCCATAAAGAAATTAAACTAATATGTGTGTATTTGTGTGCATGTTTGTATTGGAGGGGTGGGGATAGGGAGAGTTAAATAAGTAAGTAAATGACTTGTGTGATAAGGACAGGACAAGAAGGGAAAGAAAAACATTTGAGAAGGAAGAGGTCACATTTTACTGGGAAGATGCTAACTAGGAGGTACTTTTGCACCTGGATGGTAAAGGAAGATGGGATGAGTGACACAGCAGCAGAGGGAAGCTGGGGCCTGAGCACAAAGGCCAGGAAATAAAGTCAGATTAATTTAACTTCATGATATGTCATGTGAATAGGAATAGAGTAGATTTAACCTAAATGCTAGAATTTAGTATAATTTCTCTTTAGTTCCACATAACGTATGTGTGATTTTAAATTTGTAACTTTAAGTAAAAGGGGAAAGAATCAAAAGTTTCTAACCTAGGTGTTTGTTTGTTAGATTCTTTAAACCAGGCTGGGTTTCTCAATGTCAGCATCACTGATATCTTGAAATATTCAGGATTGGGACTAGGATGAGGCCCTGGAGGCAGCTAGAACACAGTATTTTATGGAGGCACTTAAGGCTGTCCTGCCTTCAACGCCCCGGCTCAGTGGGAAACTCAGTGTCCTGCAGAGGTTTCAGGATCACAGCAGAGAGAACAAATTTATCCAGGACGCTATTTTGTCTGGAGGGAGGAGAGGTGGCAAATCTCTCTGGTGGAGAAGAGCGTTCAACACTTTCTCCTGGTCCCTTTCATTGAGGAGGGGATTCGGGAGATACAAGGCCAAGACTTATGAATCATCATCAATAAGCTTTCAGATACTTGGGTTACAGTTGACAGGTACTGATTACAGATATCAATGTAGATAACACAGTGACCAGGATCTGCTAAACATCCTGACGCCATGCTGACATCAGGTGCAAGGCTTCATACATTTGAGCTACATACTGCTTATAGTAGATAAGAAAAGCAGAACAAGCTCTAAAGCATAATAAGCATTCTTTAAATTCAATTCCCATGGGAACCCTGAGTGGCCTTTGGTCCTGTCTGCCCTGCCTTCCCGGTGTTCTGGTGGAGTCTGAGGAGGCCCCCAGCAGGAGCCCAACTCAGGAGCCCGACTCGCTGCTTCTGGGCTACAATCCTCGAAACCACACAGAACAGTCCCCTACAAGCACTCACTCTTAGGGTCATGTCAATTTTAATCCTGCATAGGCATGACCCCAAGGGTGTGTCAATGTCACCTTAAATTACAAGCCTAAGCTTGCTTCACCATAGTCTAGGCACTTCCTTAATCCACTAGAAGCTGGCAGCACCCACCCAGTTGCGACAGCCAAATAAATCTCCAAACAATTCCAAATATCCCATGGGGTACAACCCCTTAGAGCCTTCTTAAGAACCACTGCAGTCTAACTAGAATAACTCAGAATATTTCCTTTTTTTACTTGTAAAATGTTAGGAGGAGCAGCCTCGTGTAACTGTTTTTGTATCCAAGGTAGCAACTAAATACAGGTGTACTTTGGGACCTATTTTGTACTCAATCAAGGTAGTAATTAAATACAGGTATATTTTGGTAAGTATATGAGTGGCTGAGGTGAATCACCTATGCCCTCTGGGGCCAGGAGACCTCATACAACCACCACCTTGACTCCTGAGAGCTGATCAAGCCCAAGACTTCCACCCATCCCCCTCTGATCAGAATCAGGGAATCAGGTCCTGGAAGGGGCAGGTGGCTCAGACACCAAGTGGGCCATCTCTACTCCTGTAAAGGAGGAAAGAGGAAGGGCATCTCTAAAATCAGAGAAGGAAAACTCTGACTCCAAAAAACCTCCGCTGCCTTGCGGCATACCTCTTCAGGGGAAAGGCTAAGGGAGTAAACCCCGACAGAAAATCCGGAGCCGGAGTCCCTAAGGCGGTTTGACATTGTAGTCAACACCGGCAACTCCTGCGGCGCACCTGAAGCCAAGCTGTATTGACTCCGTCTTTCCCTTGGACCCTTCAGCTGCGAAGAGAGGGGGGGTCTGCTGCATGGGCAACAGCAGACCCTCCATATCACCCTGCCCAGGCTCTGTAGCTTCAGTTTCACTGGAGAGGACACTCCAGCGTCATTGCAAGATGTCGACTCAACACGGGAGGAGACAGATACCGGTTATAAGCTCATCCGATTGGCGAAGGAAACGAGCGCCAGGGGTCTCCTCTGACGGTGGGAGAGGTCATCGCACCTCACTGGACAGCTACCGCCCGCCTCAAGCTGGGCAGCCCCAGCCAAGTAGGTGCCGTCTCGCCATGGCTCGCCTGCCCCACTGGGTGCGTGGGGATCAGAGAGGCACCTCTCGAAAAGTGGGCCACAAAACACCCGCACCAGTTAATTCCAAGCAAACAACAAGAAAGAAGCCTCCGGCTCTTCGCCTCGCTAGCTGGAACATCAGGACCATGTGCCCCGGACTTACTGCAGACCTTCCGTGGATCAAGGGTGCCAGGAAAACCGCTGTCATCGATAGGGAACTGGCACGACTAAACATCGACATTGCGGCTCTACAGGAGACCCGGTTGGCCGACAACGGAACTATCAGAGAAACCAACTACACCTTCTACTGGCAAGGGAAGTCTCCGGACCAACCAAGACAGCACAGTGTTGGGTTCGCTGTGAAGAACACGCTTGTTAACTCCATAGAGCCACCCACAGGAGGCACAGAGAGATTACTTACCCTCCGATTGTCAACAACTTTCGGCCCAGTCAGCATTCTTAGCGCGTACGCCCCAACCCTCTGCGCCACCATCGAAGAGAAAGAACAGTTCTACCATGCACTGGACGAAGCGTTATCCAAGATCCCCAGAAGTAACGCTCTCTATCTCCTCGGAGACTTCAACGCAAGAGTAGGAGCCGACCACACGGCCTGGCCCACCTGCCTTGGAAACTTTGGGAGAAGAAAGATCAATGAGAATGGTCAGCGACTGCTTGAGCTTTCGTGTCACCACGGCCTGTGCATGACAAACACATTCTTCAAGTGCAAAGAGATCCACCAGGTGTCATGGAGGCACCCCCGCTCCCGCCATTGGCACCAGCTTGACCTCGTCATCACCAGAAGAACGGATATTGGCAGCACCCTCCTCACCCGCAGCTACCACAGTGCAGACTGCGACACAGACCATGCCCTCGTGGTAAGCAAGGTGCGCATAATGCCGAAGAGGTTGCACCACTCCAAGATGAAGGGTCGCCCACGCATCAACACCAGTTGTGCCAGCAACCCAGTTAAGACCCAGCAATTCATCAACAAGATGGAAGATGCACTCGGCGAGGGAGTGGCGGCAGATGACATTATCGAATCCAATTGGCCACGTCTCCGCGATGCCATATACAGCTCCGCCATTATTGCTTACGGGAAGAAAGAGCGGAAGAACGCTGACTGGTACGAGGCTCACTGGGAAGAAATGGAACCCGTGATCGAGGCTAAGAGGAAGGCCCTACTGGCTTACAAGGCCACGCCCACTCCCAGTACACTTCAAGCTCTACGGGCTGCCAGGAACAAAGTCCAGAAGACCGCCAGCCACTGTGCCAACACCTATTGGCTAAACCTGTGCAGAAGCATCCAGGAAGCTGCCGATATAGGCAACGCACGAGGAATGTATGAGGGTATCAAGAAGGCAACAGGCCCAATCCCCTCCAAGATCACCCCCCTTAAGTCCAAGACAGGTGAGGTCATCACTGACCAGGAACAGCAAATGCGGCGGTGGACCGAGCGCTACCTCGAGCTGTACGCAACGAAGAACACCGTAACAGACACTGCTCTTAACGCCATCCCAGACCTACCAGTCATGGAGGAGCTAGACACCCCACCTACTGCGGCAGAGCTCGGCAAAGCCATCGACCGCCTCGCTTGCGGGAAAGCACCAGGAAGCGACGGAATCCCTCCAGAAATCCTAAAGAGCGGGAAACCAGTCCTGCTACAGCCGCTCCACCATCTACTCTGTCGCTGCTGGAAGGAGGGTTACATCCCCCAGGATATGAGAGATGCCAACATTATCACCATGTACAAGAACAAAGGAGACCGCAGCGACTGCAACAACTACCGGGGCATCTCTCTCCTCAGCGTCGTCGGCAAAGTATTCGCCCGGGTCGCTCTTGCCCGCCTGCAGACCCTTGCTTCCCGCGTCTACCCAGAGTCCCGGTGTGGCTTCAGAGCTGGCCGATCAACAGTGGACATGATCTTCTCCCTACGCCAGCTGCAGGAGAAGTGTCACGAGCAGCATAAACCACTCTACCTCGCCTTTATCGACCTCACGAAGGCATTTGATCTGGTCAGTCGAAGCGGTCTCTTCAGCTTGCTACGGAAGATTGGCTGTCCACCACATCTGCTTGCTGTGGTCATGTCCTTTCACGACAACATGCACAGCACGGTGTCCTACAACGGCGCAACCTCTGAGGCCTTCCCAGTCAGCAGCGGAGTAAAGCAGGGCTGCGTCCTCGCGCCTACGCTGTTCGGAATCTTCTTCTCCATGCTCCTCCAATATGCCTTTAAGGACTGCAGCGAGGGTGTCTTCATTCACACCAGATCCGATGGCAAGCTCTACAACCTGGCCCGTCTACGAGCCAAGACCAAAGTCAAAGAGGTGCTCATCCGTGAGATGCTCTTCGCCGACGACGCAGCTTTGACATCACACTCCGAAGAGGGACTCCAGCAGCTAGTCACTTGCCTTTCCCACACATGCAAGGAGTTCGGACTAGCCATCAGCCTGACGAAGACGAATGTTATGGCTCAAGGCATGGGGACTCCCCCATGCATCACCATCGACGGGTACACCCTGGAGGTTGTCAACGACTTCACTTACCTTGGGTCCACCATCTCGAGCTCTCTGTCAGTCGACTTGGAGGTCAACCGGAGAATCGCCAGGGCAGCCACAGTTATGGCCAGACTGAACCGGCGAGCGTGGAACAATTCCAGCCTCACTGAGAAAACCAGACTGTGCATCTACCAAGCCTGCGTACTCAGCACTCTCCTCTATGGCAGCGAGACGTGGACCACCTACGCAAGGCACGAAAGGAAACTCAACAGCTTCCACATGAGGTGCCTCCGACGCGTCCTGCATGTCGCCTGGCAGGATAAGGTCCCCAACACTGAGGTGCTGAAGCGAGCCAATATGAGCAGTTTGCATGCAGTTCTTAGCGAGAGACGCCTCAGGTGGCTCGGCCATGTCAAAAGAATGGATGCAGGCCGTATCCCCAAAGACCTCCTCTACGGCGAGCTAGCAGAAGGCAAGAGGATGACAGGGCGCCCAAAACTGCGGTTCAAAGACATCTGCAAAAAGGACATGACACAATGCTCCATCAATCTCAACACATGGGAAGTTCAAGCAGACGACCGCCTAGCCTGGAGGCTCGCGGTCAGGCAAGGTACGTCACGTGCAGAGGCTGCGCGCAACGAGGAGGCGGTCCAGAAAAGATCGAGGCGGAAGCAGCGTCAACAGCAGCAACAATGGCCATCTGCCTTCACCTGTAACAAGTGTGGCAGGGATTGTCACTCCCGAGTCGGACTGCACAGCCATTCTCGGCGGTGCAGATAGACTCTCAAGAAGCTACGCCATCGTCTCTCGAGACGGACGGCTGCCGACGACGACGACGACGACGATGAGTGGCTGAGACACACTTGGGGAATAAGAGTTGGAAGAGAGAGCTATGGAAAGAAACTGTTGTATTTAATAGGCTGATGGGCATTAGGAAGAGGTGAAGGTTTGTGTGAAAGTTCCCTGAAGGTGACGAATCCATTCTGCTATTGATAATACACCTGACTTCTAGGCCTTGGCTGCATTGATGAATAATAATTCTGCTGCCAACCTTGGGATAGCTATGACAAGACTTTGAAATGCATTATCCCGGTCATTGTACACATGCTAATAAAAAACCTACAATGTTCTTGCAGTTTATTTTCCCTTTACAAAATTAGGCAGTCTTTGTGGTAAATACTTTATTGTCCTATTTATATTTGCTGTTGTCAATTCTACCCCTATTCTACTCTATTCTATTTTCTTGGGCTTTGGGGAAGGCATGGTGCTTGGGGAGCTGTAATTTGTACAGTGTGGCTGCCAATAAGATTACAGATACATCAAATCCCAGTGGCTCCTATCAGTTAACACGAGATCACAAAACCACATCATCATATTGCATGATGTCCATTATCATGGTAAGAGTTAAATGAGAGTGTTATGGTTATTTAATGTTTAACAATAGAGTTTAATCTCCAAAATTCCAGGTGTCTCACATTCACTGTATCAATCGGCACATTACTCATTTTTTTGCGGCACTTACTACAAAGGTTGTTATAAGGTAATAATAACAAATTAAATAGTTGAGTTTCATAGCTCACTAACTTGTGGCAGGGAGTGTCTTATGTGTTTTATTTGTATTTATTTCTCAGTAGCCTTTGGTGGTGGTTAATATTATTATCCTTATTTTATGCACATGTAAACTAAACTTAGCCAGGTTCATTACCTTGCTCACAGTCACATGATTAGGGTCACTTGATTCCAGATGTACCGACTCCAGAGTCTGTGTTCTAAATATTACTTCACGGCTGGTTGAAAATGTCCTTGTTGATTGCACAGGGCACAACTCCAGGTGTCCCCATACACATGAGTGCTCTGAGATTATTCTGGTAGGTACACAAGTACCAAGTGAATTCCAATGCTTTTAAGTGTAATTTACTTTAAAATTTGTATTGAATGTGTATACAGTGAGTGATGGAAATGTGAATAGTGATTGATTTCTCTCTCTTTCCCTCTCTCGCTCTCTCCCTCTTCTGTAAGGACATGCCTAGATGTAAATTCCACGGATAAAAGGATGACTTTCAGCTAAAAGGTTGTCCCTCACCTATTGTGATTTTACATATTGTATTGCAGCTGAGGTGCTTAGGAGCATGTGACTGACTACGCCTTTAGAACTACTCCTTCAGCTACTGTTAATGAAAATTGTATAATGCCATCAGAGTTCTTTTTCTGAGGCCCGAGGCTAGAATGGGCTCTTATCATTATTTATTATTTTCTTGGAGTCATTAGCTTTTGGCATTAGAACTTATACTTATACTAAAGGTGTTCAGCTGGATGTATGTGCTCCAAATTCTCATTATGTGCTGCTGACCTCTGCTTATAAATCTCAGCTTGGAGTTATCAGCTTTCTACTTGTTGGCCCTAATTGGAAAGTTCTTTCCTATATCTAGGTACAAAATGTACTATCAGAGCTTGAATTTCTGCCCCTTATTAACATTGCCTTTGTAACGTATTTCCTCAATTCTCTTTCCATTGGGAATCTTGCTGAAACAAATTCCTCAGTTTTATATACAAGTGAGCTAATGGTAGAGCACATTACAAATCATGCAATGCGAAAAACAAGAGCACAATTTAATTATACTTTTGTTTTAAGAGAATATTAAAGTGTCCTTACTAATTGATTACTTGCACATCATTTTTTCACTTGATAATCTAGAAATAAATTCATGCATTTTTCAGCATGTTGAAATTCATGTTGAAATCCAAGTGTCAGCTATACACTAGTAAATTCCATGAAAGGTTTGTAAGAAGTTGTGTTATAATCTCCTGAGATTTACCTACACTTCAGATGAACCCTAATTTGGTAAGACTCTTATGTAATACAAAGGTGGCAGAGGGGATATTTGTGACCTCATTCATATGTCCACCAGAAAAAAAATTGGCTGAGAAAATACCTCAAATTTTTCATATATTTAAACTAGTAGATTTCCAACTGGTCTATTACCATACCCCTCCCCTCTTTAAAAGGTAGGAAGCCTCTATACATGTATTTGGAGACTTTTCACCACTCAAATATCCAATGACATACTAGAAATCAGGATGACTTGGAAAAATATATCATAAATGAATACTTAGAAGTATTTTTATTTTCAGTACACATGTAAATATAGTTACTTCACAAGTTTTAATTTAACAGCTCTTTGAAACAATTGTGTAGGGTAAACTGAATGTGAGTTTGTTTCCCTTAGATTTTAATTGATTCATTTCTATTAAAAACTGGTTAAATAGTCTTTAAATAAATGATGCCTGGCATTCAAGAGCTCATGAGGTAAAATGATTAAAACTACATAGGTTTAAATTAAGATCAATGTAAGAATTATGATGGTCCCAAGAAATTAAGCATGAACACTTCTTTTTTTACTCAGATGAGCTTACATTTTTTACCAGCATTAATATGCCAAGAAACAACCAAAGAGGAAAAAAATTTTAATATAGAAAATTTTCATCATTGAAATTTAATATTAAATTATCCTTGTTTTCTCTAAGTATGGAAAAAAAATTTTCAGGCCTTTTATGATTAAGTTATTTTACAGAATATTGAGGTGGTTCCTCTTTATTTGGTGATAAAAATATATGCACCAAATAGTAATTTATTATTGGATATTGTTACTATATAATTAAAAGAGTGGTGAACAAATTCAGCTGGAGAGACATGGGAAAGATAAAATGAGGCATGTTAAGAATTTCAAGTTTATTTGAACGAAAATCAATTTGGATTGGGCCATGCCAACCAGAAGTGGATTAGAATGTGCCACTGATGTGAAATGACAGGAGCAAAGTAAAGAAATTATTTGATTGGCTGTAGCTTAAAGCCTGGTTGGTTGCTTATGATTGGCTGTCCTTAGCATTTCCATACTGTAACCTTGAGGCATTTACAGGCTTAGATTTTTGCTTAGGTAGGCCACCATGGTATTAAAGTGACATCAGTCCAATAGCCTTCATGTTTAGTGAATTAAACATGTAGTACATACTTTTGAATGTATATTATGCATTTGATTATATAAAGTTAAGATCAGAGTTCAGCTTTCCTGTGTCACTAGACACATTGTGTTAATCAAATGTTACTCTCTTAGCATATAGACTTGATATACTAGTTTTCAGATAGTATATAGATTTTGAGAAAATAATCCTTGATTTTCAATAACCTAGACTATTTTGTTCCTATTTCCAATAGGGGTCTGTACTACTAAGTACCACTGACTTCTTTTGCTTATTTCTTTATAGAAAATGGGGACCATGCTAATTGTTAAGAGTGATCAGCTTCCACCCTTTCAGTAGTAAATAAGAAACTAACAAGTTACACTATTCAATTGTATATATAGTTTTTCCTAGTTTAGTAGAAAGTTTACTTTTACTTCAAACTCAGATGGCACTTAATAAGAGAAACAGCTCCTGCTTGGCTCTTTTTGTGTGCACTTTGGAAGACAACAAAATGTGTCACAAATATTTAAAAATTTTTAAAAGTAAGTAAATTTAGGATACTACCAAATGTTAATCTCACATCTGTAGGGTATTTCACACATGAATAGGGTTCAAAGGACACTAACAGAATGTACTTCAGGAGAGTAAAATTTTTTCCCCTCAAATATTTTGAATATGATAATTATCTGATATTTTTATGGTGACGAGCTATTTCCACCTCTTTGTCTCTTGTGGCCTCTCTGGCCTTTTATCATTCTCTCTCTGTTTCCTTTCTCCTCTTTCTGTTTTAACAGTTCCCTATAAATACAAATGTGTCCTGTGATCCTGGTCATTGCTTTTTTTTTTTTTTAGTTGCTATTATTTTCCCATCTTGTGTTTCATATTTTATAGGAAGTAAAATCTTAGAGGAAGAACTTTAAAAATAAAGGTTTTAACAATACTGTCCTCTGTTTCTGGAAAAAATATAATTAATAATGCCATGGCTCATGCAACCCCCTGGCTGGTTTGGCTCAGTGGATTGAGCGTCGGCCTGCGAGCTAAGTGTCGCTGGTTCGATCTTCCAGTCAGGGCACATCAGAGAAGGAAAACTCTGACTCCAAAAAACCTCCGCTGCCTTGCGGCATACCTCTTCAGGGGAAAGGCTAAGGGAGTAAACCCCGACAGAAAATCCGGAGCCAGAGTCCCTAAGGCGGTTTGACGTTGTAGTCAACACCGGCAACTCCTGCGGCGCACCTGAAGCCAAGCTGTATTGACTCCGTCTTTCCCTTGGATCCTTCAGCTGCGAAGAGAGGGGGGGGTCTGCTGCATGGGCAACAGCAGACCCTCCATATCACCCTGCCCAGGCTCTGTAGCTTCAGCTTCACTGGAGAGGACACTCCAGTGTCATCGCAAGATGTCGATTCAACACGGGAGGAGACAGATACCGTGTCACTCCCGAGTCGGACTGCACAACCATTCTCGGCGGTGCAGATAGACTCATAAGAAGCTACACCATCGTCTCTCGAGACGGACGGCTGCCGCCGCCGACGGCTCATGCAAATGCTAAGCTGTCTGCAAGTAGTACAGTATATTATATTATTCTTTCAGTAACGTAGAAGATATTCCTATTTTAGAAATGAGGAAACTTTGATTTTCAGAGGTTAGCTAAATTTTCCAGGTCCCCAAAGCTTATTAGTGATTGACCTAAGAAGAGACAGAGCCTGACTCTTAGTTATTAAATATGCTACAAGTAAGTCTTAGATATCTTAGAATTAAACATTTCCTAAAGATTTTCTCAGTCTATTAAGTATAAGTACTAAAACTTCTTCCATGATAATCTTCTAGAAAAAAGCTCCACATTTTTCTAAAAAAAAATGTACTGGAATCTCTGATAGCTTTGTTTGGTCATAGTTAACATAGGAAATATAATACTTAGTACTTAATGACTATCAAATTATAAGACCAGCATAGGTATTTTCACGTGCCCTGATGAGTTATTACATATTTCTATACCTTTTCTAGTAATACTCAAGTCTCTTTATATCTTGGTTGTTCAACATGATCTGAATTAGAATAGTTAATTCTAATTTTAGCATCAAATATGGATTAAATAGCTTGCAATCCTATCCAGTTTTTATCTATCATTAGGAAGTATCAACTTAGTAATATATACATAAGCAAACTTTATAATCCTTTTGGCTCATAGGCTTTAACCTTGAAGCCTTAAAAAATATGTAATTTTATTTTCTAAAGATTCTTAGCAATATCAAGACTTGATTTGAGAGTTGAAAGCTAATTTTTATTTTCTTAAAAAAAATAGTTTTAATGTACTTTTTTCCATTACTATTTAGTCCCCATATACTCCCCTCCCTGCTGCAATCACCACACTGTTAATTTTCCAAAATATTATTGTTATTGTTACCATCCTTCTTTGGTTTTATCATTCTCTATTCTGAAGTTAGTTTTCAGTTTTCTCTTCCAGTCTTTGTTTAATACAGAGCAGTGCATTGTTTTGTTCCTGTTTTATTCCTCTTCTTATGATGTTCTTACAAATAATATTGTTTATAAGCAAAACAAACAAACAAACATAAAAGCAACCTGAAACTACAATGCAAAACTCTTGTGATAGTAAGGGAGTTGAAACCATTCTGTATAACCAAAAATATGTAGCAAAAGACAGTATTGTCAATAAGGAATGACAGTCATTTTCACTACATTATTCTAATCATGGGTTTACAAGTCATATCCCTACTGGAGCAACATTAACAGATGTTGACCTATTTCTCAGCCTTGTGCCTAGTTTAAATGGTTGTAAGGAAAATTGCTAGAAACGAAGGAGACATTGGACTTATGCAATCAGTAAGCAGACCCAAAGGAAATTTGTGAGTTACTCTTTGTTTTTCATAATTGATTTTTTCAGGGGTAGGGGATTTCATGATTTCAACTTACACATTCTCTTTAAGTTTTGGTAAATCTCTCTTTTTGTCATTTGAAATGAAATCTTATGTTAACTTGAACTCTGCACTCTGACAGTAAAAAAATACTTTAGAATGTTATTTTTCTAGACATGTGATTATTATTTTTGTGTTGTGAAATTAAATTCCTGAGATTCTTAAAAAAAATACCATAGTGCTTTTTCTACAATGATATTGGATTTTATCTACCCAAATAACAGGAGGATTCATACAGGCCTTGGCTACTAAAACTGTTTATCATGCCAAGTGTGAGGACAATGGAATCTAGTCAGCCTTCCTCACCCCAGATGCCCAGGCGTGGGCTGCCTAGAGATAACAGTAGATAGGCTTGCACAGTACACTCGCAGTAATATAAGCATTGAGGTCATATTTTTGGCTAATAGCTGGCTTTGTCTATGTATAATATAAAAAGGGGCAAGAACCCCCATGAGGATGCGTGTTCGTGTTCGTTCGTGTTTGTGTGCATGTTGGGACAGTGCGCAGAGAGCGAACGGAGGAGAGGTGCCAGGCGCTGGCAGGCGCTGAGCAGGTGAACGGCAAGGGGGCAAGTGTAGATGCTGTAATGTCTGCCATAAAGGAACTGTCAGAGACTCCAGCCTTGCCTTGTATACTTCATCTGATTGCTGAACAAAAGGGAATCTGCATTCATTGGGATGACACCAAGCATTTATGATTGTGTAGGATTTTTTTCAATGATTTTTTTCTTTTTTACCATTTTATTAATTGATGTAATGAAAGTCATTGGCGGCCCCTATCAAAAAACAAGTGCTACCATGTATTAACAACTGAAAATACTCACTTTTCCACTTGGTGGCCTAATAAAGAGGCTGATACTCTAAATGTCTTTTTCAAAAATAAAAAAAAATCTTATCAAGAATATTTTGGTGCTTTGGCAAAGTTCCTTCAGGAATCTATCTATACATTAATATTGTATAGTTATTTTGAGAGGAACGAAACATATGAAAAATGACTTATATGGGCAAACTGAGACACCTGAAAATTTTCTAGTTGAACAAAACATTGAAGACACAACATTTGTATAGAATTTTAATTTTTTAATAATTTTTTAAATTTATTTGTTTTATTTATTTATTTTATTTTCAGAGAGAGGGGAAAGGAGAAAGAGAGGGAGAGAAACATCACTGTGTGGTTGCCTCTCACTTGCGCCACCAACCGGGGACCTGATGTGCAACCTAGTCATGTGCCCTGATTGGGAATCAAACCAGTGACACTTGGGTCGCAGGCTGACACTAAATCCAGTGAGCCACAGCAGCCAGGGTTGTATAGAATTTTTAAAATACACACACACACACACACACACACACACACACATATATATATATACATATATATACAGTCTTATATAAACTCTTTAAGCTTTAACTTCTCTGTCACTGTCGTGAGAACTATATAAAACAGCACACACATAGTACTTAGCTAGGTAAGTCTCTACCCTTCCCCGACCTCTTCGGTCACAGAGGCCTTCCTTAAACACATTACCTAAAGGAGCCATTTGCCCTTTTTTTATTCTCTCAATTTTTATTTTAATTTAATTCTTATCTCCAGCTAGGGCAGAGACATTGTGTATTTATTTGCTGCCAAATTGTCCTGAATCCAGTTTTATACATGGCATTCATTCATTCATTCATGCTTACATTCAAATATATTTATTAGAACTTGCTTTGCTTGAGATACAGAAAACGTGATGGACAAAAATGAAATCCCTTCCCTCATGGAACACAAAACTAGTTGTTGCACTAATAAGCAAATTTTGTGATGGGTCCATATTTATAATTGTACAATTATTTCTAGAGCTATTATTTATACACATATCAGAATAGAAATAGTTAGTCTTTGTTGTTACATTGTTTTTTAAAAATGTCTTTATGGCGTTTTTACTTTTACGTTCAAGGAGTCGTTTTAGCATGGATATTTCTGACTTCGGGAGAGCCACTGAGATTATCAGGAATCACTGGTTTTTACTTTCTCCATTTGTGAAAAGAGAGAGTCAGTTTTCATGCTTGTCTACAACCAAGGGCTTAATAAACCATTATCGATTGTGCCTTCCAAAGTGTGTCAGTTTGTAGCCTCTCCTAGATGTCATTAATAAGGCAGCTTTGAGCTTGTCTTTGAAGGGAAGATGTACAGTAAAGCTAATACTCCACCATTTCTGGAATATCAATACTCTGTTCATATGACCTGAAACACTGAATAAAATCTAACAATGCAGATGTTTCCTAATATTGTTTTACATGGTGTTAAGGGAAAAGTGTTTAAATTTATAGACTTTTAAGAAATTACAATGTTAATTCATTTGAATTTAAACACAATCTAAAATAAGCCCTTTCCTATACATTTTTATGCTGCAGATATACTTTGTGAACTGCTATAACAAGAGTTTCAAAAAAATTTTTATCAGAGGAAAAGTTTAGGGGGATGGGGAGGTAGAAGAGGGTAAAGGAGGAATAAATGGTGAAGAAAGGAGACTTGGGGTGGTGAACACAATACAGTATACAGATGAGATATTATAAAATTGTACACCTAAAACCTATACAATTGTATTAATTGTTACCCCAATAAATTCAATAAAAAATAAATTTGCTGTCTTAACATTTCCTATACAAATACACTATTATCTGTTCCCATGGTTCATACTGACCCTCAGGCCTGGAATGCCCTTCCTCTCATTCTTTTAGTCCATTGAGTCCTCCTTATATTTAAGGTGCATTGCTTATTCTAGAATTCTGTCATTGTCTTTTACTTACCCCAGGCTGGTTAGATAGCCTTTCTTTGTATTTTCATAAAGCCCTGCACATAATTATTTTACTTACTTTATATATATTTCATAATTACCTGTTTCTAGGTTTGTATCACCCAATTATATTGCAAGCTCTTTGATACCAGTGACTTCATTGTGTTCATCTTTGTAGCTCTGTAACCTGACACAGTATCTGGCACACGGAGAGTCTTAGTGCATTCATGCCGCTCTAACAAAACACCACAGACTGGGAACCTTATAAACAACAGAAACTTATTTCTCACAGCTCTGGAGTCTGGCATTCAAAAAGAGTGTCAGCACGGGCAAGTGATGGTCTTCTTTTAAGTCACAGATTCCTTGTTGTGTCCTCACATCGTGGAAGAGGCAAGCTAGCTTTCTGGAGCCTCTTTTATAAGGTGCTAATCCCATTCCTAAGCAACATGCCCCCCTAATACCATCACCTTAGACATTAAGTTTTTACAATAATGTGAATTTTGGGGGACGCAAACATTCAAATCAGAACATAAATGTTGTTCAGTGTAGGTCCATGGAATAAATGGATGAATAAATGCTAAAGATTGAAATTGGACCTGAATCTTTGAAGGTATAGTCTAGAAGGGAGATACATTTCAGAGACATTGCTTTTTCCACTTAAGGGTAGTAATAAAATAAAAGTTGACTGAGGAAGAGCATACAATCTAGGCCAGAGAATCACTGTAATCATGCATTAAAATGATGGTTATGAGGATCAATTGAGACAGGTTCCAGAATGGTTGTAAAGAATTTGGAAACAGTGTACAGAGTAAAGAATGATGAAATTATTTGGAAGTAACTTGTTGAAACAGCTTATAATAATTGAGAAAATAGGCACAAAGTTGTAAAGTTCATTTTTATGTCATAAATTATTGATGAATTATTGCTGTGCATATGTGCTCAAAATAGACATTTTGTAATTTTTAAATGCTCTGGGATAATTTAAATTAACATAATACACTTAAAATCTATATACAATATTAATAAGTGATGTTACCTGCCACACTAAGGCCTTACCCCATGGTTTGGACTGTGCTGCATACTTTTGTATGCATTCTCTATAATACTTAACTCCAATTCAATTGTTTACATTTTACAGACCAGAAAACAGAGCTTTAGAGAGTTCATTCACCTGTCTTTGATCAACAAACTCTTAAATACCAGTTCTGGCATTAGATTTATTTCATTTGAATTGAAAGTCAGTACTTTGTTATTCTACATGGTTCCATTGTTCTATGCCCCACTGAGTCTCTGAAATATGTGTACATTTTCAGCATGAGTGTAAATTGACAAACACAAATGTATACGAATTTTTTTATAGCTTATATGGTCACCCATTCATTCATTCGTTCTTCAAACACTTGTAGGCCCTCTATGCTAGTTACTACATATACAACGCATGCCCTCGTGGACTTTATCCTGCGAGAGACAGGCATTAGAAGTATAAAGAAATGTACAATAACAATTTTGATAAATGCTATAAAAAAATACAGTGTCTTTTGTTAAGTAGATTACAGAGCAGGGTCTGCATGTACTTATTTTCTTGTGGGCAAGTATAATTAAATTTGTAATATAGCTAACTATAACCCAAGAAGATGCTTAAAATAGCTTTAGGTAAGTGGTATCACACCATTATAATCAAGCTGTTGAAAACATTGGTCTTCCATCAGCCTTTCTACATAACACAAAAAATTTTGGTGAACTGAAGAAAATTGTAGCCAAATTGTCATGTCATTATTTCAACTTTGGAAGGTGACTTTGGAACTATCCCAGCAATGACCTACATCTGTTTAAAAAATGCAATAAATATCCACGGAGATTATTAGAGAGCAGTATCTCTCCTCTTGCAACACTGAGAATGTGGTGATTTTGAACTAGAAATATTGAAAATTTGATAAATTTGAATACAGTGATATGTCAGCTAACGAGTTACCCTGCTAACAATTTTTTCAGCTAATGAAGATATTTTTTGCTGTTTTTTGGACTTGGCTAATGAATGTTTTAGTGTGGATGTACATGCTAACATAAAGCAGCAAACATAAACAGTTGGGCCAGTCCAGGAGCTTATCTTTTCCATCTGTATATGTGTGACAAAGAAATGTGATTCTGGAATGAATTATCTTTGTTATCCTAGGTATCACTGTATTTGGCTTCATATATTGATAACATTTGGCATAAAATCTTAATAGCAGTCAAACAGGAGAATTTGTATCATTTAACAACTTAATAAAGCTGGAGAATCAAAATAAAACAACCAAAAAATGGTGAAGACAACAAAGCATAACGATGTGAAACTTTACCAGACATTAATTACAATCTAGGCTCTGGCTTTATTGTAGCCCAAAGGTTATAAAATCCTAAATTTCAGTTTCAGAAGTTAACTTAGATTTGTATTATAATGATATTATAAGTACCATATTTTTTGCACTATAAGATATACCTGACCATAAGACCCACCTAAGTTTAGAGGAGGAAAAAAAAATGTTCTGAACCAAATGGTGTACTAAAATATTTAATAAAATATAACAGAATAATATTTCAACCATGTAAAGTGAACAGCAATCAACAGTGGTATTAAGAACCATCATCACTGTCATTAACAAATGAGGACAGACTTAAGGTTCAAGTACTTTTCTAGTTTTCTGGGGACCCCAATAACTCATCATTGCTAGTGTCAGATTTTATGGGGGCCTTTAATAACAGGCACTGAGGGAGTTAAGAGGTATCACTAGTTGTAACAGCCACTGAGAGTATCACTATCCTAGTCACAGGTTCTGGCAGACTACCCCCAGTGCCTGTTACGGCTAGTGACACCCCTTAATCCCCTCAGTGCCTGTGTTACTACTAGAATAGAGAACCCCACAATAACTCCTTTTATATACTACAAACTTCAGCATTTTTGGCTGCTCACTCAGTTACTGCTGGCCTCCTCACACAGAAATCTGGTGTGCACTGGAAACAGTATGGAGGTAGATGACACAGCTGTAGCATCTAATGAAGCCAGTAGCCAGCTGAGAACATGTTACTTCAGCTCCTCCCATCTGCCTCTCATGATTGGCAGAGCTTAAGACACAGTGGTTGGTGATTGGAAGTGGTTCTACTGACACAGACCCCACCTAGTGTCAAAGACAATTGGCAATTGGCACTGAGCCTCATACCTGTTATTAGCCTCAGCTGATTCAACAGGTCAGAAGCTGTAGCTGGGAGTGTCAGGCAGCTCTCTGCACTCTCCCAGGTCCTGGATAATGGGCAGAGGTGGATGGCAACTGACCAGATGCCCTGAGATTCAGCAGTAAGATGGGACATTTAAGTGACCCCAGGGGTTTCATGTGGCCCACTGCTTCCTCTTCTAATAGCCCTCACCACCACTGACAGATCAGGTAATACACATCATGATCTGTGATGCAATATTTGCTCCATACGATGCACAGACATTTTCCCTCACTTTGGGGGGAAAAAAAGTGCATCTTATGGAACAAAAAATATGGTAACTGGTACTAAAGGAATTTGTGAAAATTGCAGAAAAATCAAAGTCAATGATCTCTGTTTATTTAATTTTGACCTTCTTGCCAAGAAATGTGTGTTGAATCTTAACTTCTTTTCCTCTCTCAACTTTCTAAACCTCTTCATAAACAGATGGAAAACTGGTAATTTTCTGACAGAGATATTTTTGTAATTATTTGTAAATCTGAAAGGCTTGAGACTATTTCTTAACTGTCGGGGAGCAGTTGAAATACATTTCATGAAATAAGCATAAGTGTATATGAAAAACAGAAGTTAATCAAGAATTCCAACATCATAATTGAACATAATTATTACCTGTCAAGTCAAGATGTTAGGTTTCCCTATTATCACCTTTCCTGGAACTTCCTTATTGGGTCAGTACCTCTTGTCAACCTCTCCCTTAGATCTTGCTTGTGTTCTGCTCTCACAAAGGAGGAACTCTTAAGCTGGATCTTAAGGAATAAGTAGGAGCTTATCTAATAGAAAAGTGAGAAAAAGATTTCTTGACAGACATGGACATCTACTAAGTCAGTAGAGCCATGAAGGTATGAAATAACATGTGATGAGCTGAAAATGAATGAATTCAGTGTTGTTAAAATATATAGTACAAGGGAAAGAACTGTTATTAGAGGAGAATGAAGGGAAAAGGGGTCAGGTCAGATGGCAAAGACATCAAAGGTCACAAAGCAAGTGAGGGCATATTTGGTGGCTAGGAAGGAGCTTACCTCCACTACCAGGGCAGGAAGCAATGAGTGAAGGATTAATCGAGATATAGAAATGTGTACAGGTAATTAAAAGATATTGTGAGATTTCATGCTTACTCTGATGGTTTTTATTTTCTCCGTGTACAAGAAGTCAGGTCAACTACAGGTGATGACTGAGGGTGGTTAGGGAACTTGAGGAGAGAGGAAGATGTTTACAACTGTAATGGAAAAGATAGGAAGATACCTGGAGGTCTGAGAAAAGCTTACTGCAGACGAATTGAGAGTCATACTAAAACTGAAATCTATAAATGTGCAATGGCATCAGTCTGTGAAATTAATCCATTTTTTTTTCTGATTCTACTCAGTACTATAGTTGTAGCGTCCATTCTGAGTTTGCAAGTTTCAGGCGCCTTTTTGCAGGAAAGCAAGGGTGTGAATGACTTAAAAATGTTGGTGATTATAGGTGACATTAATATTTATTAAGTGCTTAAAATGTGCTAGGAACTTAGTAAAGTAGATGCATTGTCACATTTATCCCCTTCTTTCTTATAAGGTATATGTATTTTTCTCAATTGTAAACAATTGAGGATCCAGTTAAGTATTTTTTTTCAAGATATTTTACCAATAAGTAAGTAGCAGAGCTGGGATTTGAATGATGATAAATGTTGCAGCTGAGCAGAGAAAAAAAAATTGAGATTATAAAAGGGTTACAAAATATAAGTGTCAAGGAAGTAAAAATTTCAAGGAAATTCCTGAACAGCATTGATAGAATAATATTTTAAGGTTGCATGAAAGATAAGACACTGTAATTGGGCAATAGAATATCAATGTTTAAGGCTCCAGTGGTAGAGCCATTGAGAATGGTCATGAGGTTCAAGTTGGAAGTGGGTTATTGAATTGAGAGTGAAAGCATAGGTCATGAATTCTCTGGCTGGGTTATTCATTGCAGCGCATTGGTATTGATTATGAATGTTGATTGCGATGGGACTTTGGAGTGAAGAGAAATAGGTTCTGAAGAAATGACCTGAAAGCTGATGAGTCTCAGTATTCAGGGTGATAAAGCTTGGTGAAATGGACTTGAAGAAGTTTTTTTTTTTTTTTTTGTCATGAGATGAAATAGTAATGATATAAAAGGCACCGAGTGGAACTGGGATTTTGCTGAGTCTCTGTTCTGGACTTGAAGGCATGGAATTAGCATGCGTTTAAGAGGACTTCATGTAAATCATGTCCTCAAGGAGGAAAGGATGTGGAGACAAAACTGTTTCCAGATTAGGAATGAAAAAGTGGGTTTATTTAAAAAAGGGGGGGGGAACTGTAAGGATACAAGAGTAAATGTTGGGAAGGCCATCAAAAGGAGTGTGGTAGTGTGGAGAATATGATCCAATGGGGAAAAAAATACATAGTTGTATGCGGATGAGTTTGAGAAAGAGGATTAGTGATTATAGGACACAGATTATTTAGGATTTGACAGTGATAGAAACAAGAGTCATCAGTGGAATTTAATGGCTTCAAATTTGTAAATGGAGCTTTGCTTTATAAGTGTTTTGCTATTTTGCCTCCACGTAGTGCCATAACCTGACTCAACCTCAATAATGTTTAGCTAAGTGAGGGTGGCACTGTTCAAAGCTCTGCAGGTGTTGGGCTGATACACATAATGCTTGGTTAGTTCAATGTAAGATTTGGGTGAAATTAACTGGATTTATACCTTTGGTTTTTTGACCTTGCCTTAATAGTATATTATTTTAAAATTCTAAACTTGATATTAATACATATTTCACAGATCTGTTTTTCTAATGTTTCACTTTTCAGAGCACTGCACTGTAAATGATTTAGTATTTAGTGTTCAGGATTTATATATTATTATCTTTTGATTATTAGGACAGATTCCTGCTTAGTGATATTTTAAATGCAACAATGTAACATTGCTATATTTAAAAACAACATGGTTTTACGTGAGCACTTTGATAGCTGTAGCATAAATTAAAAAATTTAAATTGGGTCTGTAGATTTACCTGTTCCACAATGTATGAAAAAGAAAGGTGGCTTATATTAAATAAATGCTTTTGATAAAAATACAAAATTTTCAAGTGTATTTTCTTATAAAAGTCATGAAAGTTCAGTACTGGGAGTGTTTTTATACATCACATAGTCCAAGCACTCACTGATGGCTGATGCCTGCATTAAGGGTATTTTTCATAAAAGAGAAATCTATCTAACTGCATGGGCATTGTGGAAAGGGTGAGTAAAATGGAGGTTGAAATGTTGCCTCCTGCCCTTAAAGTTCTGTAACTCTGAGAACTTGGTTTCTCCAAGTCAAGTGGTTCCTGTTCTATAAAATGGGGTGTTAATATTATCCAAAGAGTATTTGAGAGGATTGAAGTAGTCTATTTAAGTTTTAGATAACTCTGACTATCAGAGGTTATATTTACATGGAACAAAAATCTCTCCATAAAACATTGATTTTTGAAGTTTATGTAATAACCTGGGCTTTGACAATTTAGTAATAACAATAGTTTGTTTTCCCTAAAAAAACCCAATGAATATCTAGCATATGCCAGGCAGGGCTATGCAAGAATCTCCATCCAAAATAAGTCATCAAAGGAGTCCCATATACCCTAGGAATGAGCTGCTTTAGTGTCTGCGGTTGATTAGGTCTGTGGAAGCAGCTGCTTGGAAGTGTGAACTCTGCAAACCTAGCAATGAATTTCAGAGCTCAGCAGCAAGGGCCCTTCAATAATTGCACTTCCTCTAGTCAGAGGTCTTTGAGGCACATACTTAAGAGAACCACACCATATATGTCCATTCTAATCATATATAAAAATTATATTGCTAAAGGTTCTGTTGTATAGTTTAAATCATAGAATAAAAGATAAATGTCAGTTTGAGTGTAGGGGAGATGGTAGCTAATAGAGCCATGACAAACTAAGCATAGGGACACATCAGCCAGACAGGCTCATTAAGACATGCTTTCAAAATGTGTTTGGACTTTGTCCCTCTTCACAGTGAATTCTTAGTGTGGTAGTATAGAAGTCATATTTGTTTTCAATACCAATTGATTTTCTCTCATCTTTGACTTCCTCATTTAGAAGGGCAGGCAATTTATTTCTCCATATCAAAGATATGTGAATAAGATCAGTGCGTTCAATATTTTTGCTAAAATTCTGCAATCAAAACTATTTGTCTTGGTGTTCTCACTTTGTTTTCATTATAAGATGGTGTAAGTCATTTCCTTAGATTCCATTCATATAATTTCATTGCACTTGTTTAGAAATTTTAGGTTATAGTACTTATTAAGTGGTACAATAGATCTCATTGATGTTGGTCATGAAAATGGCTACATACAGCAGTTGTAAATAGTGTTTCTGTACTTGGATGTAGCAAAGCTTTAGAGAATCTGTCTCCTGTGACTTTCAAAGATAACCTTTGATGGTTGTATAAACTTAAGACAATGAATTTGTTTTGAATATCTAAGAGTTTGTGGTGGTGTGGTGTCTCATGCCTGTCATTTAACGACAAAAGAAATTCTTTAGCTTATCATAATGCCCTCACATGCTTCGACCTTGGGTCAGTCAGCCACTGATCAGCTGAT
Organism: Furipterus horrens; assembly: GCF_987537825.1. Taxonomy (NCBI): domain Eukaryota; kingdom Metazoa; phylum Chordata; class Mammalia; order Chiroptera; family Furipteridae; genus Furipterus; species Furipterus horrens. Next base: position 58,493,034 of record NW_028327174.1, read on the forward strand.
GTGATTTTAATTTGTGCCTTGGTCATCTATCGCTCACTTTAAGTTCTTTGCAGTGTTTGCCATTTGTTTCCAGAACAAACACATTGTCTGGGTTTGTGGGGCAGGAAAGAAGAAGGAGGTTTAAGGAAAATACTACATGGGTTCTCAGTTATTTTGGCTTTATTGCTAATAATGCCAACTACTATAATAAAATGTGAAATTATGAATAAGGTGTTAATGAACATTTCACTCAAGAGATTTTTCTTAATGAACACTGAATATTTCCAAACATGATTGGTTGATGCTGCTAAGGGGAAAAGTTCTCTCTCATAAGAAAGTAGGATGATCTGCTATTTCTCCTAAAAATTTGAGTGTGGGTTTACACACTATTAAATATTTCTTTTAACTACTTTTGTTTCTAAAAACAGTTTCTTATTTTAAGAGGTATTTTTGTCTATTTTGTCAACTATATCAATAAAATTACCTATTTCAACTGATATAATTTTTTATTTTTATTCCTCTGTAGGTAATAACCAACCACGTGTAACATTTTTCCTTCTCTACATCATACATATTTAGCTTCTTTAATAAACACCTTTGTAAAAATATGTTTTATTTATGTCTTAATTAAAATTTGTTCATGTTAGGAAAGATCATGAACCCTGGATAATGCATTTAACTGCAACTAAAATTCCTAAGTTAATTAATTGTGAAATGACTATATACCAGACATAGAGCTTTATGACACCACAGAGTATTAAAAAAGCAATACTGAAATAGCTGCTGGTTCTTTCTAAAAAGTACAGCCATTTAAATCACCCAAATAATGACCTCTCAAATTACAGAATTAAAAATATCATATTTTTTCCTATCTGATAATTGAATAAGAGATTAGACATTAACATAGCTACCTGGAGGCTGAAAGATTCCTATATCTTTGCTTCCTCTTCTTATTTGTGTTCATTTTCAGCATAATGGATCAAGGGATTTCTCTAATCTTTTGGGCTTTTCTAAGAACACAATGTAAGCTTTTAGTACTGGGTTTATATTAGAGGAATTATAAAGCAAACTTTTTTCCAATGAGTACAAGTTTTGTATGGTTTTGACATGCATAATTCAAAAGGTCATATACACTAACTTTGGTACAAGTTGAAAGTTATTCAGAAGTTCAAAAGACATCCCAAAACAAATAGAGAACATTTTCTTTTTTCTAAAATAATTTATTTATTCATTTGTTTGTTTGTTTACTTATTTTTTTTTTTTTAGAGAGAGGGGAAAGGAGAAAGAGAGGGAGAGAAATATCACTGTGTGGTTGCCTCTTACTCACGCCCCCAACTGGGGACCTGACGTGCAACCTAGTAATGTGCCCTGACTGGGAATCGAACCAGCGACACTTGGCTCGCAGGCCGACACTCAACCCACTGAGCCGCAGCAGCCAGGGCTCTCTTTTTTCTTTAACTACCTCTCACTAAAAGATATTTAGGGACTTCCAGTCAAAATGGTGGAATATGTAAACATGGCTCACCTCCTTGCACAACCACATCAAAATTACAACTAAAACAGAATAACTATCACTCAAAACTGTCAGAAATCAAGTTGACTAGAAGTCTAACAACTGTGAAATTAAAGAAACCACATCCATCCAGCCTAGTAAGAGGGGCAGATAAACAGAATGGGCTGGTCCCACATCCACTTGTGGTAGATAGAAATTCAGGAGGGATATATTGGGAGGGAGGAGTCCTAGCCCCATACCAGGACCCCCGGTCCAGGATTCTTGTGCCAGGAAGGTAAGTCCCCATAACTTCTGGCTGAAAAAAATGTCAGGGATTGAGTTAGTGGAAGAAACTTTTGGAGTCCCAAGTGGTTCCTCTTAAAGAACCCACACACGAGCTTACTCAAACTCCCTCCCTCTGAGCTCCAGCACCAGGGTAGCAGACTAAAAGGCACCAATGGCATATAGGGATAAACTGAAAAGTCTGACTTCAAGATAAGAACTGGGGGACAGAAAGGTGGGCAGAGACCATTGTTCCTTTTCTGAACCCTCCCCCACAAAAAGCCACATAGCACACATTCTCATATCTGAGATTCAATCAGCCTGGCTAACACTGCTTGCCCTGTCTTGGAGATTCCCAGAAACTCTGTCCCATCTAACTTATAGGCCCACCCAAACTGCTATTTCATATGAATGGCTGGTCTTTACTTACATTTCATGACTTTCTAAATCATTTCAAACAAGCAACATCCAGCCTCAGTGAGTCCCCAGCCTCTGTACTTCCTGTTAAGTGACCAAAGGCCCAGCACGAGCAGTAACCAGCCTAGAGTCGTAGCTTGGCCTCACCTTGGAATCCTCAAGCCTAGCATAAGTAGCAGCCATCTCAGGTTGTTTTATAGCTCAGGCAGGGTGGCCCTGGGCAAAACACAGGTGGGGGCTGACCTTGGCCTACACCACCAAGGAAACCCCAGGGCCTGCACACCCAGTGGACAGCTACAGACCACGTAGGAGTACCACCACCCTGCCCTGCACAGCTGGTTCTCCATGGAGGGTGTAGGGTGGTGGTCAGTGGTCACAGACAGTCCTTGCAGCTGACTGGCTTGGGTAAATTCCTTCCATTGACCTGCCATCAGCAATCAAGTCCAAAATACAAGAGGAGGATGTACTCAGCCCACATGAAGGACACACCTCAAGTACCCAGCCTGGGTGATAGGGGAGCTGTGCCATTGGACCCTCCAGGGCACCTACTACGTTAGGCCACACTACCAAGACACAGAGTCAAAACAGCTCTACCCAACACACAGAAACAAACACAGTGAGGCTGCTAAAATTAGGAGACTAATATGGCCCAGTTGAAAGAACAGATCGAAATTCCAGAAAAAGGACTCCACAAAATGGTGATAAGCAATCTATCAGATGCAGAGTTTAAAACACTGGTTGTAAGGATGCTCAAGGAACCTAGTGAGGACCTCAATAGAATAAAAACGATCCCGTCAGAAATGGACCTATTTAGTCAGGGACACTGACTTCTTTTTCCTTCAATTGCCAAATTAAACAAACAAACAAAAAAAGAAATGACAACAGCTAACAAAACAATAGCTGTCTGGTGTGAATGATTCACATTATACCTATTTTTTTCACCAGATTTTCAAAAAAAAAATTTTTATTTTTTTTGGTGTACCACAGAATTGCAATAATTAATGTGGGCTATGAGATGAAAAAAGTTGAAAATCACTGCATTTGTCTACTAAGAGGGAAAACTCTTTCAAAACTTAAAAACAAGTTATTGGTTTGAAATTTCAAATACATTGGAATAAAGTGAATCTCTGCACTATGGAAAATATGGCTTGGGACAGATAATGTAAAGGCAGGCATGAATAAAGTTATTATATAGGGTTAATGGTTATTGGTGATGTGAAGTAATTGAACTAAATATGTCCTTTCTAAAAGGGGCCTGTTTAGAGAAGACAAACAGCATCTTCAGCCAGTAAAATAGAAACCTACAGTTATTAAGTCTTGCAGAAGTGGATTTGGATATACTTTTCATTTTTTTAAAACTTTCACCTCAATATCTAGATGGTTACTCTATTCTCCAATTCTTCCAGGAGTCAATCTTAATATGTGAAGCTTTCCTCTGAAGCCTTAGACATGGGAATCCTGGAAACCAAGAACTCTAAGACTCTGTGTAAATAGAACTGCTTTGTGAGTACCCTCAGTGTGTAATGCTGTTTGTAGAACTGGTGGATCATAATGTGAATGGGAGGTTTGGCTTGTGTGGTATTTAAATTCATCTTCAAAAAAATAATGGATTTTAAAGTGTATACTTTTAGTCTTTAGTCCTTCTATGACTCCACATTCTGTGTAATCTTCATCAAGAAATTAAGCTTCAGTCTTTCTATGTAAAACAGAGCTTAATTTTGTATAAACCTTTCATCAAAAGGACATTATAATGGTAGTAGGTGATAAATTTAAATAATTAATAGAATTATGTTATTATTACTAATGTGAATGCTTGGTTTAAGATAAATGTAGAGGCTCTATGTATATACTTAGGTTATTTGACTTTGTTCTTGGTGCCCTTTTAAAAATTAACTATATTTTAACAAAAATGATGATATTTGGATTTCTTATATTTATATTTTATTTGTATAACCCTTGAATACTCTAAGAATCTCCACATTAATGAGTTAATATAATTTGATCCTGGTATAAAGAAGGTCAGGAATTATTGCCCTCACTGTGCAGATAAGAAAACTAAGGCTCAGCACTGTAAATGTCTTGCTCAAGATTGCATAACATGTGAGAGAGAATTTGAAATGAAATGTTCTTGTAACAATGCTTTTTTTCCCCCTGCATTTGGATTGTTACATATTTAACTATATTACAAGAGTAGTGTTATAAATTTACCAAATGGTATTACTTGTTGGTCATGGAAAGTTCCTAAACCAAGTTTATGATTGTATTCTATCTTCTCCCTCAAGTTCAGAGCAAATCTCGGTATGTCCATGAAAGGCGGAATAAGAGCTCCCTACATTCTAATCCCCGCACCTAATGAACTTATTATGTTACATGGTGAAGGAGAATTAGTTGCTATATTAGATAACCTTGAGATTACCTTTGATTATATGCATGGGACCAGTTTAATCACCAGGAACCAGAAAATAGCGTGAAAAGGATTCAGCTTGCCAAGTAATGTGGATGACTTTTAGAAGCTGGAAAAGGCAGGGAAACAGATTCTCCTCCAATCCTCCCACTAATATCTTAAGTTTAGCCCAGTGAAACTTCTGACCTCCAGAACTATAAAATAATACATTTGTATAGTTTCAAGACATTAAGTTTGTGGTAGTTTATTACAGTAGCAATAGAAAACTAAAACAGCCCCACACTGCAAAATTAGAAGTTTGAGAGAAGTGTGGCTGATGCCAGGGTGACACTAGTATAATCATGGGGCTATCGGCCTCTTTGGTTTGTTAATTTTTGTCCCATTCTAAGTGTATGACTTGTGAGATTCCTCATAATGCACCATGTTGTTCCTCTGGATACATGGTTTATTAAGGGAACTGATTTGTCCCTGTCTATTTCTTATGAGTTAAGAACACAGGCTATACGTATATCCTGAGTATCAGATATAATCGCAGGCCTATTGAGTATGTGATTAAGAAACAGACACAAATAGTTACACTGTGGGCTTTAGGTAAATGAGATTTCTGTTTTTCCTAAAACACATCTGGCACCTTAGTGTTGCTCTTTAGTCAATTATTTCAACGTCTATTTTACAACCCTGTTCCTCCGGTACTTCATCGGTAAGCATCTCATTTGCCTGGATACAGCTAAAAATCACAGAAAATTAAGAAAGGCTTTCTTCAGGGCAATTAACTGTGTTGAATATATACACACATCTTTGTGTGGCCTCGGAGAAACTTTTGGACACTGAAGCATATCCCTTTTTCCTGTCTCTGTTTTAACTTTAATCCAGCAGTTGACAGAAAAGGGTAAGGAGAGACAGGGGGTGGGGGAGAGAGAGAGAGAGAGAGAATTTTTTGAGCAAAAAGTCACTGTAATAAGTTAGTGGAAGATTTCAAATAAATTACATATCAAATACATTGTTATGTTTTCTTTACTACTATGTGCCTTTCTACCTTGAAACCACAACAAGAAATCACTAGGGAGGTAAGCAGAGCATGCCCAGAAATATTTTGTTTATTAAAAATTTCACTAACCCACTCACTATGTTGTCATTTCTTGTACATAGATTGTAGATTTTGTGGGTAGAGGTCAATGCTGATTACCAAATGATTAGGCTTTTATTCTAATCTAAATTGGCCAGATTTTATGCACTTTTGGCAGAATATGAAACCTAGGAAAATTTTTAAATTATAAATTTAGTTTTCTCCATGTTATGGTCCATAAATAATGAATTGAAACTTTATGTTATGAGCAAATTGGCCACATTTGCTAATGTGTCCATGGAAAATCTGGTTAATGAGTATATAGGTTTCAGATTCAGGGGAGCTTTACTATGATATTATCCTGATAATGAAATCCTCACAATGCTGAACAGCTTTATGGTAGATGTCTTGAGTAAATTTTATGATTTTGTTTATTACCTTTAGTATATGTAAATTATATAATGTATTACAGTATATGAGAACTCTAATAATACTTTATATCTCTATTTTAGCTTTAATGATTCTGGCTTGTTAACTGTACATGCATCTATTTTACATCACAAAAGAGTGTCTATTTGAGAAAAGAGAACCTATCATATTTATCCTGGCTCTCTGCTATTCATAACATAATGACTTTTGTATTCTAGCTATGCACTAAATGTTGGTTAAATTGACTTATTAACATAGGAAAAAATAGATTCAGCTAGTCCCTTTGTCTCACCTATTTGCTTCTAAACATGGACATTGAAGTAGAGGATGCGGTTTTGATATATGGTCATATGGAGTTCCTAATTTCAATTTACCTCCCAAATTTAGGCTTTCCTTTGTATGAACAGAACCTTCCTGAGCAAAATTATCACATGGAGTAGACCAACAGAATGCACCTTCCTCTGTGGGAAGGCACATATCAAAAAGAAATGTCTGTAGTAAGCTTGCTTAGTATTTTTCTTCCCAATTCACTAATAAGGTGAGGAACAGGCCAAAGTGTTGTTTCCCCAGGAGTGTCTCCCTTAGGAGATATGAAGCCAGTGGGTGAGAAGTCTAGAACTCAGAGCGGTTAGGTAATTTGTTCAAGGTAAGAAGTAGAGTGTAGGCTTGAACCCAAGTTAAATCAAATACTGTACTCTTTTCTTTTTTTTTTTTTTTTTTAAGAATCTTTTAGAATAGGGTGAAGAAGGATAGCAAGGAGTTATGCTGCACATTAACAAGAAATAGCTTGTTCCCCAGGGATCAAGCCTAGCGAGGAGCCTGGAGCCTGTCATGAGGCCAGACAAAAGCAAAAAAGTCCATTGGCTTTGTTTTGTGTTGAGGAGAATACCAAGAAAATCTGGTTTATACAGGAAAGCAGAGAGGAATGAAAAATGGAATCCATAGCACTTTTATCAAGTCCTGGGGCGTTGTTCCAACTCCTATAAACTGCCTTTGCCATATGATTTTAGATTACTTTCCCCAGCTTTATTGAGATATAGTTGACACATGGCATGTGTAAGTTTAAGGTGTACAGTGAAATGACTTGAAAAAAGTGTATATTGCACAATGTTTACCATAGTAAGGCTAGATAACGTAGCCATCACCTCACATAACCTCCACTTGGTTGTTGTTGTAATGAGAACATGAAAGCTCTGCTCTCCCGGCAACTCTGAAGTAAACAATTCAGCAGTGTTAACTCTACTCAGTAAGCTGTGCTTTAGGTCCCTGGAACTTACTTGTCTCGTCACTGGAAGTTTGTACCCTTTGACCAACATATCCTGTTTCTTTCTTCACCCCTCAGTTTTTGGCAACCATTTACTCTCTTTTCTGAGTTTGATGCTTTTCGGTTCCATATATAGATACAGTATTTGCCTTTTCCCATCTGACTTATTTTACTTAGCATGAGGCCCTCAATGCCATCCATGCTGCAGTCACAAAAGGCAGAATTTCATATTTTTATGTCTGAATTATTTATATATAATACATATGTCTACATTTGTTATTGTACATATACTGTATATATGAGGGGGGGAACCAAAAAACCTGAAATTTCTTTATAAAAAGTTGTGTATTTATTCTTACATGTTTAAACTTCAGTCACCTTCAAAGTACTCTCCATCTGATGCAATACATCTATCGAGATGTTTTTCCACTGCTCAAATCAGTTTATAAACTCATTGATTTTAATGCCTTTTAGTGTTTCTGCTGTTTTTTGTTTCACCTCTTCCACATTGGTAAAATACTTCCTTTTGAAGATGTTTTTCATCTAAGGAAACAAAAAGTCTCAGGGCAAGATGCTGTGAATAGGGACGGTGGGGCACAGGGGTCATACCATTTTTGGTCAAACACTGCTGAACACTCAGCGTGGTGTGGGCAGGTGCACTCAAAACGTGGGCAAACATGTTGAAAGAGTCTTCAAAAAATTCACTGAGGCTGAATGCATCCTCTCACAACAACACCACTTGGAACACTGATACGGATGGGGAAAGCCTATACTACAAGGGGCCTCCCCTGCAGAACATAATTCTGGTATTTTTCAGTCCTGCCTCATATATATCTTTATCCACTTATCCATCTGTGGACATTTAGGTTGTTTTCATATATTGGCTATTGTGAATAAAGCTGCAGTGAACATGAGAGTGCAGGTATCTCTTTAAGATAATGATTTTATCTTCTTTATCTACAACATGCACCAAGAGGTGGGACTACTAGATCACACAGTAGTTCTTTTTTAAATTTTTTGAAGAATCTCTGTACTGTTTCCACAGTGGCTGTATCAATTTACATTCCCACTAATAGTGCACCAAGTTACCCCTTTTTCCCCATCCTCACCAGCATTTGTTATCTCTCTCTTTTTGAGAATAGCCATCCCACATGTTAGTATTATTGGCTATAGCAACAGACAGGAACTACATGCATGATCCTATTATTTTATAACATATCCCCTGGTATTTTGGTTTGTATATGCATGCACACACATGCACAGATGGTTGTGGTATGTGGGTGTTGGAAAGAGGAGGTGAAGAGTTATTGACTTGTTTTAACTAGCAGTATGTCATGGTCTGAGCTTGTATTACCTGTAAAATTTCATCAAAGATATTGAGAGATTGGAGGCTGCAATAACAGTTGGAAAGTTACCAGATTGATTGAAATTAGGTGATACCTGTGGGTAAGAAGAAAAAGAAATAGATTTGAGGCTTTGTTTTGCTTGAGGAAACAGGATTCTTGCATAGTATTGTAGGAAATTCATTTTAAGGACACATGCATAGCAGGATTTGAGGTGTAGTGGCAAGATGTATTGGAGTGAAAACAAAGGTCTGCTCCCAGGTACACCATGCCCAATGTCTCATCCAAGACCAGGTGGCCCAGCGCTGTCTCACTGTGAAGAAGTCCAGCCTCTGGGCCTGCAGGCCAACCCAGGAGGAGAGGCAAGACCCAGAGCTGCTGTGCCATGAGCCCAGCATTTGAGGCTCTGGTAGCCTAGCACAGTCTCTGTTTCCATCCAGCCTGCCATCAGAGCCACACTTTGGCCCCCCATGTCTACTAAAGGTAGAGGGTGTGACTACCTCTGGCCTTTGTTAAGTTTTTATTATATTTTCTTGAGTTTGGGGAGGGGTTAGCTTTCTTTCAAACTAGCCAGTCTCTTTCTTGGATCTTCCCAGACCTAGGCTGGTGACTCCCCCTATTCAGTCCTTTTCCTGGATCTTCTTGGGTTTTGTGCCCTTATCCTATCAGGTTTTTGTTTTCTCAGATTTTCCCAGACTACACTCCTCTCCTTCATGGCTGCCATTTTGGCTCCTACTGCACATTTCACAGTTTTGCCTTTTTGTCTGGCTTTTACTGTGAATGCACTTAGTAGAAGGATGTTTAACTCTCTTCCCAACCCTATTTCCCCCAAATCCAAGCAAACAGGCTGGTTGGTCCCCAGGCCTGTCTTTCCTGCCCGTTTGGTGATTGATTAATGTCCCTTTGGTAGAGGGTGTAGCTGTTCTCTGGGGTGTCTGTGAAGTTCCCAATTGGTCAGGCTTAGCCAGTTTTGCTACCTCCTCTTTTGTTAATACCTAACTGCTAGCTATGCTAACACTTGTGGAAGCAGAATCTGCTAGGATTGGCAACATGGATTTGATGCTAGAAAGGGGGAGACAGTGTTGCTGACTTTGAGACTTTGGGCCGAGTCATTGGCCAAATGCTGGTGTGTGTAACAGAAAGCCATGAGACCGCAGTGAATGCAGAGGCTGGTGTCAGTGAAATCAAAAGTTCTGGACTAGAGGATATTTTTAAAGCACTTTCTTTTTTAAAATTATTCCTGTATTGGCTGAATATAGTAAGATCTTCTATTGATTGGCTAACATTCAAAGAAGGAAATGTCTTAAATGTTCTAAGTACTCAAATCACTTCCAGTAATCTTTCCTATTAGTAGTGAGCCACTGTCATCAACAAAAATGGTGACTTTATCGAAATGATAGAATTCTTGTATATTTTGTGATTAGGTCCTCCTTGCCCCCATTATAGTTCCCTGTCTTTTTAAGTGAATTATTCTATGAAAACAAATTTAACTAAAGACTTTTTCCTTTTATGCTTATCAAGGTTAAAAATTCATTTTTACACTGTAACTCTGAGGGAAAATTAAATCAGGGAATAAATTTGGATTGTTTTCTCCTGTACATGCTGACTTCTAGTTCCACTATAATTCTAGACTTCAGAATATAATAAGATCACAGTCAGTTTTGCTCAAATGAATATTAAGATTATGGTACTTTTTTTCAGGAAAAGAATACAGGAAAACTTTTATCCAAATGAGAAAAAGAATCCATTAGAAGGTTCCCACAGTATTTGTAAGGAATTTGACTTGTGTCTTCTGACTAGTTTACTGCCTTTTCTAACCCAAAATATATGTCTGAGCTTTCTGTCCTGTAGAATTTCTTGCACTTTTTATTCAGATGAAAAATTTGAGCTTTCCACATTAACTCAGTTTTCACTCCTTAGTCATAATGCAAAAAACATCAAAATCTCACAGGGGAAATGTGCAAATACTACACAGAACTTGGGAATATTACTACAAACAAATTCATTGCCAGAACTTAATGCTATGTTTCAAAGTCAGAATTAATAACCTGTTCCAAGAGCACACATGCTCTTCATCACGGTTCCCCCTTGAGACTATATTTCCTCTCTTTCCTGTACTTGCATTGTTGCAAAATTTCAGAAACTGGAATTAAAAATAAAAGCTCACATTATCATCCTTTTGGAGTTACTTTTGAGGGTTTGTAACCTTGGCAAAGGTTATTCACCTTCAGCTAATTTCTCCCCGGCAGTTCATGGTGAACAAGTTCTGTCTGCATTTTGCTTTTCTTTTCTCAGAGGTTTATGTAGCAATCACGGCAGTCTGTATTTATCTCTCAACCCACAGAACTCAGTTGTTCAACTTTAATAATATGATTTTCTGTGATTTAACACAGAGGTATTTCTTGTCAATAAAACAAGTCAAATTGTTGAAGTTTTACTATGATTTCATAGGTGTTAAAAGTTGCATATTAAAGTCATTAAATTACATTTGATTTTTTCTATACTTCAGAAAATACTATATTTAAATTAGATAATTTTGAATTTTTGGTACATTTTCTAAAAATGAGTACGTAAGATGTTAAGATAATTTATTTAAAAAACTGTCTTACATAAGAAAAATGAATTGTAGATATAAAAAATATATATATAATTTATAATTAAAGCTCTTTAAAGTTTTCTAAAAAGCTCTAAACTAATAGTTTCTATCACTTAGATGGTAAGTTTTTAAGGATTTAATATTGTAAAAACAATAAGCAATATCATGCAAAATATATTTTTCATACTCCAGCCAATTATAATTTATGTAGATCTTATGTTACTGTTACTTTCTTGATAACATGTTACATATAAAACTTAGACATATCTTTGTATTGCTTTTTTAACTGTAGAATTTTTAATAATAATAAATATTTTAATTATATATATGGCCTTTTAAAAATTAGCATTCTTGTAATTAAAACATGTTTGCGTAATAAAGTTAATCATTTATTTGCATGGAATTGAGTCATATTGTCATATTTGCATTATAATAAAGTAGTTGATAAAGCAAACAACCTTTTTGACATTTTATTCCTCCACATTTTCTGAAAAAGAATGTCCTTTTAGGTGTCTCTACAGAGTACAAAATGAAGTTATATTTAGTCAATTAATCATCTATATTGCATCAGGTAATTTTACCTCAAATAAATGTGTTGAACACCTACTAGCTACTAAGCACTTTGCTGTGTTGGGACAAAGGTATTTGGAATGTTCTCAGAAAAGATGTTGTCTATTTTTCATTGTCAGATGTACTCCATAATTGTGCTACCCATGCTGCAATTTGTTCAGTGTATTACAATCTTAGTGTATGTTTAGTTGTGAACTTCACAAAACTTCCTGATGCTTTTGTTTTTTGAACTAAGTTTGTACTAGAAAAGAGAGAAAACACACCATATTTTATTTTCTAAAGGTACTTGTTTTATTTGGTTTAACTATAGGAATGTCCAGAGATTATTTATGTTATTATTGTAACCATTATATGTATTTAGAAATGCAGTTATTAAAATCTTTGGGAAACACATTTTACAACAGGCTATTGCTTAATGCTTATGTCTAAATAGCAGCATCTCCCACATGGGAAATCAATTACCCTCATGCACTGATGTTGAAAATGTTGGACTGCTGTTCAATGGAGAAGAAAATGGAACTTGGATATAGACAAACTAGAATTGGAATCCAGGACCCAATATTTATCAGTTACATGACCTTAAATAAGTAATCAAAACTCTGAGCTTTAGTGCTCTCATACTTAAATTATGCATCATAATGCTTATCTTATATGGCTTATGGAATGATCATGGATTTAAGTTGTTTGGTGAAATACCTACCTAGAATGTATGAAATACCCAATAAGTGATAGCTCTTTATTCCTCCACAGGCTCTTGTAATTTCTTCAAAAGCAAAGATGGCAACACTGACCCACCATCAGATTCGCTGTCACTCTTAGGGAGGACTTTTGTGACAGATGGCATGCATGTACAGAATGACTGGCTGAGGAAGGAGTGCAGTGTGTGATTAGGCAACAAAATGAAACTAACTGTCTCTCAAGGGATTCAGTACATGACCATGGCTTCTTTATTATTGTTCAAAACTTACTAGGCTCTCTAGTCTTAGACTCAGTGAAGATTCACTGACACATTATATATATAGTACTTTTACAATATTTTCTGTACATGACATTAAACCATGTGCTCGTACATACACTTGAAAATGTGGCTCTGTCAACATCAGAGAAAGAGTATCAGAGATTAAATTTAGCAGTTCAAATTGCCAAATTTGGTCACCTTCTTTGACCCAGGATATATTGCAAGTTAGCCAAGTTAACTTTAACTGTGAAAAAGTATAAACTAATTGTGCATGTCAAAGCAAGTTCTTTAAGAAGAGAGAGAGCTACCTTTCCCCTATTTGAGAGACAAAAGCGGGAAGGGCAAAACAGAGTCTTGAGATTTGTGTGGAAGGTTGCCTCTGGCTAAATGTTAGTGATCATTTGCCTCTGAGCCCTGAGAAAAGTGTCAAACTCATGCTCTCTCTCTATTCAGGTAACTTTTAAATTATACAAATTGTACCCATGTTAAACTATATTGTAGATTATAGATATGTGGTTTTGAAAAATTCCTTTAATACAGAATGATTTCATGTTCTGAGCTTAATGAAAGAACAATGGAAAACTCTATGAATGTTGGTTGATAGAAAAAAGATTTTGCTTTTGAGTTGTACTGAATTAAAGCTAATGAAGGATTCTGCGCTTGTATGAGGAAAACAGAATTTTTAAATGTTTTAATGCAACTATTGTCATTCTTAAACCTCTTGATTGACAGATATATTAATCATAATTACTTAAAATAATATAGTACATTGTCTAGTCTGCAAAGTCTTCATCAGGGAAATTTTAAGGCTTGCCTAACACTAAAATTTTTAAAATAAAATTGAATCTTTAGTCACTAAAATTTCACTTTTACTTAGTATTAAAATATCAAATGTAATCTTATTTTTTGAAATCATAGTGATCTATAAATGTCTCTGTGTACTTTGCTGAATAAATTGTAAAAATAAATTAGATTTTATTATGGGGCTTAGGCAATTTGTTCCTAAAATCTTTGTGATTGTATTATGGCAAGATCTGAATTTATTGTATAGTTATAATTCAGGTTATGCTATCTGTATAATTTAGATACAATTAATTTAGATTTATAAATTTTACAGTTTTCAAAGCTGATTTCTAAAAATAAAAGTACCTGCTCTGTACATTTACTGAGTAATCATATTGTACATTGAGTTCTCAACATAAAGAGATACATTGCTTAAATCATTAAAGTCACAAATAAGATTAATATATTAGAGGGTTTCCATTTTTTCTAAAGTATCTGGCCTTTGTTATCTTTATTCAGCAAGTATTGCAGGCCAAGAAAACTCAGTTTGTTTGTATGTGGACCCAGATGATGGAGACAAATAAGCATCAAAAGCTAAACATTATTATGGTGCTACATACGCAGTTTTGCATTTACATTTCTCTTGAACTAAAATTAAATGTCAGATGATGATTGATGCTTATGCAATGGAAATGTGGAACTAGTAGGAACCTTGAAGAACATCACATTTTGTAGATGAAGAACTGAGCCCAGAGAGTCAAAGTAACAACAGCTACTGGGGATGCTGGGACTAGAATCAAAGTCTCTATTTACCAGTTGACAAATAGAGTTAATAGTTTATTAGTCAATGTTTATGCTGTTTTTGAAAGGGAAATCATATTTTATTCATTAATACATTTCCATTTGGAAGTATAGCTAAATAAGCATTGGTATTTAAAGTGTAGTTGTGGAGTGATATTTTCCAGATTCACCGTTAACATTTCTAAAATTTGTGTACCAATTTATTATAATTTATATAATCCAGTCCTCCTTGTATGAATATGGATTTGCTTATATATATTTATGTTCTCAAGGTAAGAGAGGAAAGTACTGCCAGTTCTCAATTTGATACACAGTAAAGTCATGCTGATTGATTCATTATTTATAAGTTAAATGTCAGGTTGCTGAAGTTTCACTAATTAAGAAAATTTAAAATATGTGTAAAAACAAAATACACAGATAAATATGAAGCATCTTTATTTAAACTTTGAGGCAATCATCAGGCAATCTAAGTATAAAACAATTACTGTATTTGACTCATGATGTTTAAAAAAATTACGTTTGAGGTTTTAACAATTAAGGTTGTCTTTTTAAGTTGAGTATGTATAAATTTTTATCATGTTTTTAGTAAACTCTACAATTTATATTTTAATATTAGAAATTTATGTTCAGAACCTGGCTTGCACATATTTAATATGTAGGTGGTATCCACTGCATCCATTAGATATTCACCTACTTCTCAGGTTTTCTTTAATTGAGATAATGCAAATCAGGTTGCCATCAAACTGTTTCTCTTTGCCTTTTTATCCCATTATCTGGTGTATTCCATGAACTGCTGAAAAGATCACCAAGATCCATTGACAGTTACTTATAGATATTAAACACACACACACACACACACACACACAAACACACAAGATCTATCTGAAAAAAAAAAAGAGAGACAGAGAGTATCAATGTTTTCAATGCTGTAAAAGGAGTAGGTGTCAGAAGATCAAGCTAAAAATCCCAGCATCACAGTTAACATGCTTTGCAAATCCTGGGTAAATCATATAACCTGTAATAATCTCTGTTAAGTGAGCTATAAGGGGGCTTATAACAATAATAGTAGTTGTTTCTTCACTTGTTTAGTATGAGAACCATGTGAATTTATATAAAACTTTACCTTGTAGACTATAAATTATTACAGAGCACTTCCGATGGCTGCCATAACAAAGAACCATAGATGAGGTGGCTTGAAAAAACAGAAATTTATTCTCTCTCAGTTCTAGGGACTAGAAGTTTGAAACTAAACTGTCAACTAGGCTATGCGTCTTGGAAACTTCTAGGGAGAGGATCCTTCTTTTCCTTTTCTACCTTCTGAGAACCCCAGGCTGTGGCAGCATTACTTCAGTCTACCCCTCCCTCTCCATGTACCTTTCTCCCTGTGTTTCTCTGTCTTCACACTGTCATCTTCTTATAAGGACACCTGTTATATTGGATGAAGGGTCCATTCTACTCCAGTATGACTGTATCTTAACTAATTATATTACCTATTTTCAAATAAGGTTACATTCTGAAGTATTGAAGGCTAGGATTTAAACATATTTTTTGAGGGGCACAAGTCAACCCATAACAGCCTCCTGACTCACCCCAAACTCAAGTCCTTCTCAGGTAAAAATACATTCACCCAATTCCAACATCCTTGAAATGTTAACCATTCCAGAATCAACTTGTATGTAAGTTAGTATGGGTGAGACGTGAGGTATGGCTCATCCAGCGTCAACATTCCTCTTCATGTGTGGACTTGTGAAACCTTTAAAAGTATCTGCTTCCAAGATATAAGAATAGGACAGATATGAAATAGACACTCTCTTTATGAAAGGTAGAAATTGGAAGGGAAAAGGGGTCACTGGCCTAAAGCAGATTTGCAACTTAGCTGAGCAAATTCCATTAGGTTTTCAGACTTGAGAACAAGTCTCCATGGCCAATGCCCTGTCCTCTGGTCCTACTGGGGTGGCCTCACACCCTCAGCCCTGCTGCTAGAGCTGAGCAGGTGGCTCCACCCTCGAGAACTGAGCAGGTCCTTAGCTGAGGCCTCTGCATCTGTGGTTCTCCCCTCAGAGACATTCTTCTTTGTTTCATCCCGTCTGTTCTTTTCAATCCAGGCTGATAGTGTTGATGCTGGTACACCTTTTTAAAGGAACTTATCTACTCTTGTGTAATCCACAGCATCCAAGTCATCAGACAAGAGGGTTCTCCACAGATATTTTCTGGATACTTAAATCTCTATTCCTGAGTTCTGCTCAGATAATTGATTGGATTCAGGTTGTCCTAGACTGTTTTTAGAGTACAATATGTGGATAGGCTGAGAATTTTCCAAACCATCAAGTTCTGGTTCCTTTTGCCATCTGTTTTATTTGTTTATTTGAGATCCCTAAAGCATAGCTTTAGCCCATTCATTTTAACTCTGTGTATTTCATTCTATGAATATACAAACTTTAGTTATTTTCTACAGATACATAGTCAAATTCTTTCTAATTTTTTTTGAAGTCTTGTTTCCGTGCTTTATAAACATTTCTACATGTCTTCCGAGCACACCCAGGAGAGGAACTGATGATTGTAATATATGTACAACTTCATTGAGCAGTTTTTGAGGTATAAGAGAGTTACCACTGTTCTACATCCTATGCTTTTTTGAAAGCTAATGAAATCTAGGATTTAAGCCATGGAGCAGCCTCATTTGTTTTTTGTTGCCAAGTTCTGCCTGTGTTCCACTGGCTCCAAGGTAAACACAAAAATTGTCCCAGGTGGTGATGGGAAACAGTTTTATTTTTTCTTCTCCACTCAGGAGGGATTGGAGGTATGGAAGGAAGG
The DNA here is from genome assembly GCF_987537825.1 of Furipterus horrens. Classification (NCBI taxonomy): domain Eukaryota; kingdom Metazoa; phylum Chordata; class Mammalia; order Chiroptera; family Furipteridae; genus Furipterus; species Furipterus horrens. Next base: position 58,510,232 of record NW_028327174.1, read on the forward strand.
CCCAGCTCATCACCTGGCTTGCATCAGTTATCCAGACTCTCTCATTTCCATCCCCTCTATATGTAGAACATGAACTTCTTCCTCATTGATGGCTTCTGGTTACAGATCCCAGCCGACTGACTCATTGTTTCACCACACTATGCTTCTCGTCAATGGAGATGTTTGTTGTTGTTGTTGTTACTGTTACTGTTTTGGTTAGTTATTTAATTTGGCTTTTGCTTTTCAGATTTTATTTTTCATCATCATGTGCTTGCAGCAGCAGGGTTATATCCAAATGCAAATTCACACAGTTATTTCGATCTGTTTACTGACTTTTGACTAAAGTTGGATAGTAAATAATCAAGACTATTGGTAGTTCCATATTGCCTGTTGTTATAAGAGAGATCTTCTTTGTATTATAATTGGGTGCATTGCAAAGGTAACATTATTATATAAAAATGAAAGAGCCTTACTTGTATTCTCATCTAAATGAAAAACTGTGCCATCTCTGTGCCAATATTGTTCTGCAAGAGTATTTCATAGTACGAGGACTTAAATTCAAATTCAGTTTTAGATCTAGTCAATTATTTGAATGAAAGTGTTAACAAAGCCATATTGATTCTGACTTGGGATATTTTGTAGGCATGAAGTTTCCATTTATATCACCTCTATCATAAAATAACTTACAAAGCTTTATAAAATTTAGAATTTTGAGCAGTATAATATGTGTGTCAGGATGATTTTGCTACATAATACTTCACCTATAATGAAGCTAACCTGTTGGATAGAATTTTTAGCATTTTATATCTGGGTGTAGAACACCTACCAAAAATGATGAGTTAGTTTTGGCATAATTAACATTGAGCTATTATTTCTGACAGTAATTGGCCAATAGAGTCAGTTGTTACTTGAGGCTAGATATGAAATATACTAGTACCATCATGCCGTCAACATAGATTGAATAAATACTGATGATAAGAATCTCATGATGTTGAACAAAATTAAATCTACCTTAGTAAGGTGACATACTGTGTTACTTAGACTAGACAAGTTGTTAGTGAATATAGGTTTCTTTATCCATTGGTAATCCTTAGAATATTTAATTTTTAGCAATAAAACATTTTACATTAACATTTAATGTATTTTCTTTTTACTGTAGGTTATAATCATAGAAATAGTAAATAACTGTCTCATGTAACCTAGGAGAACATAGGCACCAGTGAAGAAACATCACATTTCTTACCCATAACACTGAATTTAATATTGGAAACATTTTATAAAGACAAAACTATAAATTTCATTTTGTGTATCAGTTCTTCCAAGTGAGGTCAGTCTCTATTGGACTTTGCCATCGTGTTTTCTGGAGCATCATTGGTTGTCTAACAGAAAGAGGGAGTCAACTTTATTTGTTAGTTCTCCAAGTAAATCAGCATCTCTCTTACCATGGATCTTTGCAAAATATATTCTTCCTGGGTTATTTTTGTCTTTTCTTTTCACTTGATTAAATCATGTTCTTCATTCAAAACTTAACCAAAATATGTTTATGATCTCCTCTGGCTGGTTTAATTATACTTCCTAATACAATAGCTTTACCAGAGACCAATTTTTTCTCATCTAGAGTTTGATGAGAAAATTATACCTTAGTGCCATAGTCTTGGAATGGATTCAATTATCTTCTGTGCATTGAGTTGCATAATATCTATGTAACATAATTGGGAGAACTGAGAATAATCACTCCAGTCTTTTTCTGTGTTTGTTGGTTCAGATAACTCCAGTTAAGAAAAGCTGCCACAGAGTATAATAATTCCCCTCACTCCTGTGTTTGTTGTTATCTCCCAAAGAATTTTATATTCTGTGAGGACATGGATTGTATCTCATTCCATCACTGTACTCCTAATTCTAGCACATGAACTCTTTCCATGTTGGGGTTGTTTGTGAAATATGTGATAAAATGAAGGAAACCTTTTCTGGCAGAACTTTGAGGGTAGATCTGTTTAAGGTGACCAGTAATTCATATCACAATGTCCAAAAGGGACTATGTGAGCCTAGGTGGTATGTGAAAGGTCCAGTCACATGCGGAAAGTGTTGCTAACCTGTAGTTATAATTGTCTCAGAGAGTGATAGCACTGATCCTTAACTCTCAGGCCATTCTATTTATAACTGAACTAGTCTAGGTTAGCAAAAATTAAGATGAGACAAGGGCATGTGTCTCTAATTATCCAGCAGACCAGCTTGGCTTCTTTTATAGGTAGTGATGACAAGGGTCCTAAGAATTGCAAGAGAGGAGTGGCTCAAATGCACACATAGTTTTCAAGTATCTACTTGCTGTTTTGTTGGCCCCAGTGTTATGAACTGATTGTTTATGTCCCCACAAAATCCCTGTGCTGAAGTCTTAGCCCTCAATGTAGTGGTATTTAGAGATGGAACATTTGAAAGGTAATTATGTTATGAGGGTGGGGACCTGGTCTTATTGAATTATTTCCCTTTTAAGAAGAGACACCAGAGAGCTTGATCTCTGTCTGCACACAGTCACCAAGAAAAGCCCCTGTGAACACAGTGAAAAGGTGGGTTTCTGCAAGCTAGGAAGAAGGTTCTTACTAGAACCCGAGCATGCTGGCATCTTGATTTTGGACTTCAAGCCCCTAGACATGTTTAAAAATAGATTTCTGTTGTTTAAGCCAAGCAGTCTATGATATTTTGTTGACAGCCTGCAAAGACTAATGCACACAGCGGGTCACAGGCCAAGCCCAGAAGAAATGTGAAAGGGAACCATTTAAAAAGGTGAATACAGGGAGGGGAATAATCTGTGGCCAGTTTTGCAATCTACCCTAATTGTGTTATCGTCGTCGTCGGCAGCCGTCCGTCTCCAGAGACGATGGTGTAGCTTCTTAAGAGTCTATCTGCACCGCCGAGAATGGCTGTGCAGTCCGACTCCGGAGTGACACGGTATCTGTCTCCTCCCGTGTTGAATCGACATCTTGCGATGACGCTGAAGCTACAGAGCCTGGGCAGGGTGATATGGAGGGTCTGCTGTTGCCCATGCAGCAGACCCCCCCTCTCTTCGCAGCTGAAGGGTCCAAGGGAAAGACGGAGTCAATACAGCTTGGCTTCAGGTGCGCCGCAGGAGTTGCCGGTGTTGACTACAACGTCAAACCGCCTTAGGGACTCCGGCTCCGGATTTTCTGTCGGGGTTTACTCCCTTAGCCTTTCCCCTGAAGAGGTATGCCGCAAGGCAGCGGAGGTTTTTTGGAGTCAGAGTTTTCCTTCTCTGATGTACCCTGACTGGAAGATCGAACCAGCGACACTTAGCTCGCAGGCCGACGCTCAATCCACTGAGCTAAACCAGCCAGGGCCAATTGTGTTATAGTCTTTGAATAAATATAATGTATGACAATAAAAATTGTGTAGTTATCATAAATTAATGTGTTATATATCTCTGGATATAAAACATTAAAAAGGAAAGCTAACCCTTTAGGAAAAATGACCTGGAGTCAGATATTCTGATGTTATTTAGTGTTTACACATCATGCATTTAATGACTGAGTGTACTTCAGAACTATTATATGTTTTAGTAGTTTTGTAGACTGTCTCATATTTCCCAGTGGATATATTCATGAGTCCAAATGACAATGCAGGTTAACTATTCATTAAATCTATCCTCATGAAATCTGTTCAAAGCTTGAAATCTCTATTATTTCATTGTCAATTGACCTTCAGGAAAATTGTCAAAAAATTTATGATGGTACCAGCATGAATATGTGTTCCCAAGTGTCTCTTGGGTAAAATATGACTCATGGATTTCTTGTTCCTAAAATGATTAAGCCTCAGACCTGAACTTGACAGCAGTCATTGTACAGATTGATGTTCTCAATGACTAACATTTGACAGAGTTTGCTTCTGATTTATGCTTCAAGGTAAAAACAATTTACATCATTTTTTTTGTATTTTTACTATGTTTCTTCCCTAATTGAATGAAGAAATTTAATTTCTTTGATACTGAGGACATGAATTTAGAATAAACTAATTTTAAATTACTTTTATTTTTTAAAACATAATTTTAATGTGTTTATTTAGTATGCTGACATAATTCTGCTTTTTCCTTTTTTGGGGTTACATAGCTTCTGATTTAAAAAAAATTGTATCTAACAGTAACACTAATACTTACATAAAACTTGATTTATTAATTATTGGATTTCATTACCATTATCTAGACAAGCACAGCACATGTGCTCGAGAAACAATCGTAGATAATTAGGGGCAGCCCCCACTAACTGAGCTTGGAATTTCTGAGAAGTAGAAAACTAAGAAATCATTTTTTCTTACTCTTTAGAGTAACTTGAATAATTATGATGTTTTAAATTTATTTTTTAAAAATTAAAGTATGTCACATTAATAAAAGAAAAAAAATGCAATAAATGGAGGTAAGGAGGATAATATACAATTTCTTCCTATGTATTTTCATCTGCTAAGTAGATAAAAACATTACTGTTTATCATATATTTTTATATCACATGTATTTAATAAATACAAACAATTTAAGTGACATTTGCATAATTAGAAAACAGATTAATATGATGACTGTTCTGCAACCTACCATTCAACTGAAAACTGAAGTTCTTCATTGAACTTGCTAAAAATATCACTTGAAATGATTTCTTTCCTCTTCTGTTTCATCCCAGCCTACCCCTCAAAGATGTAACCATTTTTTAAACTGAGTATTGACCTATTGCTTTTGTGTGTGGAGTGGGAGGGTTATATGAGGTGCTATCTATGTTTCCAAGTTTTATAAAAATAAAACATCTTGTGCTCTGACTGGTGTGGCTGAGTGGATTGAGCACTGAACTGCCAACCAAAGAGTCACCAGTTCAATTCCCAGTCAGGCCACATGCCTGAGCTGCAGGCAAGGTCCCTAGTGGGGGGGGGTGCGCAAGAGGCAACCACACATTGATGTTTCTCTCCATCTTTTTCTCCTTCTTCTCCCCTTTCTCTAGAAATAAATACAACATTTTTTTAAAAGATAAAACATTTTGTAAATTTAAGATGTAAAACATGATGATTTTATGCACATATATGTAGCAAAATGATTACCCCGAAAGAGACAGTTAACTTCTTCATCACCTCATATAATTATCTTTTTTATTTTTGTGGTGAGAACATCTAAGATCTACTCTCTTAGAAACTTTTAAGTATATAATAAAGTTTGGTTAACTATAGTCCTAGTGTTCTATATTAGATTCCTAGAATTTATTCATCTTGTTACTGGATATTAGTACCCTTCATTCAACATCATCCCAATTTTGCTACCCCATGACCCCTGGCAACCACCATTCTACTCTCTGTTTCTCTGAGTTTTATGTTTTTAGATTCCACATGTGAATTCATAAAGTACTTGTCTTTGTCTTAGTTCACTTAGCATAATGCACTCAAGGTCCATCCATGTTGTCATAACTGGCAGAATTTCCTTTTGTTTATGGCTGAATAATATTCTATCACATACATGTTCTCTTTATCCATTCATCTGTGAATGGGAACTTAAGTTTTTACATATCTTGGCTATTGCAAAGCAATACTACATAGAACGTGATGTGCAGGCATCTCTTCAAGACAGTGATTTCATTTTCTTTCATATGTATACCCAAAATGGTATTGTTGGATCATAACATAATTCTATTTTTGATATTTTTTAGGGATCTCCATGCTGTTTTCTACAGTGGCTTTCCTAATTTATATTTCTCCCAACAGTACACCAAGTTTCCCATTTCTCCATGTGCTAGCCAACACTTGTTACTCTTGTCTTTTTAATAATAGCCCTTCTAACAAGTGTGAAGTGATATCTCATGTTAAGATTTGCACTTTTCTGATGGTTTAGTAATATTGCTCTCCTTTTTATATATCTGTTTAACATTTAGAAAAATGTCTATTTAGGTCTTCTTCCCATTTTAACATTGGATTGTTTGGTTTTTATTGCTATTGAGTTGCATGACTTTCTAATATGGACTAGATGTTAACCCCTTACATTGTCTCTTATTATGTAGGTTGCCTTTTCATTTTATTTGTTTGAGTTTCTTTCTTTTTTCTTTTCTTTTTGTCCTGTACAGAAACTTTTTGGTTTGGTGTAATTCCACCTTTGTTTGTTTTTGTTTTTCTTCCATGTGCTTTTGGTATCATATCCAAAAATAAAAGTTCTAAATATCAATGTCAAGGAACTTTTTCATTTTTTTTTCCCTAGGAGTTTTAGGATTTTATTTTTACATTTAATTTTTAATTGATTTTAAGTTAACTTTTATGACTGATGTAGGATAGGGGCCTAATTTCGTTCTTTCGCATGTGATTATCCAATTTTTCAACACTTTATTAAAGAGACTATTCTTCATTCATTTAGTATTCTTGCTGCCTCTGTCAATTATTAGTTGACTGTATTTGCATAGATTTATTTCTGGATTCTTGAATTGTTACGTTGTGTCTATTTTTATGCCAAAACCATACTTTTTGATTACTAAGACTTTGTAATAGAGTTTGAAATTAGGAAGCATGATGCCTCCAGCTTTGTTCTTCCTTAAGATTGCTTCAGCTGTTTAGGGTGTTTTGTGGTTCCATATGAATTTTAGGACATTTTTTCTATTTCTGTAGAAAACACCATTAGTGTCTTAATAGTGATTGTATGAATCTGTAGACTCTTGGCTAGTAAGGACATCTTAATGCTACTAATTCTTCTAATCCATGAACCTTGAGTAACTTTCCATTTATTTCTATATCTAATTTATTTAATCAAAAGCTTACAGTTTTCAGTGCACAGATCTTTTACATCCTTAGTTAAATGTACTCTTAAGTATTTTATTGTTTTGATGTTATTATAAATAGGATTTAGTTTTTAATTATTTTTAAATAGTTCATTGGTAGTGTGAAAATACAACAGATTTATATATATAACGTATCCTGCAACTTTACTGAATTCATTGAATAGTTCTGGTTTGTGTTGAATTATTTAGGATTTTCTATTTGTAAGTTGATATTATTCACAGAGACAGTTTTGCTTCTTTTCTGTTATGAACACCTTTTATATCTTTTTCATGCTCACTTGCTCTGGCTAAGACTTTTAGTTCTGTGTTGAACAGAAGTGAGAGAGTGAGTACCCTTGTACCGTTCCTGCTTTTAGAGGAAAATTTTAAATTTTCCTCTGTTGAATCTGATGTTAGTAGTGAGCTTTTGTATGTTGAGTTTCATTCCTTCTATTCCTAACCTCTGGAAAGTTTTTGTTATGAAATTATGTCAATTGAGGTGAACACAATATTTTTATCTTTCATTCTGTTAACATGGTATATCACATTTATTGATTTGTGTTGAAACATCATTGCAACTGAGGGATGTAGCCCACTTGATCGTGGTGTGTAATCCTTTCTATGGGCTGTTAAATTCAGTTTGCTAGTATGTTGTTGAGAATATTTGCACTAATGTTCATGAGGGTATTTGGCCTGTAATTTTACTTTCTTGTAGTGTCCTTATCTGACTTTAGTATCAATTAATGCTTGTCTCACAGAATGGGTTTGGGAGTATTCCTTCTTTCTCACTATTTTACAAGAGTTTAAGAAGGATTGGAATTAATTCTTTAAATGTTTCCTGTAACTCAACACTTAAGTTATTTGGTCCTTGTATTTTTGGAGGAGGGGTTGGAGTTGATTACTGACTCAGTCACCTTACTTGTTATTGATCTGTCCAGATTTTTTATTTCTTCGTATATTGGTAAGTTGTATTTTTCTAGGAATGTATTCATTTCTTTTAGGATTTTCAATTTGTTGGCATATGATCCTCTGTACTTCTGTGGTTTCAATGGTAATGTCTCCTCTTTCACATTTGATTTCATTTATTTGAGTCTTTTTACTTTTTCTTTAGTCTAGCCAAAGGGTTGTCAGTTTTGTGTATCTTTTCAAACAAACCAGCTCGTAGTCTTATTGTTTTTTTCTAACTTTTTTCTGGTCTCTGTTTGTTTTTGCTCTCATTTTTATTTCTTTCCTTCTGCTAACTTTGGGCTTAGTTTTTTCTTCTTTTTCTAAGTGCTTGAGGTATGAAGTTAATTTGTTTATTTGATATCTCTTTATTTTCTCAATGTAGGTGTTTATCACTGTAAATTTCCTTCTTAGACTCACTTTTGCTACTTCCCATAAGTTTTGGCATGTTGTATATTCATTTTCTTTTGTTTCAAGATGTATTGTGATTTCTCTTTTGATTTATTCTTTGACTCTTTGGTTGTTCCAAAGTGTGTTATTTATTTAATTTCCACATACTTGCAAATGTTTCACTTTTCCTTTTGTTATTGCTTTTTATTTTAATTTCATTGTGGTCAGAAAAGATTCTTGGTATGATTTCAGTCTTCATATATTTTTAGGACATTTTAAATGAAATAACATTGATCTCTTTTGGAGAATATTCCCTGTGCAACTGAGAAGAATGTGCATTCTATTGCTATTGGATAGAATGTTTTGTACATGTCTGTTTGGTACATTTGGTTTTATATATATTACATATATATATATATATATATATATGTGTGTGTGTGTGTGTGTGTGTGTGTGTGTGTGTGTAATATATATATATCTTATACCAGATATATGCCTGTCCAGAAAAAGTGAAGCCATTGTTAATATAATGAGAACTGCTTGCATGACATCCATATAACCTGGCAGCCAAGGAGAGTGGACTGGAATGTGCGTGCGTGAACAATGATGACTTCACTGTGCTAGTCAGTGGGGGTGATAGAAGCCATTGAGTGAGCATGTGACTGTGTGGCTGTCACATTCAAAATGACCGAGCAAGTAGAGCCATGAATCTGCATCAGATTTTGCATTGAGCTTGAACATTCCTCTGTGGAAACTATTCTGAGGACTCAGAAGGCTGCAGCTATGGGCACCTGGTGATTGGTAGTTTCATCATGACAATGCGCATCTTGTCTCCTGCAGAGTTTTCTGGTGAAACCTCAAATCACCCAGGTGACACAGATCCCCTGCAGCCCAGATCTGGCACCCTGTGACTTCTGGCTTTTCCTAAAACTAAAATCACTTTGAAAGGTAAGAGATTTCAGACCGTAAATGAGATTAAGGAAAATACAATGGGGCAGCTGATGGCGTTTGGGAGAACTGCGTGAGGTCCCAATGTGCCTACTTTGAGTCATCATTGTCCAATGTACAATGTTTCTTGTAACTTCTTCAACAAATGTCTCTGTTTTTTTATTGTTTATATTACATGGCTGGATGTTTTTTATATTTCCCTGGTCTGTCCAGAAGGTATCCAGCCATGTTTCTGTACTGAGTTTCTGTTTGTATAAGTCATCTATTATTATATGTTGGATATTAAAAAATCCCCTCTTATTATTGTATTGCTGTCTCTTTCTCCCCTTCAAATTTGTTCTATTTGTTCAGTGTATCAATAGTTAAGTGCTCCATTTGTTATTTTTTTCTCAATGAATTGATCATTTAAAAAAATTATTTATTTATTTGTTTATTTTATTTATTTATTTATTTTTAGAGAGAGGGGAAAGGAGAGAGAGAGGGGAAAGGAGAAAGAGAGGGAGAGAGACATCACTGTGTGGTTGCCTCTCACTTGTGCCCCCAACTGGGGACCTGACGTGCAACCTAGTCAGGTGCCCTGACTGGGAATTGAACCAGTGACACTTGGCTCACACGCCAACACTCAATCCACTGAGCCACAGCAGCCAGGGATAAATTGATCATTATTAAAAACTCTTGTTAATTTTTGACTTAAAGTCTATTTTGTCTGATATAAGTACAAGGTACCTTAATTTCTTTCGATTACCATTTGCATGAAAATCTTTTCCATACCTTTCCTCTGCACCTATGTGTGACCTTAAAGTTGACATGAGTCTATTCTAGGCAGTACATATGTTGGTCTTCTTTTTTTTTTGTATGTGTGTGTGTGTGTGTGTGTGGTCCATTTAGCCACTCTATGACTTTTAATTAAGAATTTAATGCATTTACATTTAGAGTAATTGTTGATACATGAGGGCTTACTAATGTCCTCATTGTTTTTTTATTATTTTTTAGGTCCCTTATTACCTTTTTCCTCTCTTGCTGTCTTCTTCTATGCATTAAAATTTCCCTTATGGGTATGTCTTAATTTTCTTTCTTTTTATCTTTTGTGTGTCTTCTGTAGGTTTTTGTTTTGTGGTAACCATGAGGATAACATAAAATGCTACAGATATAATTCTGATTTATGTTGATAACTACTTCAATAGCATATAAAAACTCTACCTTTTACTTCCTCTCCCCCCACCCTTTATGTTTTTGATACCACAACATACCTTTTTTAATATTGTGTATTTGTTAACAATTTATAAATTATTATAGCTATTGTTTTTTTAAATAAATCTTTCCTCCTACTCCATCAGGGCTTATCTAGCCTACTGCAATAGAAATTTACTCTTTTGTTGATATCTCCTCTATCTCCTTTCAACCATTTTCTTTACCTGATCTTTAGGATTATTTTTTTAAATGCAAACTACCTAAACATTTCCTTGCTCAAAAACAGAATAAAAATTCAAAAAAACAAAACCCTTGAATTCCCTAAAAAAGTCTCCCACTGAGTGTTTCTGGGGATCACATGAGATCAGAGAGAGAGAGAGAGAGAGAGAGAGAGAGAGAGAGATCAAATGACTTTTTCCACTTTATTTCTCACCATTGCTAATGCCGTCAGTGGAAACAAAAGGAACAAAATTGCCTATGTAAAGGATCATATCTCCAAAGTAACTGCTTCTCAAGGATGAAAGTTTAGATGCAAGCAATAATGGCAAAAATGTCCCCTGCCCAGATCTACGCCAAACTTTATCTTCTGAATCTTAAAACATCACTGCATACAGAGCCTCAAAATCTTTCAGGCAGTTTCTTTACATTCTGTCTTTAAATATCTTTGTCCAGGCCTGACTGGTGTGGCTTAGTTGTTTGGGTGTCGTTCTGCAAAGCAAAAAGTCCTTAATTGGATTTTGGTCAGGGCAAGTGTCTGTGTTGCAGGTGCAGTCCCCAGTCAGGTCCAGGCACATGGGAGAGGCAACTGGTTGATGTTTCGCTTTCATATCAATATTTCTCTCCCCTTCTTTCTCCATTTCTTCCCTCTCTCAAAAACAAATACAATTAAAAAATTCTTTGTCCACTGGAATCCCCTTTGTGTTGTTGTTCCCAGGTTTAAAATGTTGTCATTCTAATGAGCAGGGTGGGAGGGAGGGCAGCTTGTTGTTCCTGTTTCAGCTGCCTGTCATGCTGTTTGTCAGGTTGAGGTATATGGCACAGACGAACAGAGGGTCAGAGAAAGCATAGCATTCTCTTGTGAGCCTGAAGGAATGTAAAGGAAGCATTAGGACAAAGGAGTGAGAGCTTTTCACCCAAACTGAAGCAAAGTCAGAGTCAACATGAGTGAATTGCTTGTAGCTGAATGGTAACAAGTCAGGCAAAAGAATCTCTGGTCTGGAATGATGGGTAGATGCTACGATGCATGAGAAAAAAGGCAAGCTAGAAACAAAATTTAACTAATTAAAATAGTTAAAAGGTAGAAAAATTAAATTAGGATCAAGATAATGCTTGGAATTACAGATGTCATCTCTGCCCATTTGGCAGCCACATCTGAAAGAGGGCAGCCTTCAAGAGCAAGCGAAGGAGGAGAATAATGAATACAATATACCACTGTGAAAGGTTTCTAGTAGTCTTGTTACTTCCAATTTTCTATGATGCAAATATGTCATCAATTCCCAGAGGACTGTGCTTGTTTATTTAAGTATTTTTGAGGGGTTCACAGGTTTGGCTCATCCAGTAAGAAAAGGGAATGAAAAGTTTTTCTTTTCTCTGCATTTGTGGTGATGCTCTTTCTGGTGACCTTCCAGGAGTGGCAAGCAGGATCGAACCAATTGATTTATTCTCAACACCTTGTGTAGCTCTCATCTAGGTTGTATTTAACTTTGGGTTCATTTTTGTTCCAGGTGGCACTAACTTCATTATCAATGTACAGTGAATATTGCACAGCAATAACATCAAATTCTAAATGCAAGAACTTGAAATTGTGAATTCTGTGGAACTTCGCAGTGAGGCTTCCTTAGAGAGGATCATCCTAGTGAATCTTCAGAATGTGATAAAATATAATGAAAGTGATCACTCTCAGCTCTGCCTCCTAGTTCAGCTAGGTTTCATTGCCTTTTTACAAGAAATGACAGTCCCCACTAATGCCAGTGTCATGAAATTTATAAGTTTGGTGAGATAATTATATTTTGGAATGTTTGCAAATAGTCAACTCATTCATTATTAATGATATCATATTTAAATGTTCTTGAACATGATTTTTTATTGTACAATATATAATTGACATTATTCCCATTTGGTAGTTGTATAGTATACTTTTTAATTTAAGGGTATACAAATTGGCAAATGGGAAATAAAAATGTACAGTATATGAACTACCATAATATATGCAGTTCTTTAAAACATTTTAAGTATGTAGCATGTGAGGTGTTGTTTGCATTCTATTTTTGAAAAATATTGTCGTATGATTTATTTTCAATATCAAACCAATTGTCTTACTTTTGTGGGAACATGTTTTTGTAAGAACATGACAATATACTTCAATATTTTAATCTTGATAAATGAAAAATTATTCAAAGATATACCACATCCTCTGAGGATGTCATACAATATCTTTTATGAAAACTAAATTGTGATTAGGGAATTTTATAAAATTCTAAGCACACTTAAGGAACGAATACTTGACCTTCAATAGCCTCTCCTGTTTAATTAATCACACGGCCCTGTCTGCTTACGTAATAGAATTCCTTCATTTGGTTCTTTCAAAAGAACTTTTGTCATTCAGCCTATAGTTTTTAAAATCTTAGAAAACTTACTCAAATAATGTCTTTCTATTCATTATTTATTTTTGAATGGCAGCAGTATTTTCCCAGAGAAAGGTAAAAATATGTTTTTCACATGCTAAGAAAGTTTATAAATAGAACTATTTTAGTGTCATAGAATCAAATATGAACTGCAAAGGGACCTCAGAGAACACTTAATCCTATTCTGTATTTTTTTTACCAAAAAAAAGGGAGTGGTGGTGGCTAAGATTCAGTGTGAATGTTACTAGCTCAAAGGGTTACAGCAGTTTATTATAATACTGTGACATTTATTGTGACATATGTATTTTAAATTTCTCATGGTGTAATATCTCTGTATGTCACATAAAACAACTTGGTCATTTTACATTTTCAACAGTCACTATTCCTTTTATTCAAATGGATAGCACATTTTATAGTATAACCCTTTGAACAATGTTTTTAAAATTGTTTGTCTCTAGTTAGTGCAAATAGTAACTTTCTCAGTTCTTGGCGAGTCATGTTTTTCTAAATATAGTTAATAATAGAAAAATTATTAAAACTCCTGGGACCATACCACTGATCTATTCTCCACCCATACTGGTAATTATTTTGAAAACTGAAAGAATTTACTGGTGTCTGACTTATACCTGGAAGAAGGTTTAAGAGAAGGCACTAAGACAACACTAGGGGATCTTTTACCAGACTGTAGATTGGGGGTGGGGGCAAATGTATTCATCAACCCTGCAAGTCCTGTAATATGTGTTTTGTCCCTTTGCCCTTTTCATTCCTGCTTACAAGCAGGTCAAGTCTATTATGACTGCATTGTCTTTCCTAGTACCTGTTAAACATAGCTAATAATCACCAGCTCATACTACCAACATGTTTCCTCCAAATCTCTTATTCCACTACCTCAGCTGCACTGTGTGTATTTTCTGTCTTTCAAGATATCACAGCAAAAGTATTACCAAATATTTTGCTACTGCCTAACACAAACTGTCATTCTTCTACCCTGTCCTAACAGGGTCCTCGCCAGCAGCTACCCATCCCTAAAGCCAATGCCATATATTTTAGGATTTTGTTTTACTCACCCAACCTGCAATTTTGTTGTTCTGTCAAACAACTCCAGTACCTTAGGGTTTACAACAGATACTTATTTCTTTCTCTTGCTACGTGGAGGCTATGGGACAGCTATAGCTCTGGTTGGCTCTTGTGTATTTAGCTGACCTTCAAATAGATTCTTATTTTTAGGGATCTAGACTAAAAATACATGTTCTCATATTGGAATATAAGGACTACAAGTACAGAGTGAAAATATGCAAATACATGTTAAGCTTACTCTTGCACATGGCCTGTACGTCATTGGCTTATGTTTCGTTGTGATGTGGCTTGGTCCAACATCAGTGGGGAGGGACACAGTACAAGCTTGGGTAGGAACAACAACAGCAACAACAAAGACCAACTTAATTCACTCGTAAGTGTATAGAAGACAACTGATAACTTGGTTAAGTTCCTACAAGTTCCACAGCCCTTTCCTTTGAAATTTCATAATCCTGATTGATAACGTTTCTCCAAATTTACTGGATGGCTCACTTTTGTGGGCTTTGGCTTTAGTTTCCTCTTCCTGTTTTGGCAATTACCAACTGATTGTCACCTGATGTGCTTGGGGAAGCACACAGCAGGGGTGGGTGGAGGACAGAAAGCCCAGGTCTCTGATCTATGCAAAGCAAGTATTAGCCCAGGAAACTACAGTAGAGTAGAGAAAGGGTGGCCATCTGAACACTTCAAGTTGGTCATGATTGAAAAGAAACATGAAAATAGTAGGAAGTGTATGGCTCTTAACTCTTTAAGAGGCTGGTCCTCATGAAACAAATGCTATAGGTAGACTTTAAAAAATATATTTCACATTACTTTTTCATTTTTTGCAAAATGGAGGCAATAGCTACTAAATAGAATTATGAAAACAATTCATGTTAAAATATCAAGTGTCTTAATTAGTGATGCTTACTTGTGACATAAGATATAATAGTAATTATATTTACATAAGTAATTAGTAATCAGCAAGTGTAATTTATATCTAATTTTATGCAAGGGGACCATTGCTGTGTATCTTCTTTACAACTTATTTAGAACTTCATAATTTTATTTAGGTATAATTAAAAACAGAACAATATAAAACAAATAAAAAAGGAAACAAAAATGGAGCTAAGATCTATAAGTAAAATACAGCTTCTAACTTAATTGTATTATCTTACAATAACCATATTTAAATTAATTGTAGATACTTTAAAATTAAGTCATTTTCAGAGCAGATATAAAAGCCAAAATTAAGACAGATAGTTAAATGTGTAATATTAACCTAAAGTATCCTACATACTAAGATAATGTTATTTACATTTTAAGAAGATATTTATGTTAAGATAAAATTATTATAATTCAGAAAAAAAAATTACAAACCTCATCCTAACACTATTGTTTATGTATTTTTATGCATCTCTTTTATCTCATACAGTATTTTAAATTTTGCTATCATATAGTTTACATCAAACCTTTTTTTCATGGAACATTATGTATTTCCCATGTTGCTACACAATTTTTATAGTCATTTAATGTCTGTATAACAGTCTATCAAGTAGATTACAGTAATATATTCAACCACTTCTTAGGGCATTTAGTTGTTGTTTTTTTTTTATTTCTTTGTTTTTATTTTCTTTATACTATAAAGTAATTACTCAAAGGAGATACGGGTAATAGAATCATAAGATTACAACTGACAGAATGTTAAATGACAAAGATATATGTCACAGATAGAACTAAATACGTTCAGAATTCTGAAAAGAGCAATGGGTTATAGGAAGATTTAGCCGTTTACTAGGCAGAGGAGTCAGTTCAGTAGACCCAGAAAGCTTATCTTATGAAATGGAAGACCACGGTACTTGATGTAGGATGATTCAACTTCCTGTAGTACTATTTCTTACTTCTGCCCCAAATGGTATTATATTTTATAGAAATTTCTAAGGAATTCTAGCATATTTCTGAATCTCATAATTGGTAACAGGAGATCAGATGGATTTTTTTTTTATTATTCTATTTTTTAAAGGGGCTTTTAAGTAGAAAAGTGAGAAATGTATTCTCTGGCCCTATAACCTTCCTAGAAACATTCAGGACTTTTTTTCTAACTCTCCTTCTCTAGTGTTATTTAATCACCTTTTCACCTTTTTCCTTAGGGAAAAAGAACACCAAAAACTCTTTGAAGTCTAAATGCAAAATGGAAGGCCCTAAATTTCTTAAAAATAATTCAATTTTTCTTCAGGTTGACCAGGAGATGTAACTTAAATATGAGAAGTGAGAAATAAGAAATGGCTTTGCAACTATTCGCCAAAGAACCTCAGGGACTATTTCAGAAAAGGAGTCAGGGAATGATAACAGGTAGAGATGCAGGATCTCCATGACTTTGCCAATAAACTACAGTAGCTACTTTGGATACTAGAATTCTGAGTAAGTTTTTGTTTCTAGAAAGGATGCTGTGACTTTGAAAACTATGGAGGGAATAGGGTTGGGAATGGGGGACAGAATAAAACTACACTGGTCTATTTATTGCCATCCTCCCTAATTGTAGAGCCATACATATTGTCTTCTAAGTTATGGCTCTGGGAGAAAAGGAAAGACAACAAGCATACTAATAAGTATATAACACTCAGATAAGTTTTTCTCCAAATGTGAAAACATATTTAAATGTTTGGGCTGCTTTCTCTTATTCAGACATACTAGATTGTACACTGTTATGCTATTGGATGATAATTATACTAATGATTACTATAGACCCTTATTAAATGCTTAACTAATCACTAAGTTTGTGAATTAGTTACTCTTAAAATCCTCATTTTATAATAGCAGTAACTGAGAAATTAAGTGACACATCTAGAATGTGGTGGAGTAATGGTTTGAATGAAGGGAATATTGACTTCAAAGACCAGGGTATTCAGAGACCACTGTATTTCTGTATGTTAATTCAAAATGAACAAGCAAAATAGAGACAAACTTATAAATAGAGAACAGGCTGATAGCTGTTGGGGAGGAAGCTGGATAAGGGTTGGGTTGAGGCCAAAAAAAAACCCAAAAACTAAACCTCATGAACATAGACAAAAGTGTGGTGATTGCTAAGGGGTTGGGGGTAGGATAAGGTGGAGAAGGTTATAAGGAAGATAAATGGTGATGGATGGAGACTTGGGTTGGTGAACACACACACAGTATACAGATGATGTGTTGTAGAATTGTGCACCTGAAACGTGTATAATTTTCTTAACCAATGTTACTCCAGTAAATTCAATAAAAAGAAAAAAAGTGATAAAAATTCTTATTTCCAAGAAATAAATTTCTCTTTTACTTTTGTTCACTTGAGAATGTTTGTTGAATACCTCTTATGTTCTGAGAATAACGTCAAATAAGCTATAGATCCTGCCCTCAAGAAAAGGGCAGAGTGCCATTTAATACATCTATAAATTAAGTGATATATATGTTATGGTAAAAGTATGTGCAGTACATAGGGAGTTAGGATTGGTAGCAAAGTCAGCCCTCACAAATAAGGGAGCTGATGTCTTTCTGAATCTTCAATTATAAATATGTATTAGATGGAAGAAGATAGTGGTGAGGAACCCTTGAGTTGGAGGACATAGTGAATTGAATAATGAGTTGTGAAACATCTTGATGTCTCAAGAATTACAAAAAGGTTAATACAGTTATGAAAACCAGCATTTGCTGGGGTGTTAGAGGAAGAGCCTAGACCAGTAATGTTCAAACATTAATGAGCATCAGAATCTCCTGGAGTACTTGTGAACCTGCAGGTTGCTAGATCTCTCCCCAGAGTTGCATTCAGTAGGGTCTGAGGTGGTGCCCCAAATTTACATTTCTAACAAGTTTCCAGGTAATGCTTATGATGCTGAACTAGAACCACATTTTGGGAACCATTGGATAAGATTTATAAGTGGGGGCTTACCTTTGTATGAGAATTTAGCTAACATGATGAAGCATTCAGAGTTCTACATATAACACAAACAGAAGTATGGACTACAGCTCACAACCAAGTTAACATATAAGGGGATGTATTTATATTTGCATACTAAAGTTTTGTGTTTTGCATTTTTGTGGTTTTTAATAGAAAAATAAGATATATTCGTTATGTAATATTTAAACATTTCAAAAATATATAAATTATATGTAACCACTTCCAAGGGCACCTCCAATTTAGTATATGTATTGTTCTAAATAATTTCTACATATGTCCAACTATATGATAGTTATTTCTGTGTATATGATTTAAGATAAGTGGAATCATTTTTCTATTTTACAGTTTATTTTTATTACATGTATTACTTTTAACAGCATTCCATATCAGTGCATATAGATCTACCTCATTCATTTTATAATGGTAGAGTATAATGTAAGTGTGCACCAGTTTACCCATTTTCCTAGTGACCTTCAGTTTACCACAGTTATAAATGGTGTTGCTTTGGACATCCTGTACCTGTTTCTTTGCACAGTTGTGCATGTGTGCCTATAAGAAAAATATGCTTCAGTGGGATTCCTGGGTTTATGACTTTTATAAATGATGTCACCACCATTGCTGTATTAGTTTTCTAAGGCAGCTATAACAAAGTACTATATACTTTGTGGCTTAAAACAATAGAAATGTATTCTCACACTTCTGAAGGCCAAGAAGGTGTCTCTGTAAAGAGACTCCAGGGAAGGATTTGCTCCATGCCTCTTCTAGTTATTGCTGGCAGTCAGCATTCTTTGGTTTGTTGCCACATCACTTTTTGCTCAGTCTCCTTTTTCATATCACAGCTTTTTGTGTGTGTCATCTCTCTTGTGTGTCTGTGTATAAAGTCTCATTGCCTCTTTCTTATAAGGTGTATGTGATTGCTTTGGGGGACCACCTGGATAATACAGGATAAGCTCCTCTCTCAAGATGTTTAACTTAATTGCAACTTTTTGCCATAAGTCTTAGTCTGTTGTTGCTGCTGTAACAAAACACGACTGACTGGGTGGCTGTCTGGAAGCTGGAAAGTTAGAAATTAAATAGGTGCTAGCAGATTCAGTACCCGGTGAGAACCAGCTTCCTGTTCATAGATGGCCATCTTCCTGTGTCCTCACAAAGCCAGAAGGGGCCTCCTTCAAAAGGGCATTAATCTTATTTTTGAGGGCTCCACCTTCATGACCTGTCACCTCCCAAAGGTCCTACTTCCTAATACCATCATACTGGGGATTAATATCAACATAAGAATTTTGGGGGAACACAAACATTTTATTTATAAGACCATATAAGGCATATTACTTCTTGTGGGGATTAGGACAGGGCATAGACATACTTTATAGCAGCCACTATTCATCCCACTACAACTGCTTTTACACAATTCTAAGTGTAGTGTATAAGAAATCAGGGGAGGCCTTGGCTTCTGTGGCTCAGTGGACTGAGTATCGGCTTGCGAACCAAGTGTCGCTGGTTTGATTCCCAGTCAGGGCACATGATTAAGTTGCACGCCAGGTCCCCAGTTGGGGGCGCGTGAGAAGCAACTACTCATTGATGTTTCTCTCCCTCTCTTTCTCCTTTCCCCTCTCTCTAAAAACAGATAAATAAAATAAAATTAAAATTAAATAAAATAAAAGTAACCCTGTTAATTAAAATAAAATAAATTGAAAAAAAAAGAAATCAGGGGAATTGTCTGGGATGTCAAGTTCTAATTTTTCATACATAATTATGTGTGCATTCATATTATTTTTCTAATTTTCTCATTATAAAAACATCTTCAGTTAGTTTGACCTTAATACAATTAACATTTTCAGAGTCCTTTTAACCACAGCAATAAATTACAGCTAAAAATAGGTTTGTTTTCCTGACATTTTTGGGTCATGCCCTATTGATACCTTTCTTGTCTAGTTGTCAAGAGGATTTAAAAGAGTCTACTTTAAGGAAAAAAAAAAAAAAAAAAAAAAACTCCTGGAATTAGATTCCAATTTTAATTCATTTATGCTTTGGAGAAGAAAATATTTGGTACAGTTTAATTCCTGTTATAAAATTAAGGTGACTTGTTACCTAAACTTAAACACTGTATGTCACTATATCTTTTTATATAAGAAAGAGGACATAACAAAAATACTAGTTTGTTATCCTTTAAGTAACATACTAATTCCTTAAGGTGAAAACACAGTCCATTTTTTAGATAGAATGTAAAGAACAACTCATGCTTTATCTGTAGGCTATCCAGAAGAATTTATAGTGAAGCCAAGAGTCTCCTAACAACTTGATTTAGTACTGATTTAATTTGGGACTTGTTTGCTGAGTACATTATTTCTGGACTGTATTTTGAAACATAAACTTTTGAATGGCATAGAGTATTGAGAAGGGTTCATAAAATTGATGCATCGTGATTTAGATTTGGTAAGTTAAAGAAATAATTATTCATAAAACATGTAAAGAAAAATTCTGATATTCTTAAAACTGAATGAAAAAGGCCCTTGAATATAACATTAGAGTCTAACTATTGACCACTGCTAAAAATTTTACTTCTTTATCCTACATTTTCTTCTCTGTAAAGTAATTTAACTCACATTGAGTTCTAGAAGATAAGGGAAAGTTTTTGGGTGTCGACATATCCCACCCCGTAAGTTTTTGGAAAACACTTCATGGAAGTTCAGAACAAGCCAATGCCACATGCACCTCTGTGATATAGATTACTTTGAGTTACTTTGAGCTAAAGGAAACCTTAGTCACAAGCTCGAGATACTTCTGCCCCTCGCTTTAACTACCAAGAAGAACTTGCATTAGGGGGTCTTGTTCATAATAAGAGATTATCAGTGATAACTTCTTTTGACCTATCTATAGAGCAGGACAAACTTCTATTTACTAAAGGTCTTCCTTTATCTTGAAATGACCCTTTGAAGCTTCTAAGGTACATTACCTCATTTCTAGCTCAGAATGTCTTAAATATCTTAATTCCCCCTTTGTATCTCTAAACCTCTTGTGCTTTGGGGTCTCTGACTCTCATGTATTTGGGATTCACAGGCTTATGTATGTTAATTTGGTTATTTTCTCCTGCTAATCTGTCTCATGTCAATTTGATTATTAGACCAGCCAGAAAAACCTTGAGGGTGGAGGAAAGTTTGTTCTTCCTCAACAACTTGAATTAACCAAGTGATTTTAGTAGCCATCAAGTCACCTTTGCTTTAACAGCAACGATATATTGTAGTCTATATACTCAAAAACATTATAAAAAGACAGATATAAATAGCTGGAACAAAGATAAGTTTCTAAAAAGTTTGAAGGATAGTTGGGATTTAGAATTCCAAAGAACAAGTATTTGAATTCCAATGGACAAGACAGGTGAGGTTATGCACAAGACTTGAATTTGGAAATTCACCATGGAAGTAAAACTGAAAGAGTATATTTGTAAGCAGAAAGAGCAGTCTCAAAGTTGGTGTGTTAAAGTAGAATCAGTAATAATGGACCTGAAAAAAAGATACTAGTCATGAAACCAATTTGATCACTTTGGAAAAATCACTTTGTACCTCTGATTCTTTAGGCCCTCATTTATAAATGTTATTTATAAAATACTACTTCTTCTTAGGGGATTATGATAATTAATTGAAACTTTAGGAAATAATTGAATGCTCTAAAGCATTTTTTAATGCACCTTGTTTTAAGTAAAACCCATGAGATATAAGTGAATTGCAAATAAACCAAATCTGCTGATATCACTACCCAGCTTCTAGCTACAGTAATTAATACTGCTTTTGTAGGGGAAAAAAGAATAAATTTTATGCCAAGTTGAATATCAGGAAGCAGTTTCTAAAATAGCTGCCTTCCAAATTTAAAGGGTAGCCTTTGAACTTGCTTTAAAAAGTATTAGATTTTCTACTTTTTTTTCTTAGACACACAAATTCTAAAATATTGCCTTTTATTTTTAAAACTAAAGGCCAATATATAAATTATATAACTATATCTGCATAAATGTGTATAAAATATACTATATTAATCAATATAAAGAAAGAGATGTAAAATAGTTTATTATTGTCATGTCTATCAAACAGAGAATTCCTGGATTATTTGCCAGTTTGTTGAAAAAATGTCTTGGGTGTGGATTGATCTTTCTGGCAGAAAATAGGGCAGTTAGGTTATGACACTGAAAATTTTGTAGAAATGTTGGTGAACACTTAGAATGTGGATTATCAAGATCTCTGTTATTATGTGGGTCTCCATAAACCATAATGATAATTAAGCATAGACTAGAGGGACAGAGTCCAATTTTCAGAATGGCTCAAGCTTTCCTCTGAGGCTTTGTCCTGAACTCAGGGCAGTTCTCTCTGCCAGAGAAAACAGAGAAAATTTTGAATGGGCTGGTTACTTGTAGTAGGATGGAGCTGCTTGCTGTTCTTGAATTATCTTTTTCAAAAAAGTCACAGATGCTCCCAGGGATGTGAGCCTCTACCCACTGCTGTTACCCAAGACATAGGAGACCGACCCATTTAGGAGAACTCTTCATAATTAGCACAAGTTAAAATTTTAATTTTAGCTTTATTTCTCAGATTTTATCCATGGCTTTCTAATTGTCAGCAATCTTCATTCTAGTCCCTACCCTCAGTTTTTCATTAACTTGGTGACTAGAGCACAGGCTTTCCTCATCCTTGCGTACAACCTCATCTGACCTGGTGGCTGCATGGCTTTCACTCAGCACTTTAGGATTTGTGGCCCTGGCTGCAAGACAGGCAACTGGCTATTTACTGGAAAGAGTTGACTTTTTCTTGGCTCTGAATCAAAGCACAGGATGCTTGGCCCAAACCAAATAAACTCTTAAATACTAGATGCCATACACTCATTGCCAGATTTAAGATGAAATAAAGGTATTTTATGTATTAGGGAGATTTAGCAGGTTCATCTATTACCCAGACTTGATTAGGAAGTGTGAATTCTAAATCAGAAGATTCCTAACATGCTTTTTTTCCCTCATGACCTAGTCTGTCTTACTGTAAGACACATATATTATTGATACTATTTCTAATAATTTTCTTTTAAACTTTCTACTTATTTCCATTAACAATGGATATTTTATTTAACTGAGTTATACTCAAGAGTTCCCTCAGGGATGCAAGGATGGTTTAACATTCACAAATGAATAAATGTAATACACCACATAAACAAAATGAAAGATAAAAACCACATGATCATATCAATAGATGCAGAAAAAGCATTTGATAAAGTACAACACCCAGTTATGATGAAAATTCTCAGCAAAATGGGAATAGAAGGAGCATACCTCAACATAATAAAGGCCATATATGAGAAACCTGAAGCCAACATCATACTCAATGGGAAAAAACTGAAAGCATTCCCCCTGAGATCAGGAACAAGATAAGGATGTGCACTCTCTCCACTCCTATTCAACCACAGTCTTGGAAGTTCTAACCACAGCAATCAGACAAGAAAGAGAAATAAAAGGCATCCAAATTGAAAAAGAGGAAGTAAAACTGTCATTATTTGCAGATGACATGATAGTATACATAGAAAACCCTATAGACTCCCCCAAAAAACTACTCAACCTAATAAGTGAATTTGGCAAAATAGCAGGGTACAAAGTCAATACTCAGAAATTGAAGGCATTTATGTATACCAACAATAAAATTTCAGAGATAGAAACTAAAAGAAAAATCCCATTTACCATAGCAACAAGAAAAATAAAGTACCTAGGGATAAACTTAACCAAAGAGATAAAAAACCTGTACTCAGAAAACTACATAACACTGAAGAAAGAAATTAAGGAAGATACAAATAAATGGAAGCATATACCATGCTCATGGATGGGAAGAACCAACATCATTAAAATGTCCATACTACCCAAAGCAATTTATAGATTCAATGCAATCCCTATTAAAATACCAATGACATTTTTCACAGATCTAGAACAAATACTTCAAAAATTTATATGGAACCAAAAAAAAAAAAAAGAGTTCCAATAAATTTCTTTTTCATGTTGGTAGATATGTAATCTATTGCTATTTTTTGTTTAAAAACAAATTCTTCATATTATATATATGTATTTTTTCATGTACATGTTTAACCATTTTGTCATACCTTAGTAGTTCTATCAATAGATTAAAAAGAAATATAAATATACGTATACATGTTCATATGTTTATATATGTATATATACAGGATAGGGAAAAGAATAAACTGTGTTTCACATACTCACAACCATAAACCTACTTTTTCCTAACCCTGTATATTAATTTTGCTAATTATGAAACAATGGTTACAATTTATCGGGGTGACTTATAGCTAGTGGGCTCCAATGAGGCTTGTGGAGCTCAGTTATACATGTAATCTTTGTTTGTCTATTTCTTTAGATACTCCAGAGTCTGTTCTACCTCTTTTCCTCTGTATTGCCTTCAAATATCACACTTGGAGGAATAGTGACTGTGCTTAACAACTTCACATATAAACCAAAGAAGTCTGTTCAAGTGGGAATCTGTCAACAGGTAAATTTATACTTCTAACTCTGTTTTTTTTTTAAATTATGTCCACAAATAAAAAACATAAGTTGTATAAAATATTACATAATTGTACACAGGAAAATAACATGAAGCCAATGATTTTATGTGATTTGAACCTTGACTATTATAATTAACTCAGGAGTTTTTAGTAATGAACAGAAGACAATCTTGAAAGTAGAAATTTTCAAGGGTCAATTGGTTTGAGGTTCACTTAGCAATGACTTAGTTAAGAAACCATAGATTTAAATTTATGTGGAAGAAACAAAGTAGGTATGAGACAAGTATGAAGAGATATAAGAGCAGTGACTTGCAATCTGGAGTGTGCAGTTATAATTAAAATTAAGATAATATGCTGAAAACAGAGAACAAAAGATCATATATTAAGAAACTGGTGAATTATGAAAAACAACCCTATATAAATAGAAGGAGGATCAAAGAGAAAATAATAGTTTAATTATATAATCCTTTTTTTAAAGGCCCCCTCACTTCTCTATGAGCATAGATTCCTGTCTGTAAAATGGAAATCTCAACATCAACTTATCTCATTAATAAATTTTAATATTAATGTTTATAACAATTGTATATTAGTAAATTCCATATTCACATTTATATAATTATCTTAAAATACAGTTTGAACATAATTTAGAAATATTATTTATGACTTTTGAAATGAGTGAAAAATAAATTATCCAGTTGTATTTTAAGTGTTTAGCAGCTATAATAAAAGCTACAATAGTTTAAACTCATGAATAAATAACAAAATTTTTTTTCCTTCATACAAGCATAAAAATTGCGGAATGAGGGCTTTAAATCTCATAATTGTTTTTATACTTCAGTAATAAAACAAAAAGTAGGTGCCCACACAAATGCCTTTTGGTATTTCCTCATTATTCTTCTAGGTTTAAAAAATATTTTCAAGGAATAAGAACATCAACTACTTTAAAATATACTAGCAAACTTCAATAATATATACATTTAGATTCAAATTGCTGTTTTCAGTTGGTATGACCAATATGTACAATGTTTCTTCTTTTCTTTCTCAAATATTATACTTTTTAAAAGATATGATTTCCAGTTTCATTGTGCTGTAAATCCCCCATGTTAGGTTAACTGATGGCCAAGGAGAAACCTAACTTCACATTAAATAGATAATTTTTGTTATTTCTAAGTAAACAAAACTTATTACAAACACAGACTGTAAATATATTGAAGACACAAATATTTTCATGTCATCAATGTGTATCAATTAAAACATCAGGACAAATAAATGGTGATTAAGTGCTGGAAGTCCTAGTCAGAGGAATTACATGAGAAAAAAAAAGACATCCAAATTGGAGTGAAAGAAGTAAAACTGTCTCTGTTTGCGGGTGACATGACCTCATACTATAGAAACCCTAAAGATGTTACCAAAAAACTATTAGAACTAATCAATGGATTCAGTAAAGTTACATTGATATTAGGGAACAAACATGTTTTTAAGTTAATATCAACTGTATGAAATTATGTGTGATCATTGCTTCCACTGGAGAGTGGTTGCTCTAAAACTAGCAGTTAAGTATTCCTAGGCCTATCCAAAAAGACAGTACTTTTATTCTAATAAACAATAACATAACATCCATTTGACTGAGATAATTTTATTGCTATAAAAAAAAACCACTTAAAATGATAGGAGGTAGCACCAGTTTTATAAGAGCATTAAAATGAACTTAGTTCATTAAAACCATACAATTTCTAATCTTATAGTTTTAGAAAACAGATCTCTGCTGCAATATTTTAAGTTCTCTCAGTTATTAAAAGTGAAATTCTAAAATATGCATACTCTTTAATTCTTTACAATTAATCAGATGTAATAAAAAGGCCCCTTTTAACCTTTGTATAAAAATGCAATATTTTGGATTAAGAAATATTCTGTTTTTAGTGATGATGGCTTCATTTTCCTCATACTTAGAAATCAGATTTAGATAGCTTTTATTTTATTTTTTTGGCTGGTACTTTAATACATATCTGAAATCTTAACTTCTTTTACAGTACTTTTTGCTTCCATAAACAAATTAAATACTTTGAAGTCCTAGCATATAACAAAGTTACAAACCTCACTTAATATTTTTGGTAAATTTTCTGATAACTTTCAAACTACAGGAGTATTAAAAGTATTCATGAAAAAGTATATAGCTGTAGTTATAACTGGAAAATACTATTTCAGTGACTATCAAGAATGAGATACAAAAATGAAAATATGGTTTAAAGCTTTATTTTATTATTTTCATGTAGATTACCTGAATTTCAAACAGAAGAGCAGAAATGCCACCACCTGCAGGTGGCCCGCCACTACAGCCACCTCCTGATGGAGGATGGGGCTGGGTAGTGGTTGGAGCATCTTTTATCTGCATTGGATTTTCATACGCATTCCCCAAAGCCATCACAGTATTCTTCAAAGAAATTCAGCAAATATTCAACACTAGCTACAGTGAAATAGCATGGATATCATCCATTATGCTGGCTGTTATGTATGCAGGAGGTAAGGTCCTTTGGAATAAATAGAACTCTGGATTAAGATAACAATTCCTATATACCACAAAGTTCTACATGTAGTGTCTTGGTATACCAAAGTCCTGTTTTCATGTTACTGTCAATTCAGATCAACTAAATGAATAATTAGAACTAAGTTTTTGATAACTTCAGTGAGTCAATATCTTAAACTATTAACATCATTCTGAGTATCACTGGAATATTTGTTTAAATGAGGATTTCTTTGCACAAACTAAGACTTACTAAATTATGAAACTTCTAGGCA
This sequence comes from Furipterus horrens, assembly GCF_987537825.1. NCBI lineage: Eukaryota > Metazoa > Chordata > Mammalia > Chiroptera > Furipteridae > Furipterus > Furipterus horrens. The sequence goes on from NW_028327174.1 coordinate 58,537,402, forward strand.
CCTTTGCATTTAATTTGGAATAAAGTCTATGCTACAGGGTTAGTATCATCTCTTACTATTGCTACAGTTAGTAGAAATTCTTTCTTCTGAATAAGAAAGAAACTCAAGTTGTTGACAATCTACAAGCCTAGGAAGTACTTCACCTTAAGCTATAAATATGGAGTGTTATCGTGTACTTTTTGGGTCCATTTAGGTTTGTGTGATTGAAATACAGTAGAACCTCTCTATATCATGGTTCACTTATTGTGGCCTCACTGTATTGCGGGACTTTTAAAAATATATTTAATTATTTATCGTGGATTTTTCACTATATCGCGGGATTTTGAGGTACTGTATATGTATGTTGTTAAAGTTACATAGGTTTAAGAATGTAGAATAAATGTAAGGTTTCTACTTCGTGGGGGGGGTCTAGAACATAATACCCGCAATAAGTGAGGGAACAGTGTAATTCCTTATTTCTGTAGTACTCATTAATTATGACATTTTAAAATTTAAATGGTTACCTGACAATTATTTAGTTACACTTCATGTTTAAATGAGGGTAGGATTCAGGAGGGATAATGAATAAATCAAAGTACCATATCACTTCTGAATGTCAAAAATACATACATGTATATATAAATTAGTGTATTTTTATGTCACCTATCTTCTTTAAATTGATATCAATAGCATATAAAACTCATAGATTTTTAAAAGTCATTAATCAAAATATTTATATTAGAGTTTTCATTTTTCAAATGCATATGTGACTTTAAGATACAAGTTAAAACTCAGAATATAAGTGCTTAAAGAACACATACAGATCATCTAGTTTAACTTCTTACTTTCCAGGTAAGGATAATATAGCATATAGTGATGAAGCTATGTCATTAGCAAAAATACCCAATATTTATCAGTATTAACTTTTAGCTAACGCTTCTCTAAATGCTTGATATGTGTCATATGATCTAATCCTCTTAATAACCCATGAAGCAAGTATTGCTTCTCTCCATTCTATAACTGAGTACAGAGGGACAGAAAATGGTTTTTTCAAGTCAAACAGCTCATTAGTGGCAGATAGAGATTGAGACCCCAAACATTTCATCACTATGCTCTTCTGCCTTTCTCGTATCTCCCTCTTCACCTGCAGAAAACAGCAGGGCCATATCTAGGCTAGGCTCCTTGCAGACCTCATTCAGGTAATTCACCCACCAATGTCATTTGTTTAAGGACATAATAATTAATCTTTAGGCTATCATCTGTTGTACACCAAGGTAAAAATTTGTCCCTTCCATAATCCTGTGTATGTGTGAGTTTTTTTTTTTTTTTTTTTTTTTTTACTTTATAACAGCAATTTTACATCAATCAGTATATGTCTCCTTTACTCTTTTGGTTAGGTTAATTGATGCATTTTTTTCCAGTAACAAATGATATTTTTAAAATGCTAGTTGGATATGTTATGAAAAATTTTACTTCTAGCCCTGGCCAGTATTGCTCAGTTGGTTGGAGTGTCATCCAGTACACTAAAAAGTGACGGGTTTGATTCCTGGTCAAGGCACATACCTAAGTTGTGGGTTCAATCCCCAGTTGGGGAGACTATTAGAGGCAGTCAATCAATATTTCTGACATCGACATTTTGATGTTTCTCTCTCTCTTTCTTTATCCCCTCCTCTCTTTCTAAAAAAAGTAATGAAGAAAATGTCCTTGGGTGAGGAAAAAAAAATTATACTGTACTTCTAAAACACTTTCTGAGATTCTTTTTTGTACTGTTGCTTTAAGACTTGTAACTGTATTATTTCTGATGACTATAGAAGTAGAAGATATTGTATTTCAGGTTTTCTTCCTCTATCCCATAGGTCAGGTGTTCTTTAATAATGTTTGCAAGATGACAAAATCATCTTGTCCTGAACTCCAGAATGTGCTAATTCTCTTAATAAGATACATAGTTCTTCACCCTTCTTAAACACACTTGAAACAATTCCTTTAGTGGGTTAATATGTCTTAAATTTGGAATTAGGTCATAATTTTCTGTTCAGTAGATAGCTGATGAACTCATAAGCAAGAGAAAAATTTGTATAAATTTTATTTAAAAAACTTTAAATTTATTTATTTATATTTAGAGAGAAGAGATGGGAGAGAGAGAGAGAGAGGGAGAGAGAACTATTGATGTGCTAGAGAAGCATTGATCAGTTGCCTCTCACACTCCCCCACAACCAGGGGACCTGGCCCACAACCCAGGCATGTGTCCTGACTGGGAATTGAGCCAGCAACCTCTTGGTTTGCAGAGCAATGCCCAACCCATTGAGCCACACCAGGCAGGGAAAAATGTGTAACTTTTAAAATTAGTCAAGTCTTAATTGACTTCATTAGTTTTAAGCAAATGACCTCAGCATCCCAGTGTCTTGATTCAATACAAGTTTACTTTGCTCAAGCAATACATGCTCAATCAATGTTTTATTCAATGGCTATGCCATCACTTAAGACTTTGGAGTGTTCCCAAATCTGCTCCATCCCTCTGGACAGAGAATGAATTCAGACAGCATGGACGATCAATGGGATATTTTAGGGGCCGGGTCTGGAAGGAAAACAAAAAACATAATTTCTGTCCACATTCAATTAGTGAGAACTCTTATACCCCTCTACCTGGAAGCAGGGGCTGGGGTTGCTGGGAAATGCAGGCTTCTTCTTAGATGAAAGGACAAAATAGGATGGCATCCAGTAAGTCTCAGACAGAGCTTGGTATCCCAACAATCATTCTCCAGTCAGTGAAAGCAGAATGTGTTTATAAACTTTGGTCACATGACAGCCTTCTACTCCCAGGCTGGATCTCAAAGGAGACATAGAATTCTCAAATCATTTTATGTCGGTATCAATTTATAAGTAAGTACTTATAATATATTTATTATAAAATAGATTTTTCATTTTATTCCTGCTCTTTTCTATTTTTAATACATTCAGTATAAATGTTAAAAAGTACAAAGGAGAAGTCCTTTCACGTTAATCAAGAAAATAGTAATTTAGTTAAATAGTTATCAGTTTGGAAAAAGCTACCTAAAATGTTTAGGTTAATAGATGAATACAACATGTCCTTAAAGATCAACAGACATTTTGTATCTGGTTGTTTTAAGAAATCAATGCCAGTCTAGACACATGAAGTTACTTAGTATGTCGTAATTGATGGTAATATTTAGGTGAGATCCAGGTAAGTAGTTTGGAAATTGACTTAGAGTCTTAGTCATCAGGGATGAGACATTTTGAATGTCATCTCTGGTCATGAAAAGAAGTCAGGAATTGCAGAAATTTTGCTACTCTTTGGTTTTCCCTTAAAAGTGAAAAAGTGATTCCAGGCCCAATGTTTACTGGATAGGAACGTTAAGACCTGTCATGTCCACTGTTAAATGGAGACTTCATACACTTGCATGGTTTATTGGAAACAATATCCATATCTTCTCTTGATAATTAGTTTTTAAACTTTTAAAAAGAAATAAGTGTCACATTTAAAACCATAATCTCAATATGAAAACAGTTCCTTCTCTGTGGGTGCAGATCATTTTTTCAGAAACATAACTTTGTAGAATAAAAGACCAATAGATTCAATTAATCTAGAAGACATTGGTCCTGTTATTAAAGTGGCAGTGCTTTTTCAAGTGTGGTCCACAGATGTTGTGCTTCTCAATCATGGGTTGCTTGCTAAAAATGCCTAGTCCTGAGTCTTATCCCAAACCTCCTTTTACCAGAATTTTTGTTTGTAGAGTCCAGAGACTTGCATTTCAACAAGAATCTCTGAAAACTACCTCACTTCATGTACAACATAGGGATCCATTGTTGTAGAAGAAAATAAATATTTGATTTAAACTATTTAAATTTTTCTTTAATATTGGAAAGATCTGTATTAGTAGAGGCCTTCCAGATTGATGATAATAAAATAAGTTCAGAGACCATAAAATGAAAAGGCATATAGTTTACTATAAAGTAGGAATCTCTCTACCAAGTGACTGAAATACCCTGTTCAATATAATGCTAATTACATTAGCTTAGAGAACATCTAAGATCTGACACTCTCATTAGGGCTTAGCACTCAACCTATTAATCACCACGGTGGGGTCACTGGGTAAGATGGAGTGTGTTCGGAGGCCTGGCCTGCGATGTCAGGGCCGGAGTCTCTTGTAGTAATTAGTTGGCATCTGGGCCTTGGTAGCAAGATATTATCTTCCCTTCTGATGTCTGAATTAAAAATGAAAGTAATAAAAGGTATGCAGGAAGGATGGGAAAAAATGCAAATTATGTTCATCCCTTACTTCATCCATAGAATAATAGCATTAAATTCCACAACCCATCTGCTTGTCCATATGGTCTCCTGCAGTTCTAATGAATTTCAGCAATAGGTCAAGAAGAGTGGCCACCCCATTAATAAAGCACTAAGTAGAAGGACAAAACACACTGGAATTTAAACTTTTTATATTGTTGTGGATGAACATGAGGATAAACAGTGATTACATAGGATTATCTTTTAGTGCAATCTTTATCTTTGTTAGTCTATCAAAAGTTAATGTGCACATGGTTAGCAACATAACTACTGAATACAGGTCTGTGAATACCTCATGTTATTTTTTCTGGTGATATTGGTTATGACTTGGAAGAATCAGCCATTTTGGAGAGGGGAGTTGACTTTGTCTCCTTGGTAACTTACCCTTCTGTTTTATGTGAGTGGTCACTGACAACTGTGCTCCAGCAAGGGCGATGGTTTTATGATGGACTGCTCTACACAGGGGATCAAGCATTAGACTAGTCGGCTTATTTTGCTTGCAGCCAAGAAGCAAAGGTGTTAGGCATAGGAGGTTTGTGACTATAATATACAATGTGTTTTTTTTATATTCTTTCTTAAGTCCAAATAAACACATTATATTATTTTGCTTTATGCTCTAAATATTTCGCAGAATAAAAATTAAAATAAGTCACATAAAAGTTAAAAAGTTCACTCCATTCTTGTGTTTGAAATACCTAAGGTTTTAATGTGAACTTTATAATATAAACCAGAGATTAGCCAGTACACTTGGGCAATTCTGTGCAAGCAGGCTGGGTTCTTCTAGTACTTATGCCATGGTGTTTTTGTTTGTTTATTTGTTTGCTTGTTGTTTTTTCCTTCAGAGACATAGATATTACTAAAATTGTCCTAGGTAATGCAATACATTGTAGCAGAAACCATTATGGTCACCATTCATCCATGACCTCCTGTGTATTTTGAAGCTTCTTTACACTTAGGTTGAGGCCACGTGACCAGTTCTGACCAGTGAACTGTGACTGGAAGGATATAGGTCACCCCGGACACTTGGAGAGGGAAGTTCCAGCTGGTGTGCATCTTCTTTTTCCCTCTTACCTAGTGCAGCACGCTAATTTCATATGGCATGGCTGCAAGGGGAAGCTCCTTGGCCCACCTTACACTGTGAATGAGTAAGAGAAGTTTTTTATTAAGCTTCTGTGGTGCGCTATGCAGAACAACCTAGGTTATACTGATCACTACAAACATGAAGGTTTAGATTGTTGTGTAGGTACAGTATAAATTATGTAAATAATAAGTGGGGACTAGTACAGACTATGAAATGTCCTTAGTCATTTAGTGTGTATTATGTCATGAGATTTGTAGATGTGCTACTTCTTCAGATCTGTGTTCAAGAAAAGGAAGTCTTCAGTAACTAAAATGGAAAATAAGTTTTAAGTAGAAATCATCATTGACAGTTTTAATGGGAATAAAAGTAAAAAGCAGGTACTTCAAGGCACAGAAGTAGGGATCAAATCATGCTTGTGCCACTTTCTATGCTCAAAAGTCTTTTTGTCCCTCTCAAGATAGGGATGAAAGGAGACGGGTCAAGGGCAGATGGCAAGTATGCTGAGGCCCGTGAAACTTTTTCAAGAGATACTTTCCCTACAGGGGGCTGATAATCAAGTCCAAATAATATTGGAATATTACTAAATGTTATTTTCAGCAGAAAAAAAAATTGAGGAACTTTATCGAAACTCTTTTTTATATCTGTGCTTTAGATAGTGAACATTTTACTTACTGACTTAAAAAAAAACCTATTCCTTAGGCCCTGGCTGCTGTGGCTCAGTGGATTAAGTGTCAGCCTGCGAACCAAGTGTCGCTGGTTCGATTCCCAGTAAGGGCACATGACTAGGTTGCACGGCAGGTCCCCAATTGGGGACATGAGTGAGAGGCAACCACACAGTGATGTTTCTCTCCCTCTCTTTCTCCTTTCCCCTCACTCTAAAAGTAAATAAATAAAAAATAAATAAATTAATTAATTAAAAAAACAAACAAAACCTATTTCTTTTTTTTTCTTTTAGCATTTATGGTATTTTTTATTTTTAAGGACATTATGAAACTTAATTGAGTTTAAAATGTATTCTTTTGTTATTTAAAATAAATTTTTATTTTAAAATTTATATTTAAACTTAAATATATTTATATTTTCCTTTTAATTTTGCTATTATTATTTTTTTTAAGTTTTTTTTTTGGGTTATTCAATTACAGTTGTCCCATTTTTCCCCCATTGCTCCCCCCTCCCAGCCCATCCCTCCTCCCACAATTATATCTCTCCCCGTTGTCCATGTCCATGAGTCATTCATATATGTTCCTTGACTAGACCCTTCCCTTACTTATCCCCCTTCTCTCCCTCCCCCCTCCCCCCTACTAACTACTATTCTAGTCTTAGCCTATTTAGTTCGTTTGTTTGTGTTGCTCTTTAGTTTCCTGTATTGGGTGATATCATATGGTATTTTGCTTTCTTTGCCTGGCTTATTTCACTAAGCATAATTCTCTCTAGTTCCATCCATGTTGTCGCAAATGGCAGGAGTTCCTTCTTTCTTTCTGCTACATAGTATTCCATTGTGTGGATGTACCACAGTTTTTTCTTATAAGACCTGGCAAGATTATCTTTTCTGGTTTTTGGCTTAAAATTTCTATGAAGTTTGTTATTATATCATTACATATTTCATGCAGATGTGTTTAAGTTGCAAATGACAGAGATCTTATTCAAAATTCCAAAAGTCTAAGCAGAGATGTTCCTGTGAACAGATCGGAAGAGGAGCACAGGTACCATGTCTTCTAGGTCAACCTGCACCAGTGGGGTAAAGTAAGAAATAAATAGGTCAATAATTAATTCTAAAAGAAAATCCATGGCCTTTACTAATATTTGATGTGACATTTCCCTTATGATTCCTACTATTTGGGTGTCAGAGTGGACATTTGACATTCTTTTGGGGCCACTGTATACCTTTAAAAATTCTTGCTCTGTTTAGGGGATTCCCAGCTGTATGATTTCCTGACTTCCTAGGTAAAAACTCAGAAATTCACTTTCTCAGAATTCCTTGCACCTGGCACCGCGGACCCATTAACCTGGTGAAGCAAGGCCAGATTTGATTCAGAAACTACTGATGTGAAGAAACAGATGCTATAAGAAACACATTCAGATGAAGTGGTTAGAACAATCCCTGATCCTAAAGCCACACAAAAGCAGTGTCACTGTTTGAAGTCATGGGGTTTGTAAAATAGGCTGTGGGGGTATATGGCCACTGGTGGCAGCAATGATGTGCCTATGAGAGCAGTGAGTTGTTTTTTGTTTGTTTATGTGTGTGCGTTGGCTGTTGTCATTAAAATTTTCAAATTTAATTTTATGTTTCTTCTCTCACTATATAGGGTATAGGGGAGATAGTGATGCAATGAGTTTTATAATGTGATTTGGGCAATGCTATGGACTGAATTGTACCTACCTCTCCCTCAATTCATATGTTTAAACCTTAACTCCCAATGTCACTGTATTTGAGGACAGGGCTTTTAGGAGGTGATTAAGGTTAAATGTGAGATCATAAGAGTAGGATCCTACTCCAATTGAAGATTGGTAGCCTTATAAGAAGAGGATGAGAGAGAGATCTCTTTCTCTCCGAGCCACATACCAAAAAAGGGCCATAATGAAAACAGCAAGAAGGCTGCTTGTTTTCAAGCTAGGAAGAGAGCTATCACCAGGAATCAAATTAGCTGGCACTTTGATCTTGGACTTCCAGCCTCCATAACTGTGAGAAATACATTTCTTTTGTTTAAGACTTTAAGTGTATTATTGTATTTTCTTATGGTAGCCCAAGCTGACAAATCCAGGCAGTGTCAAGCTTGTTTTCTTTGATCCTCTTTCATTCTCTGTAAGTTACTGTTAGTTCTCATGGGATGCTTTCTTCTTTAAGTAGAATAGATGTATTATAGATATATAAGGGGTTCCTTAACCAGCAGGACCCACGACACAGATGAAAATGACCCAGAAACCGCCTGCCTGTTCTGGGGAGTGAAGGGTGAGCACCTCTTGAGGAGAATGCTCCAGACCCCTCCCTAGAGTTCAGATTTATTTAGTAGCATGGATACAAGGAATCCTGCCAAATGGAATGTAACCATTCTGCCAGATTAGATGTGGATAACTTATCTACAAAGCTTTGAACCTACTGTGTGAAAGTCAGCCTGGCAACAGACAGTTGTTATCTTTTTAGTACTTCCTTGTTATCTTATCAGAAATGTGTGACTCTCCAAGACTGTTTTCAACCTGTTTTTCTCTGCCTCTGTTTTCAGGGCATTGTGAGGGGAATCACGATTTTCTGAACCAGTGCCATCCGACCCCCACAGATATATGTGGGGTTAAGTTCCTAAGAGATCCTCGTAAGATCTAGCAAGATATACTTCTCTGAACTATATTGTTTGATTTTAGAACTATCTCTATGGATGTTTCTTTCAGAATAAGGAGCCATTATACACCCCCTCAAACAACATTTATATTAGGATTGAGAATATGCAACAGTTTTTTAAATAACTATTTTAACAGGACTTTTAAAAATAGAAATATGTGTTTCATATGCTATGAGTGACTTAAGTTTGATGGATTATGTCAGAATTGGAAATACCCTTTGAATATGTCTTTCTTTCTTTATTATAACAGTAGTGACTTTGGCCAAGTAATTGCACTATTCTCTCACCTGGTTAGAATTACATATGATGATGTGGGGTTCATGGAATTAATCTTAAGGTGAGACTTCTGGCTGTGGCAAAAACTCTAGCTCTGCTCAATTATTGCTCAAATATTTGTTTGTGATCATAAAGGGGGATGCATAGCTAATCCAGTGTCATAACTGGGAAGAAAGTCTTATACAATTCCATTCACTTATTTATTTTTCCTATAGATATACATTGAGCATCTACAGTGGGCCTTGTACTGGCTTGGCACTGGGAAAGCCACATCAGGCCATCAGACACAGGATATAAAGTAGATATTTTTCACTTCCTTTACTTAATTATAGATATGATACACATGAATGAATAAACACAGTGGTTGCCATGAAACTGTTTAAAAATGAAACATCTCATAACTGAGTGATCAGGAAATGTTTCTTTGAACTGAACCTAAAGGATGAGTATGCAGCATTAATCAAAGGAAGGAAATAATTTGAAGCAGAAGAAATAGCATAAGTGAAAGCCCTAAAAGGGGAGAGTCATAGAGCATTCTAGTAGTCCAAAGGAGGAATAGATGGGTACAGGACAACAAGATGAAGAGAGGTGTATGTAGTCACTGAAATGATCTGGAAGCATTCTGTGTCCCTGCAGACACAAGAGAGGAGGCTCCAAAGATGGGCATCTAGAGACCAAGACCGCAACTCTGAGTACTCTCCCATATTTGTTCTATTTTAGGGGCATATTCATACTTCAAAATGTATTAAAATATAGTTAATTCTTATTATATTATTTATATTCTATGAAATGTTTATGGACTGAGTAAGTAAATATGACTCCTGCTCCTGGGGAAATACAGGGTAATGTTTCTAGAAGCCTCCGGTCACATTTTTTAACTGATCAATACATAACCTTGTTTTTTGTGTCTATTTAAAGACACCTTATTTAATATATATTTTTGATCCATTTACATTGGACTAATGGCAAACAACACTGTAATTCATGCCTGAATACTTATGTAACATATATGTTATATTTTCTCCATAAGGGATATCGCAGCCTTCTTATGCTTAGGAATACCAGCCAGCACTTCAGCACTAGGCTTGAAGGTCATTTAAAACAGAAAAATCACCAACAAAAAGTCCAAAAATGTGGAAAAAAATGGTGCTGCATTGAGAAAAGGACACTTGTTTACAGTACGAGAACTGAACCAAGACGGCAGAATGTTACCTTGTTTGACCTTGGGTGGGGATGTACATGTCAGGTGGTTCTGGTTTTTCCCACGCTGCACATATCCACAAATAACTGAAAAAGCACTGCAAGTGCTGATTTCTGGGTTATGAATAAATTTGAGTGAGTAAGCAATTTAAAGCATGTGGAATCCAAAGATAATGAAGATCAATCATACCTGTAGATTTTTTCTCTAGTAGAATTAATTTCCTATATTATATAAAAAGATTTGGAGTTACTCAATGTTTTTATTATAGTTGTTTTATTTGTTGTTTCTAAGTGTAGCTAAGTCTACACAATCGCAGAACTAATTTACATTAGCACAGCTTTCTCACACAACTGAAGTACTATTATTTACACTTAGAATCTTTCTGGGCACTAGGAGGGCTTTATGTGCAATGCTTTGGAAAGTTCCTATGGAAGCTTTAATAGGTTTTTGAAGACTGAGACTAAAGTGGTGTTTCATAGCAGTGCATTGTTCTGATTAAAATGTGATCTGTGCACTTTGGGAATGTCTAATGACTATAGTATTATGTTGGTTTGTTTTAGCCTCACCTATTATGCAATTAATGGTTTGTATGAGAGATCATATGGAAGCAAACTTTATATTTTTTCAGCACCCCAGGAATTAAGATGCATTCCTGGAAGGCTGAAAAGGAATAAATCCAGTAACTAGAACTCTGAAATACTTCAGATTCATCTGTTCTCTTTGGATGATAACTGAAATGTATCTGTAAATAAGACTATGAGTGAAATCTTAATAAAGAACAACAAAGAATGAAAGGAAAACCATTATGTATGTGTAAGTAATTTGGAGTTTCTTTTAATTTTTCAAGATAACCCAACAGTCATGTCTATGACCTACGTTGATAGAGAAGTGTAGGAATCATCTATAGACCAAAATCACAAAAGCATCATTTAGTCTTTTTAATTAAGAGAAAAGAAATTATATAGTTAGTTAAAAATATGTGAGATTCTTCCTCAGCTGGTGTAAGCTGTTGTAATTCTAGTGAAAAAAATGAAGTGATGTGTGCTGGAGAAAAGACAGTTGTGAAACCCATGTGGCACAAATAACAGATGGTTGCTTATTTGACTTTAGGGCAAAAACTAGGCTATGGAGACTGTTTTTGAAACAGAGGTGTCTCCATGTTTCAGACTTCTATCATTTTCCAAAGAGTGGACATGGATCTAGAGATTGAGAAGCATTGCAAAGCCTCCGAATATTCTTTGACCCTTCTGGGACAAACTTCGTTTTTTTCCTCTATCAGAAATATGCAGAGTTAAAATTTAATAACTCCAGTCAGAGTGCCCTTGAACACATAGAAGTTGTCATTAACCTTCCAAAGTCTTCTTGGATTTGAGGAGTATTTCACGATTAGTTTAGAATAAATGGAAAACATCTATCAGAGTTTTCTTTGCTTTTTCAGACAAAGAAAAACAAATTTAATGAGGTGATTCAGATAAAATGAACTAAAGCCTTTATCATGAACACTGCTCCTATCAAGAAATGATATTAAATACCTTTATGTTGTGGCAAAAATATTGCTTAGAGCTGCTCCTTAAATCAAACATGATATGTCTTAGAGCTGGATCAAACTTTCCAAGGGCAGCATAACCTCTGCTGCTTAGAGTTGGCTCCCATGTCATTTCAAACACAACTGAACTAGAAGCTTGAGGCATTTCAACAGTGCATGTGAAACTCCTTTCCTGACAAAGTATCCTGGTCCTTGTTTATGGTTAACATCCCAAAATAGGCTTGTGGGAGAAAAAAGGAAAACATTTTTACTCACTTTGTGTTTCTAGGTCATGTTTGAGACCTCTTCTTTTGTCTCTTTGACTAATTTTATTCTATTAGGTAAAATGAATGAAGCAGCTGTTAATATGTTACATATAATACATGTATAATAAATAATTATTATATATAAATTTTAAAAAGCTATATACTTGTGAAGAAACAAACCTGAAAATAGAAATGCTCTTTGTTTTTTAGATATTTTTTGGCATTCATACTCCCTTGGAGAGTTAGTAATAGTGGCAGAAAAGTATTTCACAAAGACTCTGAATTTCTCTTTGGTTTCAGGCAATGATTTTTGTTGCTGTAGCTAAATCATAACTATTTATTTACCATAAAATGAATTGAAAAAGGCTTAAATTAAATTACCTAACTGTTTTACCTCCAACGATACATAATATTCATGACCTTCCAACTGTAACTGTTTATTTGTTATATTTTTTCTAAGAGGTGTTTTTTTTGCTACTGGCAGCCTGTTTCACTTATTTCTTTGTAGTAAATTATCATTGATTTTTTTGTGTGAAAATTCTTCATGCAAAGATGAAAAACTGATTTTTTAACTTAATTCCTAAACAAAAGTAGTCTTTTTTTTTTTTCTTTTGCCTTGTTCCCCCTTTTTAGAGGGAGTATAACCTAGTGGACTAGTGGCTCATGTTATGGACTTGAATTTGGCTGTTTGGAGACTCCAGCATAGCTACTGACTAGCTGAGTCATTCTTTCGTTATTTAATATATCTACACTTCAATTTATTATAAATAGAAATGCCCATGCTTCTTTTCATGTATATAAACAAACTTTCTGTTGGTTCTTTTCATCCCCCCTATTAACTACAATAATAAAGAACAGTGTAGTTAATCTGGGCAAACATATCATCTACCCCTAAATATGCTAAGGTAATGTTCCAGCATTTAAATTATACAAGCTGTTTTGAAAACTGAAAATTATCCAGAGACCTGGATAGCATCTCCAGTGTGGAAACTAGGAAAAATGGATTAAGAAGGAAAGTATCATTTGATAATGCCAACTTTGCCTTAGATTTCAACCTGAAATAATTATAGAAGTAAAAAGGAATGATCCATCTATTACTTAGATGACATTTTGCCTGTTTTTCTCCTACAAACTTTCTAAATTAAATGTTTTACCTTTGAGTCCATGTTTAATGTTTCATCTTTTAGATTTTTGCCCCCTCATTTCTTGTCTTTTTCATGCAATAGACTGAGAAAAACTATCTGATATGGGGTAAAATGACTTGCAAAATCCATTGTAATTGCGGAGAAACCATTGTACTTTATCTCCTTTAGCTGTGAATGGCTGTGCATTGTTTTGAAGAGATTTTAATACAATATGTGTACAGAGTGAGCACCAAATACAATAACATAGTGCCCCCAGAGAAAACTCAAAACAGAGAAGTGAAATGGATTAGAAACACAATTTGTGTTGTGTTTGTTTTTGAAATAGAGAATACCTCTTCTATTAAGAAGACAAATCAGATTTTTTTTCTTTACACAGTAGATATACCAAGTCTAAGAAAAGACATAATAAAACAGTATGAAGTCCTGAAAGATATGGATTATATGAACGGATGTGTTAGCTTGATTCCACCATACTGGAATTGCAATGAGAGAGAAGAAGCCTGAAAAGATAAATTTGATAATATAGGGGAATGAAATCCAATAAAATTTATGATCCCAATGAAAATTAATTAGACTGAATTTTTAATAGAAACAATTAAAGTTTTGATAAATTTATAAATGATAAATATAGCTATAGATAGAAACAAAGGCATTTAATATATGTTCCTTATCAATCCATCCTTACTGTAGATTGTTGAATTATGAATTTACTGACAATAAGGTGGCATGTTAATATTTCAAAGAAATATTGAAAGCAAGACTCATATTTCTGTTCACTCTTATATTTTAATTACATAAGAATTTCTTACCACTATCTTGTATTCTTTGTTTTTTTTTTTCATAATGTCTAGGTTGGGATAATGTAAAACAGCCATGTATTCCATCATATCTATTTATGGCATCACTGTCAAAAAGACACAAAATTGGAAGGATAATAGATTTTTTCCTAGTTTGGAATTTTTTTATGTGTTTATAGTTAACTAAAATTTCTTATTAGATCGTGTTTTCTTTTTATTGTAGCACACATTCATGAATTTTGTCTGTTTTCTTGAAATAGAATATAGTCCTGTGAACACATAATTAGTTCTTATGCTAATACACATATATCTTTCTATTATTAAAAAGAACCAGTCATGATAGTGTAAACTTCTTGTGTTACTAAAAAAAATAGAGAAAAAAAGTATATTTTTGAAGTTAAGTAGTCCTAGGAATTTCTTGTTTCCAGTATTTCCATAACCACATTATCTATGTCCTCTAAGCTTTAGTGATTTCTCTACAAAATGGAAGGGAATTATGAACTCTAACTGAGATATTCTGTTGTAATTAAAAAGGTAATGCATGAAGTAGTCATCGTTATCATCATCATCATCATCATCATCACCATCCACTTCCTCCTCAGGGAGTCCCTAATTCTCACATATACATCTTTAAACTTATCATTACTAATAACTTCAAACACTTCATAATCTCAACTTTCTAGTATCTTACTCTTCACCACAAGGTCCTATCTTCCAGCCCATTTCCTTCAGTATCCCAGCTCTACTAATCCTTCAACCTCACGGGTACTATGCATCTACTGGTATCACCACACTCCTCATTGCTTCCTTCATACCATCTTTACCCTCCTTCCCTAGCTGTGTCAGATTCAATCATTATCACCTCTTTTCATACTGTTTCAACTCACTTGCTACTCATGTTTCTGTTATCTCTTAATGTTTCTGTATCCTTTGATGAAAATAAAACTGATTAAAGCTGGCTCTCCACCTACTCTGCACCTGCCCCTGTACAGTTAAATGTAATTGAAGGTACATGGGCTGCAGGATTAACTGGGTTTTTTAAATTCATGATCAGTAATCTCAAGTAAGCCCTCAAGCTGCCTGGTAACTATGCTCTATATTCTGTTGTCCTACCCCAGTCTCTCTTCCTTTCTATGCAAGGATTATTTTTCACTGAATCATTTATCATTCACAAAATCCACTAGTGCTTCCCTCTTCATTGATCTCAGGTGATAACTTCGGTTCTTAGTTCATTCAGAAAGGTGAAGTAATCAGAACTGCCACATGCTTCTACTGCCACATTTTCTCACTTGTTTACATCCAGGCCTATAAACTTCACCTTCTCTCCTGTACTGTCTTCATTCTAGCTGAGGCCAACCCTCTTACTCTTGCATTGTATCTTATTGCTCACCTATTGAAGGACAGTACCACAGATAAAATCTTTTCTTATCTTTCCTTCAAAAGCAATAGCTTCCATTATAACAGAATCATTCTCATAAGACATAAACATAATATTATATCTTCCAGCTTTGGGGAGACAATGAAAATATCCTCCAGAGCCATATTTCCTGTCAGCCACAACTCTATCTCCATCCTTTAAAGCAAAACTTCTCAAAAGTGTTGCTATATTTATTATGTCTAACTTCTCTCTTTTCACTTTCTTTACTCCCATTCCAGTTGGAGTTTTGGTCTCACCACTCATCTGACATTGCTGTTTTTAAGATCTCCCCTGACTTCTGTTATCAGTTTGTCATTTCTCGTCCTTATCATTGTGGATCTTTTAGCAGCATTTGATATAGTAGTAGATCACTCTCTCTCTTTCATTGAACATTTTCTTAATTTTACTTGTAAAAGAACACACTTTTTAAAGCTTCTGTTAGCCATACCATTTTAATATTTATTTCTCATGTTCCTTTATTTCTTTAGACTATCAACATTGTATTGCTCTTGGATTTTTTTCTTCTTTCTATAGGTATTTGCTCCATAGGTGACTCATACTTTCTCATGATTGAGTTATTATTTATAAGTGGATTCCTCTCAAATTTTTATCTCCAGTCTCAGTCTCGCCTGAGCTCTAGAGCAGTATACAGATCTCCTTTCTCCATTCCTACTCAAATGCCTAATGAGCATCTCTAAGTTAACCTGTCTAAAATTGACCTCCTAAAGAAAAAGGACTCATGGACAACAGTGTGGTGACTGCTAGGGCAATGGGAGTATAAGGAGACTAAAAAGTAATGTAAAAATATACAATAAAGATTAAAAAATAAAATAAAATTGACCTCCTTATATTCTCCCCAAACCTGCTAATGAGGCCAAAAAGTGTTGTAACTATCCTTGATTTCTCTCTCTCTTTTTTTTCTTTTTCTTAATTCCAATAAGCACATCTTTTGGTTCTGTCTTCTAAATAAATCCAACATCTAATCCGTTCTCACAAGCTTTGCTGCCATTACCTTGTTTAAGGAACTATTATTTACAGTCCAGAGGTGTATCATAGCCTATGATTTGGTTTACTTGTTCCTAGATATAGCTGCTAGTGAGATTCTTTTGTAACCTACACACAGTCTTGTCCCCTGTACAAACCTACCCAAGGTTTCCCATCTTTCTCTGAATATCTACTCCCCTCTATTACTTCCTGACTACTATTCTCCTTTTTTTCTCCTGCTACGATAGTGACACTGTCTGTCTACTGTTCTTAGACTTTGTCAGCCATGTTTTCATCTCACAGATTCATATCTATTCTTTTCTTTACCCAGAATGATATTCTCTTGAATTTTTAAAAGGCTACCTCTGTGTTCTTTCAGGTCTTTACTCAAAATTCAGAGAGGTATTCCAGAGCTAGCTTATCTAAAATTTTAACATCACATTCACAAAATTCTTTCTTCCTTTCTTGCATTATTTTTCTCTGTGTAGCACTCATCACTGCTGTTGAATTTTTATTAAAATGATACTGTCCCATAGAGCTTTCTGTGATGATACAAATTTTCTTTAAATTTTATTGCCCAATATATGTTATCTACTACCCACATGTGGCTATTGAACACTGGAAATGTTCAAGTTAGTTTAATAAAGGAACTGATTTTTAATTGTATTTCATTTTAACAAATTTAAAAATTAAAAAGCCTCAGTTGACTAGTGACTATCTTATTAGATAGTGCAGATTTAGAAGGTAAACTTACAGTGCCTCTCTGGAATATAAACAATGAGAACAGGGATTTTTTCCCCCTTTTTGTTCACTTTTGTATCCCTAGTGGGTCAATATGCTCTGGCACATTGTAGGTGCTTAATATTTTTTGAAGGAATGAACAAATTAATCATTATCAAAGTCATTGTAATAACCATAAAATAAGCTGTGAAAGATTATTTCTATTCCTATATTTGCTACTCTATAATGGTATGATTTTTCAAGAGTTACTTTCTGTCTCAGAACCCAAAGTTCTTCATGTTTTTTCATTTTATAAATATGTATTCAGCTCCTCCTATGTGCCAGGAATTCTGCTAGATATTGATGTACAAAGATAAAAAAAACATGGTCCCTGACCAAGAAATTTTGCCCAGGTAGGGGGAAAGAGAAGTAAAAATTATTAAATCTATGTGGTAATTCTAAAGACAAAGATATGAACTGCTTTTGGAGAAGAGAAGAGAATAAAGGGCAGCTTTAGTTGTCAAAGTCAAAATTGGTGGAAAAAAGAATGGCAAGACTTCCTGGAAGACAGAGAAGGTTTGATATATGGGTAAGACAGACATATTTGAAATTAATTCCTCCCTATAATATAAAACGTGTAAATGTAGGATATATGAGTATAAGGCATTGTGTAATATGATTTTATGTGCTATTATAAGGTCACAGTATAAATATGCAGGAAATTCTCATATAAATTCTGAAATCCTTCAGCTATTTTCTATTACAAAGTTCTAAAATAATAGTTTTTTTAAACTGTTGTGACTGTGTTTGTATTGCTTTTTAATTTTCATTGCCTTTTTTTTTCATGTGTGTAAGAACTATTATTCTGCTTATAGTTAGAGGATATTTTACAAATCTTTCCTTTTTCATTCCTAAACTGGCATGCAGGTTATAAAGCCTTGACAATGAAAAATTTAATTGTGGATATAAAAAAATTTATTTGTATATAATGTCTAGTATTACATATAATACATAGTATATATGTGTCTATATATGGCTTTAATATTATAGATAACTCCTCAACTCCTCAACAGTCATACTTGCTTTCCAAGAAAACTTTAGAGCAGAGAAGCCCGAAAAGCTGTGGGAATACAACGTGGCTTCTGGGAGATCAGCAGTGGAATGCAGCTCTGTGTCCATCTCTCATTCTAGTTCTGAGGATTAGGTGACAGTGTAAGAAAGTGTAGTGTTCATGTGGTGAAGCGTGGTGCTGTTTCACCTTTCACACCAGCCAAAGAACGTATCAGGTGTCTCCCCTGAAACCTTAGCTTGTTGTCATAGTTTAGTATCAGTTTTCAGGTGCATGCATCTATAAGGAAAGAAGAAAATAAAATTATTAAATAAGAATAATAAAACTAATATTAACATGTTTAAACAAATACATCTCAAAATTTTCTTGAGGTTAGTTTTCAGGGTCTTATATCTATTACAGATAACTAAAAAAAAAAATTATAATGAATTTGTTAATCTGATGCATTACTTCCCAAGTAAATATATGTTGTATTTTATGTGATAGAACTTATAGTAGGTTTTCTGGAACTAGTTAGGTGATTATGTCTGAAATGTTTGCTAAACTGCAAAACAGAATATGGCTAGAATTTAAGACATAAATATGACTCTGTACTTTAATTATATGGAGCATTATTAACTAGTTAATGATGCCTCGCAAATATTTTTATTAACAGTGTATTTCAAGAGATGGTAGAAGTATTTTTGTATTTAGAAATAATTTCTTTAAAATAGAGATGGTTTGAAATTTCTGCATTTTAGAATAAAACAGCAGGGAATACAATGGGGATGTCTGCTTTCTCCTCTCTTATTCAATATAGTACTGGAATTCTTAGCCAGAGCAATCAGACAAGAAGAAATAAAAGGCATCCAAATCACAAAGGAAGAAGTAAAACTGTCTTTATTTGCAGATGATATGATACTGTACATAGAGAACCAAAAAAAATCCACCAAGAAACTACTAGAACTGATAAACAAATTCAGCAAAGTAGCAGGATGCAAAATGTATATCTGGAAATCAGTTGCAATTTTATATGCCAATAACAAACAAACACAAAAGAAAATTAAGAAAACAATTTCATTCACAATTGCTTCAGAAAGAATAAAATACCTAACCAAGAATATAAGAGATCTGTACTTAGAAAATTGTAAGATACTGAAAAAAGAAATTGAAGAAGATGCAAATATGTAGAAACACATACTGTGTTTATATATAGGAAGAATTTAACATCACTAGAATGTTCATGTTACTCAAAGCAATCTATTGATACATCACAGTTCCTTTCAAGATTCCAATGACATATTTCACAGACTAGAAAAAATATTTCAAAAATTTATATGGAACCTTCAAAGGCCCTGCATAGCAACAGTGATCCTGAGGAAGAACAAAGTTGGAGGAATTACGCTACCTAGTCTCAAACTATACTGTAAGGCCATAGTAATCAAAATAGCCTGGTACTGGCATAAACGCAGACACATAGATCAATGGAACAGAATATAGCCCAGAAATAAATCCACAGCTTTATAATCAATCAATATTAGACAGAGGAAGCAAACACATAGAGTAGGCTAAAAATAGTTTATTCAATAAATAATATTGGGAAAATTGGATGGATACATGCAGGAAAAAATGAAACTAGACCACTTTCTTACACCTTACAAAAGAATAAATTCAAAATGGATTGAAGACTTGAATGTTAGACCCAAAACCAAAAAAGTATAGAAGAAAATATAGGCAGTAAAATCTCAGAGATAGCTTGTAGCAATACTTTTTCAAATATATCTCCCCAGGTAAAGGGAAATAAAAAACAATTGGGACTACATCAAACTAAAAACTTTTTGCCCAGCAAAGGAAACCATCAATAAAATTAAAAGACAACCCACAGAATAGGATAACATATTTGCTGATACATCTAATAAGATGTTAATAACTGAAATTTATTAAAATACTTACAAAACTTAATAACAACAAAAAAAGAAAAAAACAGTTAAAATATGGACAAAAGACTTGAATAGACACTTCTCTAAAGAGGACATACCGATAGCCAAGGACATATAAAAAGATGATCAACATCACTAATCATCATAAAAATGCAAAATAAAACCACAATGAGATATCACCTCACACCTGTCAGAATGGCTATCAATAAATCAAGAAACAGTAAGGGTTGGCAAGGATTTGAAGAGGAACCTTTTCGCACTGTCGGTGGGAATGCAGATTGGTGCAGCCATTGTGAAAAGCAGTATGGAATACCTCAAAAAATTATAAATGAATCTGCCTTTTGACCCAGTGATTCCGCTTCTAGGAATACATCAGAAGGAACCCCAAACACTAATTTGAAAGAACATAAGCACCCCTATGTTTATTGTAACATTATTTACAATCACCAAGATAGGGAAGCAGCCCAAGTGTCCATCAGTAGATGAATGAATAAAACAACCATGGGACATTTACACAATGGAATACTACTTGGCTGCAAAAAAGAAGAAAATTTTACCCTTTGAGAGACCATAGATGGACCTGGAGAACATTATGCTAAGTGTAATAAGCCAGTCACAGAAAGACAAATACCATATGTTTTCACTCATATGTGGAATGTAATGAACAAACTGAACTAACAAGAAAAACGGGACAGACTCATAGATGGAGAGCAGGATGACATCTAAGAGGGTTGTGGAAGGTGAGGGGTTGGAAGGATTGAGCAAAAAGGTCAAAGGTCTCATGGACATAGACAACAGTGTGCTGATTGTGAGGGGGTGGGCAGGGTGTATAAAAGGACTAAATGGTGAATGGATAAAACACAATAATTTAAAAGAAGTAAAAAAGAAAATGCAGAAGGGAATATATGTACATATATATCGGAAAGTCCCATATAAGTTTTTTACCTGTGAAATGAAGGTGAAAATAGAAAAATTTTCATCTAAGAAATACCAGTAGATAAATTATGCAAAGTATAGTATGCTTTCTATTATGTAGTAAATCACTTAAAATGATAGCCTCGATATTCCAGTACCCAAAAATAATAGTATATATTCACAAATATTATTGAATAAATACTTTCCCTAAAGAACACATCCATATTTAATCAAAGAGATACAGAAATAATTTTTGCTCATCTTCATTACTGAAGATAGAGAATGCTGCTGATGAGTACTTAGTGTCATGTTATTGAGATAGTTTATCATTAAACAGCTGGAATCCACTTTCAGCTCCACATAATTTAATATTTAAAAATCATTTTATACTTTGAATCATGATTATATGAATTCATATTTATTTACAAAGTGAAGGAAAATCTCCTTCACTCAATTGCTGCCTTAGGTTACAGATAAAGGAAATGAAGAAAATTATGAGTTTTCCAAAAGCCAAACAAAGAGTAGCAGTGTAGTGTTGAGAGCATCTGCTTCTGACTTAAAGGCTTTTGTGGTGACACATTTAAGGATTATTTCTCCTTGTTAGGCCAGTCTTCATCTTTCCTGCTAAAAATAAAACATAACATTTTTCTATTAGAAATAACTGTCATGTGAGAGGTATTTTGAAAATTGTACTGAAGAAATGTAAGCTATATAGTGATTATTATTGCTCTCCTACTTAGTGGGTATAATGTTTTTACTTTTCAACATGTTTAAGCCTTTCAAAAAGTACCAATAGTTATTTCATTACCTTCCTTAGTACTGTTTGACCAAGCCAGTAGTTTTTTTTTCTCTTAATCAGCTCTCATAAATCAGTCTCTTAGCCATTTAGACATTCCACTTGTTTCTCCCTGAACTGCCTCCTACATGTTCTTATTATTGTAATTTATTTTATGAGTGTTGACAGTTTACTTGGCACTGTTCGAAACATAACATCTTTCTTTTTAGAGAGGTAACACAAATTGCGACACTGTTTAGTATGGTCTCAGCAGACCACTAGAAGAATTTAGACTAAACAATTTCAATCAAGTATGGAATATGAGGAAGAGATCAAAACTATGAGTTAGTGGGTAGAGTTCAGAAGCATTTTTTCACCTCAGTTTTGTTTTTCCCCTGACTGTGTTTAAATTTACCTCAGTTGTAATGAGAAATGAGTCCAGGGGGCTAATTTGAGTTGTTCTCAATTTATGGATTTCCAGAACTCCAGTGGCATTCTTATAGAAAATAAAAACAACTTGAAACTCTTTGGGGAAAGGCCTTGGGAATATAAAGAATGCTATTTTCAGTTGGCCAAAGTGTGTTTTTTAAATCAACATTTTAAACAGTTTAAAAATCTATATTTAAAGTTTTTAAGTATAGATTAATAAACCATCTTATCGCTATTCTCACTGCCCTTAGATACCAAAATACATGGTCTAAAATTTTATTGGCCAATTTCTGATCTACTGGATTTTAATGACTCTCTTAATAGTGAGCGTGTTAATAAATAACATTGAAAATTAAAAGGATATAGAATTGGGCACCAGAAAGTCTGACTTTTAGTGCTGGATACCCCTTGTTAAGGCTCTCAAGGATGCTGGCTGTGATGGTACAGGTTGTCTGCTTCACCTTCCTGTCCTACATCTAGCACCTGCAAGCCAACTCTTCCAAAGGCTCACCACTGAGCAGACATTACTTCCATCACTGAAAAAAGTTTAAGAACATCGTGTGATACAATACTCAGAAATAAAATTGTCAAAGTGTCAAAATACAGATAAGTAAACTTACCTTTAATAATAAGAAAGAAATTCTAGGCTGTAATAGTAATCATACTAAATACATTTATTTATCCAAATAAGAATGATATTCAAAAGGATTGGTTATGAGGCACAAATATCAGTATCTCTCTAAACAGTATCCAGTGACAAATGAACTTTCACCAACTGATATTGAGTGTTATAGCCCTGTGAGCAAGATCACTGAAAACGTCAAGTAGAAATAAATATTGTATCGAGAAGGCATAAGAGTGCATATTCAGGCAGAGTGGTGTACTTAGTCACAGAAAGATGAGTTAGTTCCTGGTGATGACTTCTGTAGTGTCACTGTGGGCTGACGGTGGAAAGGCAGTTACTGGAAGAGGGAGGCTAGGTATAGGTATTTTGAGGACACAGGAAGTGGCATGTGAATTCTTAGACAATGGGAAAGCTAGAATATTTGAAAATCATAGAGCAGCCTTGGGACACAGTTAAGATGACATTTGAAGCTTTTTAAAAGCACCAGTCACTACAGTTCTCTGATTTTTCCTCAGCAATTTTTAGGTTTTTGTGTAGGAAAGGGAATTTGCTTGAGGTCATTATGGGCTGGTATTTTCCAGATGAACATTGTGGTGGGAGGAGTAAATCAGTCCAGGATGCTTTCAAAGGAGTCGTGGTAAGAATTACCATCCAGTTCGGATTCTACAAGAAAAAAAAAAGTGTAGGAGGACTTGCTGTATGTTAGAGGTTGGAGGAGGAGCAATAACATCTATGGATTGGAAACCTTCATGAGACTGGCAAACTGTTAGCAGTGAGAGTGAGAGCAAGTGAAATGAATGGTCCAAGTTAGTGAGGGGGATATTTACATTTGACTGGGCAGGGCAAAGCAAAGGTAGTGCCATACTGGTTGACTTTAACTATCACTATTCAGTGCATCATTGAAGTAGAATCCAACACAAAGAGAAGGAAAGGCAATGATCAAGGAAAATAAAAAGATCAAGAAACTGAGAAGCCACATATACATGTATGTTGATGTTTCAAAGAAAGATTATTAGCAATTATAGTGAAGAGGGTGCTACTACTCAATGGAAATAGCTTCAAAGAAGCATATAGATTTATAAAAAAAAAAAAAAAAAGCGCAATGGTGGAGAGGGAGTATAGAGGTTGACAGAGAACAGGGAGAACACTCATGCCACTTCCTGGCCCAAAAGTACTTGTGTGAGAGATAAAATAGTTCCCCACTGAAAGGGTGTCAAGGGAAGTAGCTTTGTAGTAGAATAGCAACAACACTCAAAAAAGGCAAAACAACAAAAAACAAAAGAATCGTAACCCTGTAATAGAAGGGTAGAAAGCAGAGAGTGTTAGGTGATGGATTTGATATGCCATCATGGGTATGTAAGATCACTCTGGGGGTGGTTTGGATGAACAGGAATCTGAGATATAATGGGACCAGGCCAGAGAGAAGAATGGGGCCATTCACACCATTCTAGTTCTCTGCTCCTAAATATTTCCTGTAGTGACATGGTGGCATTCAATGCATATTATCCTCTTAGCTACAGACAAGAGTATGGCCCTGGTGGCTGTGAGCAGCTCTTTAGGCAGCATTTGACAATCTGTCAATACATGATAGTGACTTGAACTAGGAGGGCAAATGGTCAATATGAGTTTGCCTCCAAGAAGATAGATATGCTCTCAGAGTACTGACAAAAATAGTACTTGAGCTTTCAAGACTAAGAATCGGTCATCCATCAATGTTCTAGATAATAAACATCACACTGTGGCACTTATGGGATGATGTTCAGCTATAATTCCACCTGAAAGGACACACACTTCTATACACTGTGGTGTACTTGTCTTTTTTATAACACAGGAAAGTAGAAAGCTAGAAATCATGAAAGTTTATTAACTTCTGAAACAGGGAATTGTCTAATAGGTAGGTGTCCTGTACAGAGATTTATCTGCAATTGTTTTTCCAATACATCTACACTTTAATAATTTTGTCAATTCAAAATTGCAAAATATTTTTTCACTTCAGATTATTAGTGGTGTCATTAAGTTGGGTGAAAGTCATGCCTCGTATGTATCATAACTGGAGAGTCAACATATGCTCATTAATCATGCCTATGTGTGGTTTGCACAGTTATGTCCATAATTATCCATTTCCCCCTTAAAGTTATTTTTTAAATATTTAGCTTACCATTAAAATCTAAAACATTTAACTAGTACAACTTTATATATTTTTTTAATATTAATTTGAGAGAGAGAGAGAGAGACAGACAGAGAAAGAGAGAGAGAGAAACATCAATGTATTGTTCTAATTACTCATGCACTCACTGGTTGCCTCTTGCATGTGTTCTGACCAAGGATTTAACCTGCAACATTGGCATACTGGGACAACACTCAACCAACTGAGCAACCTAGCGAGGGTCAAAATCTACAAAATTCATAGAATCCACAGAAGTGAGAACATCTGTTGGTAGTATCACTCATCCTGTTGATTACTAGGCAGGTCCTTTCCTTTCCCCTTCATCACTTTATGATTTCTTACTTCATGTAAACCTTCTGTGACAAAAAAAAAATTAAAATTAATAATAATTTGGAAAATGGTGTATTCTCAGGCTGACCATATCTCTCGTTTCTCATGTTATTAAATTTAATTATTCTTATATCATTTGTTCAATATTTTATTTCTTCTCATTTAATTATAATTTTATAGCCTTAATTATTTAATTACCTGTGAACACTAAAGCTTTAATGACTTACCTTTTTCTACAGAAGCTTACTTTTAAAAAAATGTAAGATTTTATTTATTTATATTTAGAATTGGGGGAAGGAGAGAGAGAAACAGTGCTTGGTTGCCTCTTGAATGCCAAGAACTAGGGAATTAGTTCACAACCCAGACATATGCTCTGACCAGGAACCAAACCTTTGGCCTTCTGGTTTGCAGGCTTGTAATCTACTGAGCCACACCAGCCAGGACTAAAATGTTTTTAATTGTATTTTTCCCATTACCAATTAGTCCCCTTATACCTTCTCCCCACATCACCACACTTTTTTCATGTCCATGAGTCCTTTTTCCTTCTTTGTTTGATCCCTCCATCACTAAACTTCCCCCTACCCACTGCTGTCATCCTGTTCTCTATGAGTCTGTCTCTATTTTACTTGTTAGTCCCATTTGTTCATTAGATTCCATATCTGAGCAAAATCATGTAGTATTTGTCTTTCTCTGACTGGCTTATTTCACTAGCGTAATGCTCTCCAGATCCATTCATACTGTTGCAAAGGGTAAAATTTTTCTTCTTTTTTATTGCTGAGTAGTATTCTATTGTAGAAATATTCCATAGTTGTTTGATCCACTCACCTACTGATGGACGCTTGGGCTGCTTCCTTTGTTTTTTTTTTTTTTTTTTTTTTTTTTGTTGTTGTTGTTTTTTTCTTTTTCTTCTTCTTTTTAAAACAGGCCCTTTAACATTTATGGTAGTAGTTTTGGTGCTAACAAACTCCTTTAGCCTTTTTTTTTTTTTTTTTTTTTTTTTTTTGCCTGGAAAGCTCTTAGTTTCTCCTTCAACTTTAAATGATAGCCTTCTTGGGTAAATTAGTCTTGGTTGTAAGCCCTTGCTTTTTATTACTTTGAATATTTCATGCCACTCCCTTCTGGCCTGAAATGTTTCTGTTGAAAAATTAGAGGACAATCTAATTGGTGCTCCTTTGTAGGTAACTACCTGCTTTTATCTTGTGGCTTTTATGATTCTCTTCTTGTCTTTAAGCCTGCGATTTTATTTATGTTGTATCTTGGTGTAGGTGTTTTGGGTCCGTCTTGTTTGGGAGACTTTGTACTTCCTGGACTTGTGTACATTTTTTCCTCACTGGACTAAGGAAGTTTTTGGTCATTATTTCTTCAAATAAGTTCTCAATCCCTTGTTCATGCTCTCCTTCTGGTATTCCTATGATGCAAATGTTGTTATACTTCATGTTGTTCCAAAAGTTTCTTAAGCTCTTCTCATTTTCTTAATTTTTTTTTTCTATTTGCTGACCTTGGGTGTGTTTTTTCCTACCTTGTCTTTCAAATCACTGATTTGATCCTATGAGTCATCTAACCTAGTGTTTATTCCTCCATTGTATTATTTATTTCAGATATTGTATTCTTTATTTCTGATTGGTCTTTTTAAAATTGTTTCTATGTCTTTTTTCATGTTGTTGAGTATCCTTATAATCATCATTCTAACCTGTATACCTGATAAATTGTTTGCCTCCATTTCACTTAGTTCTTCTTCTGGAGAATTTTCTTGTTCTTTCATTTGGGGCCTATTTTTTGTCTTTCCATTTTGGTTGCTTCTTCATATTTGTTTCTGTGTGTTATGTAGATCTGCAAAGATTCTGGTTCAGAGCTTTGTCAGATGTTGCCTGTGACTGGCCTTAGGCAACCTGTTTGAAGCTATCAGTAATCCATAGCCTACAGCTCCCTCTGCTGGGCCTGTGTATATGCAGAAAGAACCAGGTGCTCAGCAAGGGTGGCTTTTACCAGCACTGGGCCTTAGCAAGGGTCAGCTACTGTCTCAGAGCTCCCAGATATCTGCCTTTGCCTGAAGTCTTTCTGTTAGGCTTTGTCTCTGAAATAGCCCCCTGCTGTACTCTTTAGCAGTCAGGCTTAAGCTCTATAGGGTGGGGCAACAGTGATTCCTGTGGATGGGACTATTGCTTCCCCTCAGGCTGATGACACTTTCAGGGGAGTGATCTGCCTGATAAAGATGAAGCCCACTTTTTTTGTTGTTGTAGTTAAAGAGTTATATAGAAGGTTTTACCAGTCACACGCTTTTGTGGTTTAAAATGATCATATAACAAGGAAATGGATCTTCACCTTGCAAACAGATTAGTTTCATTAATTTCTTTTTCTTTTTCTTTTTTTTTTTTTTTTTTTTTGCCTAGACCAAGTTGCTATTTGACACTTAAATGTTGGCCTGTTAAAGTAGGCATTTGGAGACAACAACAGTTTAATAAAAGCTAAACACAGCTTTGAAATAATACAACGATTCTTGTTGACAATTTTGATGATTTTAATATTTGAATAGTGCTACCCAAATGTTTCTGTAGCAAAGGTAAAAGTACTTCTAGGAAGTGAATCATTCTTTCAAATTATTGATAATTATTGAGGATCTTCTTTTGTTATAATAAGTAGGTGGCCTATAAGCTTTCACATTTGCAAAAAGAATCTTTAGTATCTATACATAGGTCAGTTATGACCCAATGACTTTTGGGGATCTAGATTTAATTTTCAGAACAGTGGTTTTCATCATTATTTCACAACCTACCAGAAATTATTGAAGCCTTACCTTCCAAATGTCCATACCACTTATTTCTACCACCTTTCCTCATCATTGTCAGTGTTCTTTGGAATTCCTAATATGAAAGGTAAAGATTATATGACACTAATTTAGACACATCTTTGTCAGAGCCATTTACCAGAGAGAACCTTTAATCTCTAGTCCTATCCTCAAGAATAGTATTATGTGTGCTCCAAAAAGATTAGACTCTCTAACATTATAAATAAATGGGAAACACAGCTCCTAAAATGATAAACTGCTGAAGTTTCTAATTATTTCCCTATGTCCTGTGTTAGTATACAAATATATTTTAATATATTTTAAGTATGGGAATTAGATATATTAGAATTTAAGTATATATAAAACTTCCTGCTATATAGTTGCAGCTGAGTATAAGGTTGGTAAAGCAAAAAACAATTTTATCTAATAAAAAAAGAAGTAAATAAAAGGAATGACTTAGAAGTAACAAGGAGGACTAGATTGGTGGCCGTATTACAGAGACTGAATATCTGGGAAAAATCTGTTACTTTTATTTTATTAATTTATTTTAAGATGTATTTAGATTCCAGGTGGCACCTTTGTGTTCAGCAACTCCCTCTTGAAAAACAAACTTTTCAGAATAAAGTGGTTTAGTACTATTCTATTCTACTAACATCTGTCTCTGTTAATAGATCTAAGAGACTTTCGAACTCTGAAGTCTCATTATCACCTATGCTTACTATTGCAGTGTTTCTCCATGGAACTTTTCCATATGCATCCTAAGACTCATAAAAGCTGTATTAATAAGTTATAAACAAAAGGAAAGGAAAATATATCACTCCACAAAACAAATAGTTATGAATATCTAGAGCAAACGTGTATATTAAATCTCTGCCAGAATAGGTCCTAAATATCTGTATGACAAGTGCACTTTTTTGGCCTAATCTAATTTATTTTATATAATAAATAATAATTCATATTAAATTAAACATAAAATATGCAAGTTCAAACATGTTTAGGTTTTTTAATTTTTACATTTTATTCTTATGTATGTTCAAAGCTTATGAAAGAACAATTTTTTCCTTAAGACTTTTTTGGAAAATCTTAAGTGACAAAAACAGAAACATTTTATATTTATATAGCATCTTGGAGTTTATAATGTTCTTTAATATGTACTACCTCACTTGAATTTTAAACAACTTATGAGTTTGAGGAAAGACATGATTATCGTTTTCTAGATTACAGAACTGAAATTCAGAAAGGTTAAATGACTGGAAGAAGATCACAGGACCAGTCTGTAGGAAAGCAAGCCTTGTGGCCCTGAGCTCAGTGCTTTGAAGAGTTTGGCAGCAGGATAAGAGTCCCAGATACAAATCCTATTAACTTTTATCAGTACTTTTCAAATCCTTGAGTTCATTGGTTTTCTAAACACTCTGATTTAAAATGAAAAGACTACATGCTAATCTTTGCTCCATCCACTCTTTGTTAGCCATGTGACCCTCCTGCAAGTCACCAAAACTCTGAGTCTGTTTTCTTTATCTGCGATGTGGTTATAATGCAGCTTTTGGCTCAGGCCACAGTGACCATGTGACCTACACCCAGAAAAGGAAGTGCTGAGTACTGCTATAAACTATAAAGAAATACTATTTCATAACACTGTGACATTTTATCATAAGGATCTCACCTACAGGTAAAGACAGAGGGTCAAACCTTAATTCTACCATTGGGAACTATGTGATCCCAGGCAAGTCTTGAGCCAATGTGAGAATTTCTTCTGGCCATTGTAAAATAATGCTTTATGAATGATATTTATATCACTAAAGTAGAGACATTTGTTTATTTAAGATTGTTATGAGAAATAATATGAGATAAACAAAAGTGTGAAGATCTTTATATACTGAAAAGGTGCTATGTGAATATACATGTATATGAAGAAAAGCGTCATTAATGTGTAGTATATTTAAAAATGTTATATTTTTTAGCCCTGTATCAAAAATAATAATGGTTTCTGAATTTTTATGGGTTCTAAAGGAAATAAACCAATGCAGGTGTATGAAAGGGTACTATGCACAAAAATACCATATGTGACAAAAATTGGCTTATTTCCGTATATTTTTTTGCCTTTCTCAGAAAGTTTTGACTCCTTTCTTCTTTTATTTCTTAATATTCTCAAATACTCAAAATTCTTATTTTTCAGCTGTTTTATATGGGGCTTTGTAGAAGTTGAACTGATATTCCATACTGACTCTGCCCTTTATGAATAATTTATCACCCCTTTCACTGAATTGAAGTCACTTCATGCTGAAGCTAGATCCAGTTAAACTTCTAGCAGTCATCTCTAGCCTCCTACCCCTACCTGCCAACACCAGTTTTGCCAAATAGAAAGGTATTAGGTGAAGGGTTGATCTCTATTAGAGTTGACATAAGAGATCACTTTAGAACATATTTATTGAAAAAGTATGCAGTTCATTCCCACCGATATGTGAAAACAAATCTCTGAAGTTCCCAAGACAGGGAAGACCCAAGATGGGCTCTGAGAGCTAAACAAACATATTTAAATGGTTACTATACAGCATCACTGTGAAAATATTGTGGGTTATCTCACTTTAAACCTGGCTTTTTGGCTACAGAGGGGAATCCACAGTGTAATTTGGGAGATTTAGGTTAGAATCACATATATTTCTAAAATTCCCTTAAGATTATAGTTGATAATGTCTATATGGGGATTTCAATGAGTTAGTAATAATAATTTATAATTGTGTTTATGTAATTAGATATTCTTCAAATGTTATATTCAAATTTTATATCCTAAAGAAAAGTTATGAAGATATTAAGAAACATTATTCATTGGATTTATAATCACATTTAAAAAGAATCCTCACATACCGCTATAAATTTATACATTCATGCATTACTCTCTAATTTCTTAAAATTCAACTTGAAGTTTCCTTTTCTCTGACACCAACAATAAAGCCCTGTGCATTTCCTGTATAATTAAATCATCTTGAAAAGAGTTTAAAACATGATACAAAAATGAATCCAAAGTTGTCTTTATAGCTCATGAATATGCTTTGAGCTCCCTCTGTGCTTAGGATGGCAAATACCTGAGGTATAAATAGTATACCATTATGAGGTTTCTGAAAAGTCATTTTGATTTGAGACATATTTAACTTCTACCTCAAAAACATAACTTTTATGTTGGAAGAAAAATTTGTTTTGCTATTAGGACACTGAAATATTATTCTCATCACAAACATAACATGCTATATCTTTCCTGAAATCAGTATATTTCATTGGATCGTTTTAATGTGCTCTGGCTTAAGACTATCAACATCACTCTTCAGATGGAAGGTGGTTCCATAATGCCTGACGTCTAACCATCATTTGCAATATGAATGGCAGGAAGTCTGTGGCTTAATGGCCAATAGTTTATTTTGAGTTGATGATGCATTGTAGACATGAGAAAGAACTAAGCTGCTTTACCACAGTTCATGAGGAAATAAGAGTTCTGCTTGTGGTTTATTTTATATCTTGGTGTCATATAGGAAAATATACCCATTTCAAAAGAAAAACAAAAGGAAAAAGTCTGCAATAAAATGGGATTAGGTTAGAAACCTGACAATTCTGTGTAAGAGTTCTTATGCATTATGCTATATTACACTGTGTTGGATCAAAAGTAGCAATGGGGGTCTTTTTGAAAAAGAAACTGTGGCCCTGTTGGTTTTGCATTCTATTCAAACATAAATTTAATGTGCAATTTCCATTACTTTTTGAAACATTGTTAATATATATTTATCATGAAATATTTTAAAATAAATAAAAGATTATAATTTCAATGTAATGGAAATTGCCATAGATTTAAATCCATACCAACATTAGAATAAAATTAAACTCTGAAATGACACTTATTGAGTACAAATAGTAGTTCATGAATGGTACTCTGGAAAAAGGAGACCATCATCTACATAAAGTAACATAATTTTGGTAGGAATAAATACTTTCATGCTTGACTTTAATAAGATGCAAGTAACCTGTGGTAAGATTTATTCCCAGTAAAGAGTGATTTATTCCCACATCTGACAATAAATGGAGTCAGTGGTTGGAAACTTGAGGGCAAGGCTCCAAGGACAGAACATCACAGACATTGTAAAGTTTAAGCTGTCTTAAAGGAAAAGCAAAATATGAGCAGGACCAACATGTGCAGAAGGCATGGTTGAGGCAAAGGAATAAGAAAAATTGCTACAGACTAGATATTACATCAATTGGTTTATCTGGGAGCAGAGATTTTATAAATATGGAATAATAGAAGTTAGAGCAAGCTTGGGTGAAGTGCTTTAAAATGGACACACACAAAAAACAAAAAAATTCAAATGTTTGAAGATTATTTCAAACACGGTATGCATATTTGTAACTATAGTACTGACTAAGGTCCATTGAAGGGTGTGTTTTCTACTGAACTTGAAATTCCCCTAGTAGTTCAAATCTAAGGAAAGTTTAGAAAGTAGAATGAGAAGATGGTTTCACATTTAATGTTGAACCCAGTAAAAGCAGATTAAGTTAATGTATTATTACTATTGTGACCTTACAAGTGCATCCTTAAGAGTATTGCAGGTTATTTCTAGCCATGTTGCCATTCCTCATAGGCTGCACCCTATCTATGGACCTGAATTTAGCAGAAAATTATTTTAGTTTTCCTTCAAAGAATATTGAAAAAGTAGACAACTGAATAATTAGGGATTTTGTTGATGACGATGTCCTTGCTATCTGATTTTCTCCCAAAATCAGGCAGGCAATATTTTGTGCTCTTTTTGTTTAAAATGATGATAGTTCACTACCAAGAAATACACATACTAAATATTGTGACATAGTAATATGAAATAAAAGTTCTAAAAATTAAGCAGAAATTACTACTACTATTAGACTCTCTTATAATAAAGTTATTGTGCTATATATCTGAAAATAATTATGAAATACTGCTGTAGACATATAAAAATGAAATTATCATTTAGTTCAGAGGCTCAAATTATATTTGTGCAAAAATAATACAATATATCTTAATTATTTTTTCCAATTATAAAAATTATAAAAGTATTTTCATTCTAATTATTTTCTAACTTTTTCTATCTAAGGAATTAACAATAGATTGTATCCTCCTATTCCCTAATCTCCTACAGACATCTAAATCTTATGATCTTATCTGTTCTAGCAGCTAAATGGAGGCCAAAATCTAGTAAAAGAATTCCCTCTCGGCAGCCGTCCGTCTCGAGAGACGATGGTGTAGCTTCTTAAGAGTCTATCTGCACCGCCGAGAATGGCTGTGCAGTCCGACTCGGGAGTGACACGGTATCTGTCTCCTCCCGTGTTGACGCTGACGCTGGAGTGTCCTCTCCAGTGAAGCTGAAGCTACAGAGCCTGGGCAGGGTGATATGGAGGGTCTGCTGTTGCCCATGCAGCAGACCCCCCCTCTCTTCGCAGCTGAAGGGTCCAAGGGAAAGACGGAGTCAATACAGCTTGGCTTCAGGTGCGCCGCAGGAGTTGCCAGTGTTGACTACAACGTCAAACCGCCTTAGGGACTCCGGCTCCGGATTTTCTGTCGGGGTTTACTCCCTTAGCCTTTCCCCTGAAGAGGTATGCCGCAAGGCAGCGGAGGTTTCTTGGAGTCAGAGTTTTCCTTCTCTGATGTGCCCTGACTGGAAGATCGAACCAGCGACACTTAGCTCGCAGGCCGACGCTCAATCCACTGAGCCAAACCAGCCAGGACAAGTAAAAGAATTAAGAACATAGAAATAAGACATCATGAGTCAGAGGGAGCAAGGTGCCTGGCATATCTTAAAGCAGATGATATCAACACATAGGTTCAATTCCTTCTCATACTATAACCAATCAGATTAGTAGTTCTTAATCTCAGGGCCCAGTATAGGCAATGGGTAGATGGAGTTGTATAACTCCAGTTGAAAAAGGTATAAGCAGAGGTGATCTTGGTGTAGGAAGAAGTGGAATTTCTTTCTTTAACAGTCGCAAAACTCTTACATGTGCAATACCTCATTTGACCTCCAAAGATCCTATCATGTAGTCTACAGTCAGTAGACTTAAAACTTTTAAAAAAGTATTTTTTAAAAGATTTTGTTTATTTATTTTTAGAGAGAGAGTTAGGGAAGGAGAAAAAGAGAGAAATAAACATCCATGTGTGGTTGCCTCTTGCTTGCCTCTAACCAGGAAACTGGTCTGCAACCGAGGCATGTGCCCTGACTGGGAATTGAACCAGCAACCCTTAGGTTCACAGGCTGGCACTCAATCCACTGAGCCACACCAGCCAGGGCAATAGTCTTAAAATTTAATTACTGAGATCCAAGATGACAGAGGATTGATTGGAAGCTACACTAACCTCCTCCCAAGACCAATCTGAAATTACAACTAAATTTTAGAGAAAGAGTCCAGAGTAACTTACTGAACACTAGCTGGAGAGAATCTACATAACCAAGGGCAGAGAGAAGAAACCACTTCACCACAACAAGAATGGAAGAGAGTGCAGAGGATGCATTAGAGGACTGGTTGGGCTCCCATGGGCAGCAAATGGAGTTTCAGAGGGATATTTCAGCAGTCAGGGGATTCCCCCCTGAGAAATTTGGGGTCTTAGATCCCAAGCTGGACTCACCAGCCTATAGCATCAGAGCTGGAAGGTAACCCAGATAACAACCACCTGTGAAAAGCAGCAGGATATCTGTCTGCCAGGGAGAGATAGCTGGAGATGCAGAGAGCCTCTTAGAAGGCCAACCCACAAAATTTCATTTGCACCACTTATCATAGGTTCCAGCAAAAGGAGAGTGGAGTGGACTAGAGGTGTGTAAGGAGAGTCTAGGGTTCGTAACTCTGGGGAAAGAACTGAAGAAACAACTGCTAACATCTGTGTGCTGAGTTATTTATTCCCTATACTGCAGGAACCATCTTTCTAAGGCAGAGCAATCTTCTCCAAGTGACATCAGCCTGAGAGAAAGCAATAGCCATGCCCACAGGAATTATTCTGTCCTACGCTGTGGTACATAAGCCAGGCTACTGATTACAGCTTAAAGCTATATCACTCATTAGTTTAACAGCTAAGGAGGGAAAAACACAAGGAAGAAGCCAAATGGAAAGACAAAGAAACAGACCCCAAATGAAAGAACAAGAGAATTATTCAGAAGAAGTACTAGTTAAAATGGAGGCGAGAAATATATCAGATAGAGTGTTTAGAGTAATGATTATAAGATACACAAAGCATGAAGAAAGATAAAAAACATAAAAAAGGACCAGTCAGAAATAAAGAATGCATATCTGAAATAAATAATACACCAGAAAAAACAAATAGTAGGTTAGATGAAGCAGAGAGTTGAATCAGTGATTTAGAAGACTAGGTAAAAAGAAAACAAACAAACAAACAAACAAAAAACCAAGGCAGAACAACAAAAAGACAAAAGAATTTTTTAAAATGAGGAGAGCTTAAGAAACATTTTGGACAACATGAAGCATAAGAACATCTGCATTACTGGAATACTGGAAGGAGAAGAGAGCGATCAAGGAATCAAGAACCTATTTGAAGAAATAATGACCAAAAACTTTCCGAATCTGGCGAAAGAGAAAGACTCAAATACAGGAAGCTCAGAGAGTCCCAAACAAATTGGATCCAAAGAGGCCTACACTGAGACACATAATAATAGGCTTAAAGACAAGGAGAGAATCATAAAAGGCACAAGAGAAAAGCAGGTAGTTACCTACAAAGAAGCACCAATTAGACTGTCATCTGATTATGTGACAGAAACATTTCAGGCAAGAAGGGAGTGGCATGAAATATTCAAGATGATTAAAAAACAAGGACCTACAACCAAGGCTACTTTACCCAGGAAGATTATTATTTAAAATCAAAGGAGAAATAAGGAGCTACACAGACAAGAAAAAGCTAAAAGAATTTGTTAACACCAAACCAGTACTACAACAAATGTTAAAGGGCTTGCTTTAAGAAGAAGAAAAATAGAAAGGAAAAATAAAAGACAGAAGAAAATAGTCTAACAATAAAATGTCACTAAATACGTATATATCAATAGTCACCTTAAATGTAAATGGCTTAAGTGATCCAACCAAAAAGCACAGGGTACCTGAATGAATAAGAAAACAAGACATATATATATATATATGCTATCTCCCAGATATCCATCTCAGATTGAAAGATACAAATGACTAAATGTAAAGGGATGAAAAAATTTATTTTATGCAAATGGAAGGAAAAAAAAACTGGAATCACAGTACTTATATCTGACAAAATAGACTTTTAAAACCAAGGCTATAGTAAGAAACAACAAAGGAGACTACAGTGTGATAAAGGGAACAACCCAACAAGAGAATATATATAACCTTAGTAACATTTGTACACCCTACATAGGAGCACCTAAATATGTAAACCAAATCTTGATGGACATAAAAGGGGAGATTGACAGAAATACAGTCATAGTCAGGGATTTTAACACCACATTGACATCAATGGTTAGATCTTTCAGACAGAAAATCAACAAGGAGATAGCAGCCTTACACGACACACTACATCAAATGGATTTAATTGATATCTTCAGAGCATTTCACCCCAAAGCAACACAATATACATGCTTTTCAGTGCACATGGAATGTTTTCTAGGATAAACCATGTTAGGGCACAAAACTAATCTCAATAAATTTAAGAAGACTAAAATCATATCAAGCATTTTCTCTGACCACAATGATATGAAACAAAAAATCAATCACAAGAACACTGAAAAAATCACACAAAAACATGGAAGCTAAATAGCACGTTATTAAACAATGAATATGTCAACAATGAGATCAAGGAAAAATCTTGAAACAAATGGAAAATATACCTTGAAACAAATGAAAATGAGTGTCACAGACCTCTGACCAGCAGGGTCCACGGCGTTGTGGATGAGGGAATAAATGCACAGCGACTCAAGAATCCTGTGGAGAAGAGGGGACAGAACTGGCCGCATCCTAGAGGAGAGAGCACAGTTTGCCCCTGTCTTAACAAGCTTTTATTAATTTCTTAGGTGGATTACATCCAAGAAAATTGTGTATTATAGTGCCAATTATTGCCTTATATGATTATTACTTTTACATATTAGAGAAAAGAATGTTACACATGCATGGATGATAAGGATAACTTGTCTAGCCACATCCTGTTCTTAGAAACTGGCCCAGAATAGGCTCTAAGAGACTGGTTCAAGGTTACACGCTGAACATCTGTTGTTCTCAGCCCAGGATGAGGGGGTCCTTTAGCAGAAAGCAAGTTTTTAAACTATTATATAAATGTAGGCCTGGTTCCCCGCAGGAAAACCGGTGTGTGGAGTGATTCCACTCTGGGGCTGAGCTACATTTGCCACCACCAAGCACCCCGACTTCCCATAAATGAGGACACAACAATCCAAAATCTGTGGAGCACTGGGAAAGCAATCCTAAGAGGGAAATTCATAGCATTATAGTCCTGTTTCAAAAAAAAAAAAAAAAAATCAGAAAAAGCTCAAATGAATTATCTAATTTTATATTTAAAGGAACTTGAAAAATAACAACAAACAAAGCTCAAAGTGAGTAGAAGGAAAGAAATAAAGATCACAGCAGAAATAAATAAAATGCAGTTTTTAAAAAAAGATTTTAAAAGATTAGTGTTTCCAAGAGCTGGTTTTTTGAAGTGATAAACAAGACTGACAAATGTTTAACCAGACTTATCAAGAGAAAAAGAGATGACCCAAAAAATAAAGTTAGAAATGAAAGAGGAGAAAGAAAAAATGACAACAAAGAAATACAAAAGATTGTAAGTAAACATTATGGAAAATTATATGCCAGCAATCTGGACAACCTGGACAAAATGGATAAATTTCTAGAAACACGTAATCTTCCAAAACTAAATCAGGAAGAATCAGAGAATCTCAATAGACATATTTCACCTAATTAAATTAAAACAGTAATCAAAACAATCCCAATAAACAAAAACCATGGACCGGATGCCTTCACAGGTGTATTTTACCAAACATTCCAAGAAAAAATAATACCCCTCCTCAAACTATTTCAAAAAATTCAAGAGGATCAATGGAACAGAACAGAGAGCCCAGAAATGAACCCACAACTTTATAGTCAGTTAATATTTGACAGAAGTAGCAAGCACATACCATGGGCTAAAGATAGTTTATTCAATAAGTGGTGTTTGAAAAATAGGACACATACATGCAGAAAAATGAAACTAGACCACCTTCTTACACCACACACAAGAATACATTCAAAATGGATCAAAGACTTAAATATTAGACTCAAAACCACAAAAATCATAGAAGAAACATAGCCAATAAAATCTTGGACATTGCTCATGTGAGATATATATCTCCAGGCAAGGGAAACAAAAGAAAATACAAACAAATGGGACTACATGAAACTAAATAGCTTTTTCACAGAGGAAATCATCAACCAAATTAAAAAAATAAATAAATAACCCACAGAATGGGAGGACATATTTGCCGATACATCTGATAAAAAGTTAATATCCAAAATTTAAAAAGAACTTACAAAACTCACACCAAAAAAACAAAAATCAACTTAATTAAACAATAAGCAAAGTACCTGAATAAACACTTATCCAAAGAGGACATACAAATGGCCAATAGACATATGAAAAGATGTTCATCCACTACTCATCAGAGAAATGCAAATTAAAACCACAATGAGATATCACCTCACACCTGTCAGAATGGTTATTATCAATAAGTCAACAGACAACAAGTGCTGGTGAAGATGTGGAGAAAGGGGAACACTTTTGCACTGCTGGTGGGAATGCAGACTGGTGCAGCCACTGTGGAAAGCAGCATGGAGATACTTCAAACAATTAGAAATGGATCTGCCTTTTGACCCAGTGAAGCCACTTCTGGGAATATATCTAAAGGAATCCAAAACACTAATTTGAAAGAACATAAGCACCCCTATGCTCCTTGCAGTGTTATTAACAATTACCAAGATATGGAAGCAGCCAAAGTGTCCATCAGCAAATGAGTGGATAAACAACTATGGAGTATTTACACAATGGAATATTACTTGGCTGTAAACAAGACCTAGAGAACATTATGCTAATGAAATAAGCCATCCAGAGAAAGACAAATACCATACGATTTTACTCATATGTGGAATCTAATGAACAAATTGAACTAACAAAGAAAATGGGGCAGACTCATAGAGAGCAGGATGACAGCTAAGAGTGGGGGGATTTTAGGGGGATGGAAGCATTGAGCAAAAAAAAGGACTCATGGACGTGGAAAACAGTGTGGTAATTGCTGGGCACAGGGGGGTCTAAGTGAACTTAATGATAATGGAAGAAATACAATAAAGATTAAATTAAAAATAAAAGTTTAATTACAAAAGTGATATAATTACTCTAAATCACTAATTTACAAAGTCTGTCTGAGATTTGATTATATATGTCTTCTGAATTTTCTTGTACATTATATCAGAGTAATTGTGCCATGTGATATATTACATATAGACTTCACTTACTGTCACACACATATCCATCTTCTGTGAATATGTACATTTGATACATACAACCTGCAGATAAACATTTAAAGCCCATATTTTTTATAATTGCTGTATGTATCACGCTTTTTCTGATAGGTAGGTGAGCTGACTGGATTTAAGAGAATTCTTTTTTCAGGTGTACAAATTCTTTTAAGCTCTTAATCTTAGCAAATTAAAAATAAACATACCCAGAGGAATATGAATTGAATCACTAATGATTATGCAGTTTATTTGTGCACAATGTATACTTGAAAATATTTGTAAACAAAATCTCACTAATACAGGTTTTTAGTAGAATTTTTAGATCTTACAGATTGAACACATTGGTCAGCTGTGATAATTATCCATCATTGTCGCAGTTCCATATACATATTTCTGTTTCTCTCTTAAAATGAGCTTGTATTCCAGTTAACTGGTTCTCTGGCATCAGGTTATGAAAAATAAACACATTGTTATTAGTCAGACTGCTTGAGGATAACTATTTTAATGAGGTTTTTTTTTTTTCATTTTGGAGTCTTCTTATTGTAATTTTTCAGGATGGAAGCTTTATCATATAATTTGATATAAAAGATATTCCTGGGTCAATCATAAATTTATCTCAACGCTTCTATTTTCTTTTTTTAAAGAATGAATTCTGTGTATTATGAAAATAGATATGTATTTAATCCATTGTATGATCATTGCTGCCTATGAATATAATGGCAAACATATAACTTGAAACTCTTGTTCATCATAAAACTAAGTAAACATCCCATCATAGTTCTTATGTAAGAAAGTAGCTAGCTAGCTACCTATCTACCTACCTATCTTTCCATCTTTAAAGATCCATTTTTCATGGGAGATTATGTTCTTAAAAACATTAACCAACCATTAAAATACAATGTACTTTGTATTTATGGGCATCTTTCTTAATACTTCTGGATCATAATTATGAAATTATAAATTCTACTTATGTTGCATTGTTGCTCTACAAATCATTAGACTAAGAGAAAAATTATTCAGACTTCAAAAAAGGGATACATTTTCTTTAAGTAATTCTCTTTATTTTTTATTGTTTATTCTATTACAGTTTTTTAGATAAATAGAAATAGAGACCTCTCTGGAGACTTATGGGTTTAAGATACAAAAGGAAATTTTTGAATAAATGTGAGGAAAATATTTTAATTCAGAATGCTTTGTTCTGCTTCTGAATCATAAAACAATGCAGTGGTATATTTAGGGGTAAATTATGCAAATATTGAAAAGTCTTTTTAGTAGAATTATTTTAAGTCAGTTCTTATAAACTCTTTGATTCTTCAGTTGTGCATTAGTAATATTAGCATGACGTTAAACCTAGCCATTATGCTTTCCTAATGAGAATTATTTACTGATCAGAAATAGATGGCCTGTCTTCTCAGTGGTCATAAAGAAACAAAAATTGTGTTTTTGTTAGAAATTTTTCAATTATGTGGATCACATTAGTTTAATATTCAAAGGTTATAGTTGCTAAGAAGCACACAAACAAGATAACTCTATTATTCCAAGAACAAAACAATTCAGAGTTAGGTTTTGTGAAACTAAGTCTAGACTGAGACTTTTATTTATATTGTGGCAAAAAACAAACAAACAAAAAAAACACTGGCTTTTCTAGGAGTAGTTATAGGTTTTATAGTCCCTGAAATATCATAACATCTGGGGGAAACTTTTTGAGAAAAATAAATAAAAGCATCTTTTCAGATATTTTACTAAACATGTGACCTTGCAAGGGACCCAGGCAAATGCAAGGCTCAGGACCTCAGCAACTTTAGATTCACAGTAAACCTACATTAGAGTACAGTGAAAAGACTTGAAGCAACAAGCAGAATAGTTAATGGCTTTGTTATCATTAGTTAAATATTTGGTAACATTGTACTCATACTTTCCTGTTAACTGTTAATCCAAGTGTGCTTTGAACCAGCTAGTCCTCAAAACTACCAATATTTAATTCCTTTGGCAAAAAAATTAATGTGTATTTTGACAATATAAACTTTAATTTTAATGATTACTGCAAAATGTATTTGTGTTTGCAAGCAGAATTTTTCTTGGTCTTTACAGTTTCATTCAGTGCAGCTTAGAGTAAGTCCTGGGGACACAGAACTAGTCACTGTTAAATAATCAGTTGATAGGATTTAGGTTTTTTGGTTTTTTTTTTTCCAATGTCTGACAATAGGTTTCTAAGTCATTGAATATTTGAAAGGGATACATTTACTACTTAAATTCAACTTGATTGATAGACAATTGCTTGCTCTATTATTCACAATGAAACATAAAATCTCAATGTATTTGTGATTCTCTCACTCCTTATTGATGTTATAAAGATATAAAAAATAGTGATTTACCTTAAACTTTGTTGCATCTGCATCTGTTTGTTCAATCCTTTAAATCCTTTACTTTTGTTTGATTAATATAAATTGTTATATGTTTTTAACTAATCATAATGATAACCAATCTTAAGGTGGTCCTAATAAACATTCCAGTTATAATTAAAAGAATAAAGTTCAATGATTTGAACTGTTTCAGCTGTTCAAAGGTGTTTTTCTTTCCAACTAGTGACATGTTCTAAGGATGAGCAAAGAGAATAGCTGAAAATAATTTATATTTTGAAACAACCATCCTGAACACACATTACTTTTATCAATGTTTCTTTATGTATTCTCATCAGATTTTCCTTCAAGAGCAATGCATTCTTTGACTATAGTTAGAAGAATGAAGCCATTGAACAAAAATTGCCATCACTTCTGTTACCCATGCTGCAGTGTAGATGGTTTCTGAACACTTAAAAATAGGCCACAAAATCCCACATGTATAAAGCCTGCCTCCCTTCAACAGTAAAATGCATAAGACAATCATGAAGCTTCACAGAAGGTTGGTGGGGAGTGGTTGGTTAATTATTAAGTAGCATCTAGGAAAATTTTCTGTCCAATTGTCTCTTTGGTGCCTTAGGGGTTTTAACATATCTGAACAATAAATTCTTGTGAAAACAGAGTTAGTGAAGAAGAAACTACATGAAAATTGGACTTAGTACGTATTAAAATTATGGATTGAAATAATTGTGTCCCTTAAGATACTAACATTCATAGAACTTGGAAAGTTTCCATTACCTATAAGAATAAGTACAGCTCAATTTGAAAACCACTTATCTAGAGAAGTTTCAGTTTATTGAATCATAGCACTCTTTCCTCTGTTACTATGCCTTCCCTCTTATCCACTGTTAAGTTTCCCTGCCTCCTGGAGGCAACCTAAGTGCCCCTTTTCTATAACTGTCTTGAGACCCCCATAATAACAGTACGAGACTACAGATTTCTTATGTGTCTGAACCACTCTCATTTACTAAACTTTGAGTTCCTTTAGAGTGTAATCTGCTCACCCTTTTGTAGGGTAAGGTAGGGTCTCTTTAACTCCAGCAACTAAAGAAGCACTTAAAATGTCTGGCATATAAAAAATACTGTCTATATATTTGTTGATTGAATAAATAAATTCCAAAACAAGTTACCAAGGCATAAAATTGTCAACCTTTATAAAGAAAGCTTAAAAGTCACTTAGCCTTGTGGTTTTCAAAAATAATTCAGTCAAAGGAACTGAACTTTTCTTTGACAGAAATAAAAACATTCACTTTCTCTGAGAACATTAAAAAATTTTTTTTATCTTCACTCAAAGACATTTTTTCTCACTTAGCTTAATACTCTCAAGATTCATTTGTGTTGTCACAAATGGCAATATTTCACCTTTTCTTAATTTTTAAATATGTTTATTGAGAGAGAGAGAGAGAGAGAGAGACAGAGAGAGAGAGAGAGAAACACCGATGTCAAAAAGAACACCAATCAGTTGCTTCCCATATACGTCCCAACAAGCATCAACCTGCAACTTCTGTGTGCCCTGACTGGGAATCAATCCCCAACCTTTTGTGCATGGGGTGACACTCCAACCAACTGAGCCACCTGGCCAAGGTGCAATATTTCATCTTCTTTATGGCTAAGTAGTATTCTTCTGTTAAACACCTAATTTTTAATGAGCAGTTAATTACTA
Organism: Furipterus horrens; assembly: GCF_987537825.1. Lineage (NCBI taxonomy): Eukaryota > Metazoa > Chordata > Mammalia > Chiroptera > Furipteridae > Furipterus > Furipterus horrens. The sequence continues at coordinate 58,581,042 of NW_028327174.1, forward strand.
TAGTCAATTCAATTCTTATTAACTTGAACAGGAATTAGCTATGTATGTTCCACAACACTGAGATTTACTTGGATCTTTTAAAAGTTTTGTGTTTTTCTATCATTCTTTTCTAATCATGTCATTTTCAAAACTGCAATAAATAAAATTATAATAAATATGTCATGAATAATGACTCTTAATACTAAAATATAGCAAAATCAACATAGTAGAAAAGCTGATTTAGCTCTTTACCTAATAGTGAATCTACAGATCTACAGATTGCATGTTCATTGTAGGAAACAATTTTTGATAAGTAATATATGTTGCTTTAAAAAAGTGTAATCCTTTCCAGTAGGTAGCATAGCAATGAAACTTAAAAATAATCTCCAATGAATTTAATTGAAAAATAATCTCAGAACTGGACCAGAATTAGTCATGTAAGGAATTTATAATTTAACATATTTTAAATTGTAGCTTTCATTTGTAAGCTATATGAAATATTCTATTTGAAAATCTTAGGATAAAAAAGAATCTATAAATGTCTGACCAACCTGCAGACTATAAATTGCTCTACAATATTCTTAATATGTGTTCACATAACTTATACTTGAACAGTTTGAGGGCCAATAACTACCTTTTAAGAATTAAGATTATCTTTCCTATACGAAGTCAATCTTCTGTAACTCTGTCTGTTCTAATAACCCTTTCAATAGAAGGTTTTTAAATAATAAAAAGAAGCTATTGTGTTTTATTCTAAATCTTATTTTCCAAGATAAATATATACATTTTTACAATCATTTCTCATATAACATTGTATCAAGTGTTCATGTGTGAAAGAATGCTCTTCTTTAGATAATCCACTTCTATATTTCTAGCCTAGAGTATTTCAATGGGAGATTAATGGAATTTAGGATTAGACAAATCTGTGTTGTACGTCTTAAGATCTGATTCCATTCACCAGATATTAACAATGCTTTAAATTCCCATGAAAATAGGTTATATTTCAATAATAATGCAATTCTTTGCCAAAGATTGTACTGCTTGGCATAAAATGCAAAAAATAAAAATAAAAACAACAACAACAACAAAACAAAAACAAAAACAAAAAAAAAACAACCTGAATCTAAAAATCTGTTTATGTTTTTATCTAAGGCAGCTCTCTTTATAGCCACCGGATGGCTGTTGTGGTTCAAGGCAACCTCTGCGTACATGACAGCATTAGTCATTTCTCTGTGTCGTTTTGGAAGAAAATGAGAACTTTTCCCAGAAATTGCTAGTAGATTTTCACTAATGTCTCATTGGCCAAAATTGCAACATAACCCCAGCTCTAAATCATTCAATAGAGAGGGAATGAGATTCCGTGATTGACTTTCTTAGTAAAACAGGATTGATGACCACCTCAGTACAGCGTGTTATTCTCTGAGCATATGGCTGCATGGAGAGAAGCTGACTCCTGCAAGGAATTTGTGTTCTCCCAAACAGGAAGCAAGAGAGAAAAGATGCATAATTGGTAACTAAGAGTATTAGCTAAGGGAACAACCTCTTAAATAGTAGTTGTTATTTATTTCCTGGAATAAGTAGAGAATAGTAATTATTACTACTCTATAGTACTTTACAGCATTCTAGAACTTATGTAAAAGGTGCACAAAGAATACTAGGAACACATTCTCTTGGTATTAGGTCCCTTGGATTCATCACACACACACACAAATACATATCTCTCTGCATTATATATATGCTGTATATGCTGTAGTAAACAGTAGCAAGGATGTTGGGGTAAGAGGACTTCATAATTTTAGTTTGGAGTTTTGTTTTCTTAAACATCTTTAGTCATAAACTAAGGTACTTTTTAAAAGAAGAATTAAGATGAATAGAGATCATATATACATCCCTAAAGTGGTCTTTATCCTGGAATATGAGTTGAATTTTTTATATTTTTATGTTTTAGATAAGAAGAGAAAAGAACTTAGTGGATCAAGTAGCCTTTTAAAACCTTTTCTATGATAAGTATTGTTATCATGTTAATTAATTGTAGCATTATATGACAATCCTAAATCAGCTTAGTAAATCAGCTAATTAAACTTAAGATAATCACTATCTACTGTATGAAATAAATTATCTGTTTTATGCCTATGTAAATTATAAATATGAATGAATTATACCTCTGTCTTTCAAGAAATTAAACTTCAGTGATTAATGCAAATGTTAAAGTAAATATGCTATAATTTACAATATTATTACTATTTTAAGAGACAGAGGAACAAAGTAATGTAGCAGTTTAAAGCTTAGGAGATTACATTAGACAGATGGATTCAGGGAATGCATTATGGCAGTGTTATTTAAAACTACTTTTGAGGAATAGATGGAGGGAAAGAATATAAAATTTTATAGGACTTCATGCAGTAGTCTATGTACAATAAGAGTTATAAAGGAAAATTATTCATGATTAGAAATACATTTTAGCATCCTTTGGAAATGGTCACACTGTTTATTAGTTGCTGGACACATATAAATCTTCAATTTACAAATTGAATTTTGTTTAGTGGTTAATGGAAATATATATATTTAAGATACATCTTGAATTACATATCCACATTTCAAAAATGCTATTGTGATTAAACTATTTCAACATTTAATTGAGTATAACAAATTAGAAAACAACAACGTTGCATTAAATGTTCCTTTTTTTTTCTTTAAGGTTGTATTTATTTATTTTTAGAGAGAGGGGAAGGGAGGAAGAGAAACATCAATGTGTGGTTGCCTCTCATGCTACCCCAGTGGGGACCTGGCCTGCAACCCAGGCATGTGCCCTGATTGGGAATCAAATCTGTGACCCTTTGGTTTGCAGGCCAGCGCTCAATCCACTGAGCTGTTCTTTATTTTTTAAAATCATTTTTTAATTGTTATTCTATTACAGCTTCCCCAATTTTTCCCCCTTTGCTGAGTCAGGGTGTGGGGATAATGGTGGAAAGAAAGGGAAGGGACTAGACAAAGAATATGTATGAGTGACTCACAGACACGAACCGCAGTGTGGGGATTGACTGTGGGGGCAGGAGGAGGGGTGGGATGGGCAGAGGAGGGCAAAAGAGGAAGAAATTGGGACAACTTTAAATTTTCTTCAGTGAGATCACACTGAAATAATTATTTGAAACTAAGTAGCCCGTCAAGTTTTAAAGGGAAAAGAAAGGTATTTAGTAGATGTTAACTACTTTTAGTCTGCAATAGTCTTAACACATTTTATAAAATTTTTAATAGAAATTGACCCTTTATTATTATTATGTTATGATATTTTAGACTGTAAGTAAGGAAAAATCCAGTGTCCATTGGTAAACTAATAAGGAAATTTTATGATATTAGATCACAAGAAGTCTGAAAGTAAGGCAGCTCCTGGCTTGATTTATTGGCTCTCTGATTTATTAAGGGCTTAAGTATCTACCTAATCTTTAAGCAGTCTTCATGGTTCATGGATGACTATGGTATCCCATGCATCACACTGTCATGAGAACAAACTGAGGCATTTTATTGCTTTTCAAGGCTGAGGAAATACTTACTTAGAAGTCCCCAGGGCACTCCTCCCTATCTAAATTGCCACAACATGCTTATGTTTGTACAAGCATTTGGTAGTGGGAATGGTCCTATCATTATTCGGTTGTGGTATTTATGATTTCCCACCCCATCCGCTCACAGAAGAGGTTCAGTGTAGAACAAAACCAGGATTCAGCTGAAAGAAGAGGTAGGCAACCAACACTTTCTGCAAATACAGTTATTTCTTATATTCTTAAACATTATTGCAAAGAACAGGGATTGTCAAATATAATGTTTTGTAATGTAGTATTAAGTCCAAATTTTTACTTTAAAGAATGAGCATCATGCATGTAAATAATATTTAATCATTCTGCCCAGAGAGAGGTATAGCAGAGTGCTTAAGAAATCCTTGGAAGTTATTACTTTGCACCTCATTTTCCTTATTTATAAAATGAGAATGAAAATAAAATAAAATAGGAATGAAGACATAACAACTTTTAGAGGAGTTGTAGGATTAAATGTGATTTTATAATATGAAGGGCTTGGAACTGCCAAGTCCTCAAGAAATGTTATTTTTATTATTATGTAACTATTGTACCAGCCTTAAACAAGTGAGAATGTCTTTCCTGGTTGAGAATAATGTAACCTGTAAACCCCAAGGAAGTGCTTGGCATTTCTGTCCTTGGGCATAGAGAATGACCACTTTCAAACTCTTTGATTTATATTAAATGATTTTGATAAGATGTCAATTTGTCCACTTCTCCCAAATACAAATAGCTTTTAAACAGTTGTGTTGATGCCTAGTTGAAACAATCTGCGGTTGAGTAAATACTGAAATGAAAAGAGTTTATGTACAGAGAGGAAAAGACAAACATAACTATAACTATCTTCTTGTTAAAATAAAATTTAAGAACATGCAACCAGGCCAACAGCAGACAGGCATTAAAATATGCAAAGAAAGAACAATATTTAATATAGAATGTATGGAAAGTGAGCTATAGATTTATAGGTATATTGCAATAGTATTTGGTACCTCATTTAAGGTTAATAGCTTCATCTATTTGGAGTGGTGAGGAGTTGCTCTAAGAAGTTGATATATCTGCAGAAACCTGAGTATGTGAAAAATAAACCATTTACATACAAAAGAGGAGAACATTCCCAACAGAGGGAACAGCAAATACAAATGAGTTTGTGGACCCTGTCACCCACCCTCTGTCCCTGTTATGCACCAAGTGTACCTACCATGTTAATCAGTCCCTTTCTTGACTTCTATAGCTACTCAAAACATTTACTCAAAACCTTTATATACTTAAAATACTGGATAAATGCTGAGTGAATACTCTATGAGTATCTTCTGCTGACATAAAGATTTATCTTTTGTGGAGTTGGAATTAGCTCTAGTAAGTTAAACTGGGGCACTTAACATCGTGCAACGCGCTGATAATTTACCCGAGTAACATTATGTCTTCATTCATTTTAAAAATAAATGCAGTAGTTGCTGTCTAATTATCAGGGTCTCTCCCTTCATGTTTTTCACTGAATTTAAATGAAAGGAAATCACATGGAAAGAGAAACCAGGTGGATTTTAATCCCAACTTCAGTGCACAGATATCCCTCAGGCAGTAAGTAGTTAATGAAGAGGAGCCTACACTCTGTTCAATTTAACATAGCAACAGTTTTTTAATTCAAAACAATCTCCTTGAAAAATATTTCAAATTTAGAAAGTCTCTTAGTAAGAAAAATACTATGGTAGTAAACACAAATAAATTTCTGAAATTGCAAGCAACTTTCTCTCAGTTCTGCATTAGTGCTTTTTATCATTTGATTTGACAGGATACTACATATATAAATTGGAAATAAAACAAATGAAAAATAAATTATAACAGTTCATCATTTCTTCTCTTAGTGTTTATACTATACATAAAAGTTTTATATAGCTAAAATTGATAGTCAATTTCAATTCATGGTTTTAGTTTGATCAAATATATTTTATAAAATGTTCATTGCATAACATACTCTCCAAATTTTCTCACAGCATTTATTATGTACTCATGCAATATACAAAAGAAATAAAAGCAAGCACTATGAGTTTATGTCTAAAGAACAGAATAACAATATACAAAACAATACATACATACAAACATGTGTCATACCTTTTTAAAAATATTAATAGAGCGCTGGATGGTGTGATTCTGTTGGGCATCATGCTACAAACTGAAAGGCCACCAGTTTGATTCCTGGTCAGGGCAAATATCTGGGTTACAGGTTTGATCCCCAGTCAGAACTCGTGCAGGAGGCAACTGATTGATGTTTCTCTCTCACATCGATGCTTCTCTCCTCTCTTTCTCCCTTCCTTCCCCTATCTCTAGCATCAATCAAAGAAAAAAATTAAATATTTACATGTGTTTATTAATACTATATACAAAACTCAAAATTAGCAGACATAAAAGAGCTATAGCACAGCAGTCATTTTCACAGTTCCCAAGGTTATACCCACATATGATGATTCACTTCCTGGATTTACAAAACTCAACAATGTCTTCCATGGCTATGATTGATTACTGTGAAAGGGTACAAAACAAAATCAGGGAAAAAAAATCACATTGGGCAAAGTGTAGAGGAAACCAGCTGTCAACTTTCAAGAGTATTCTTTGCTAGAATCACAAAGGATGGGTTTAATTCCTTCAACTAGTTTTGACATGTGTGAAGCATTTTCTAAGAAAGAAGCTCATTAGAAACTCAGTGCTTAAGGTTTCTGTTGGGTTACCAGTAACATAGGCATTCCTGTCTGGCATCCACCCAAATTCCAAACTACCAGAAGGAAAGCAGACATTCAACATAAACTTTTTTTTTTTTATAAAAATAGTTTAGGCACAATGAGCCACTACTATCAGTTAGAGGATGATAGGAACACTTCTGAAATCCAAGTTCCCAGATGCTAACCAAAAGCCAACCTTGCAATCAGGCCTCATTAAGATGGAGTTTTAGCCCTGCTATTGCTGACTCTTTTCTGCACAGTAATTACTAGCACAGTTTTAAAATCAGATGATCCTGGGCTCATATCCACATTCTGCTACTTACACTGATGTGATCTTGAGCAAGTTATGTAAATGCTTTGCACACCTTAGTTTTATCAACTGTTAAATAACATTAATTAGGCAACTATATCATCAGATTGCCACAGAAATCATATGTAATAATGCACATACAATTCTTAGCATACTGACTGCAAAGAATACTAACTCAATAGATATTGATGAATAATAATAGCATATATGGCAGCTTCCTTTACAGAGCTTAGAATAGAATGTATGAATACTATTTAGAGAAATGAAATGGAAAGTAAATGTTTTTTGTGTGCTCTGTGTGTTACCAACTCTTAAGTGCTATAGGAGTTCTAAGAGCGGGCAAACTCTGCAATCCATAAGAGCCCACATAAGCTTCCTTGGCAGGGTAAGTATTCTTTTGCTAAATGCTATGGACTCACAACCATAAAATACAGAGTAGCTGACAGAAGTAGCTTTCAGAAGACAAAGAAGTAGCAGAAATATGGGTGACAGTATTGAGATCCTTACACTTATCTCTGGGGAAACTCTCCTGTACAACTTCATAGTTAGCATGAACATGCCATAATACTTGACACTTAAAATTCTTAGACTGGAAAGCAGGATCTGAAAAAATTAGTGGAGAGACAGTCTGAGTTAGATATAGTCTAATACTTTTGTGAATTTTTTGGAAATGAGACATTATTATTCTTTCATGACATTTTAAATAACTGCTTAATGAGCAAATAGAACAATGAATTTTGATGAATAACTCCTGTACTTATAGATTCAGATATAACAATAAGCAGGTACAGAATTTTTTTTTGACATAACTAATGATTAAACATAATGATTACTAAGAAAGCACTTGCTGAATACAAACTTCCAGAATGATAGAATTAATAAATAAATGAATGAATGAGTTCAGAACATCATTAGGCCCATGCTTCATCAAAAGAGAAATCTGGGAAGCTGGCTCATGCTTAATAAAAACATTATGTGATGAGATCTTTTTTTTATTTTATCTTTCTTGTTAATAGCAATAAACTAAGCTGCTTGTAGGATGGAGAGAGATAATGGATGATGTTGTTTTACATCTGTGTTAGATGCCTCCTCAAGTTAATATTAAGGATTTAGTAATTCCTTACAAAAGGAGTATATTTTATTTCATATCATAATTTAAATTTTGACCTAGAACTGTTAACAAGTAGACATATTTTATGACATTTTATAAGTATTTCATATTAAGGAGTAAGGAGCTTTGATTATTTCCAAATTATCACATATAAAACATATTTTTTTTTTTTGCTAGAAAAAAAGATTACAGATGAATTATGCGAGTATGTCCCATACAGGACATTATTCAATTAAAGTATGTAACTTAAAAGTATTTGTGAAAATTGTAACTCTTACTGCGTATTTACTGATCCCAATGTAGAAATTATCAAAGCTACCTCAACAAACAAAACAAACAAACAAAAAGCAACTGTCAGCATCTCTGAATGCCTTCTTTAGTCATTACCCTTAATTAATCACAGTGATGGAAAAAAACTTGGATATGCTTATCTATACCTATATATATAATAATTTCACAGTCATTGTAGATTTAGTTGTGATTCATAGCTTATGTTCCAATTTAAATTTACATATTTTGGGCAAAGAATTATAAAATGTGGTAATCAGTTAACTTATTTGTTAATTATCGAGTCGCCACATAGAAAATGGTATTGATAATATCAGTGATACTGAGAAGAGATCGTTGTTATTAATTCAACTCATAGGTAGTTATTTTGTATTATTTTATCCTTGGCATGTGTAAACTGGTTTTATACTAGGAGCTCAAGAAATACTGTATTAACTTGATTTAAATTGAATTAAATTGAGTTAGTTAAGTAATTTTAAGAAAAGTAGTGTCCCAAGTTTCAGATGAAATGTAATTTTAAGTTAAAAAGTGAATGTCAAATCAAATCATTTACACATCGATAGGTCTTATAAAATAGCCTGGACTTTCATTGATTCTAAGCCTCAATTGTTAAGTTGTACCATTATTTTATAAAGCACCATTAAAGGAAAAAATGCTGTGCATTAATAAGATGCAATACTTTATGAATATTTATAACTTTAATGTTATAATTACCAAAAAAGCTTTTTAGATATATTTAAACATATTACTTTAATCATTTAATTACTCCTAATATTTTATGCACACACATGTATTTAGAAAATGTACATTAAATAAATTGAATAAGGCATTTCAAAACCTTCTTTCCAGTCAGTATCTGTCTCTTCTAAATTAGTTTTTAAATCAATGTCTCCAATGTTCGTGTTTCACATAGGAAATTCTTCTCTTCACCCTTGAAGAAGCATATTTTAATTGAAAGACCCACCATTTTCTCTAGTAATACCACCTACACCACTGCATCCATTCTGTAAATTTGCTGCTGGTACGTTTTTGGCCTTACTAGAATGTATGGACAGAAGATATTTTAGACAACAATGAAGGCTGCATATTTCTTTTTAAATGGTCCTTAAGTGGTTTGACTGAAATGTGAGTTATTGCCATTGTCCAACCACATTGCAGAAATAACAATTCAACTCAAGCATCTGTAGGGCTGTGACTGTGCCCCGAAACAGGAACTGTTAAGAGATCATCAAGTGTAAGACGTCCTTATCTGTAATGTTGAGAGTATAGTAAGATGGAAACAATTGGTGCCTTAGTATCAAAGAAATATGGCGTTAAAGAAAAATCACAGTGGTTTTTAATTAAAATTTTGAAATCTAATTAAGGGCATGTATGTGTGTGTTTGTGTACATAGTATACTAAAAAAATCAAATTCTAACACATACAAGTCATTTATATAATGCCTACATTTTGTTACATAAATTTACCTGCATTTATTAAGATATTTAGACAATTTACCTATGTCTTGTTAAAAAACTTTTCCGTCAAAAGTTGAATGATTATGGTCATAAACTATGTATTAAACAGTTCCAATTTATTATTTTATGTGATTTTATATGTATGGTTAAAGATCACCAGTCAAACTGATTGGAAAGTATTGAAAAGTCTTCATTATATTTCACATGAACTACTATTTTTCTTTGATCATTAAAATGTGCTTTCTCAGCTTTCAAAATTAAAAATGTTCAGAGTAAGTAAATGATGCAGCAACTGAATATTTCTTATTCTCATCTCTACTCAGGTCCCATAAGCAGTGTTTTGGTAAATAAATATGGTAGCAGACCAGTGGTGATGTTAGGGGGTTTATTATGCTGTTCTGGAATGGTTGCAGCCTCTTTTAGTTCCAGCGTAATCGAGCTCTACCTCACTGTTGGATTCCTGGGAGGTAAGTTTTGTTTTCAGCTTATTATCTTAACACTCAGGTTGTTTACAGAGCTCCCTAAGAAGCATGAGCAACAGCATATTCCTACTGTTTTCATTTAAATTTATGTTATACAATCTTAAATTACTTCTATATAGTACATCAAAATACTAGCTATGGAATGTCCAATTAAAATCATTTTAAGTAGTGGGAAAAAAAAGGATTTATCAGATATGTAATGCGCTATGATATAAATGTCAAAAACAAAACAGCTTTGGTCTGTTTTTATTGTCTTATCCTTTACTCTTCAACCAGTTCAGATAATGGACAGAGGCTTTCTGGCATATAAATAGCTTCATTTTTTAAAAAATGTATTTTTCATCACTTATTACTATTTAGAGTATCTCATGTATTACTTATAATAGGTTAAAAATGGTGCCAGAAAGATATTTTCTAGATGCACTGACTTAGCTTTAAAAATAGAATTATTGGTGTCTGTGTTCTGTTTACGTCAAGCTCAGTATTGATGCTACTGTTTTTCCTTACTAAAGGATTCTGCTTAAAAGCCCTACAAGGCCTATTTGCTACTAAACACAAATATTTTCAAATGACATACTATAATTTGATTATAGTTGTTTCTCATACAAAATGTCTCTGGACTCAAACTGACCTGAATATGTACATTTTCAAAACACTATTTTTACTGCTCTCAATAATAAATTGAATCAAACAAATCTATACTCATTTTTAAGAAAAATAGACTTCAATACATAGAGAAATTAAATCTTTTTCTTATACCCACAGATAAAAAGGTAAATATATTTTTATTGTGATTTTAGATCAGTCTAACCTTGCACTTATACATCATGGGATTAAAAAAAAAATTAAGACACATTAAAGCCTACAACATACAGATGTTAAAATCTTTCTCTTTATCACCTATCAATAACTCTCTTTTTTTAAAATATGTTAAAACACCTTTTGTAAATAAGGATCTTATAATATCTAAGAATTGTCATAGTGGAGAGAATGCCCTTTCCTTTGTGCTGAAATACTATATATTATGTTGGCTCATGGAAATAAAGCTGGGCCTACATGTAGATGTATTAGGGAAAAGATGATTTTGATGTCACAAATATCAACAGCATTATACAGGGTTGGGCAAAAGTAAATTTATAGTTGTGAGTATGTGGAAGTTTATTATTGTATTATTATTCATTAAAGATTGTATTATTTTTCATACAAATAATTGTAAACCTACTTTTTCCCCACCCTGTATATTATTCTAACTCTAGTTCTATTCTTTGGGTCGTGAAGGTGTTGGTGCTTCCAGAGTCAACCATTAAATACACCTGTAAGAAATGTATCATAAGTCATTATCAGTCAATAGCTGTTGGTATCTGAAATCAGACAGGTTTTTAAAAAATTCAGCACATATTAGCTGTGTGATCATGGGTAAATTAACCTCCTTATGCCCCATTCTCTTTGTCTTTAAAATGGGGAAAATGGCATTTCTATTCTTTGGGAGTTCTTGGAATGATTAAATGAAAATATTAACATACAGTACTTTACAGAGTGCCTGCCATTTTGTTTCTTCTAAGTAAGTATTAGCAAATAATAATCACAATGTCACTATATAATGTCTTACAGTTCTAGAACTTAGTTGATTTTGGAAAACTCTTATTTTTGTTGTTGAGGAAATTAAAGCTTAAGAAGTCTAAAAGTTTTGCCAAGTAGTACACATAATTAAGTACTTGAGGCAGATTTAGATTTTTTAAAATTTCAAATCTCATGTTTGTTTTCCCATGCCACTAGAATAAGAAGTAGATAATATCTCTCTCCTGAGAACTTTCATTAATATTTGAAGGCAAAATTCCAGGTGACAAAATGGGAGTGGAGTGGGTGGAGGGGGGATGGCATATGCTAAAGAAATTTAGAACACAATTTCAAAGCACAATTCAAAATAATTTCTGGATTTTTAATTTTGGTTCTTTCACTTATAAACTGCTGGCCATAGGCTGGACAGTTTTATTATCTTTAAATTGGATCTAATTATACTTTTTATGCATATCTCACAAGTATGGAAATGTAGACTCAGAGAACACACATGCCTCTCCGAAGCATGTTCTTGGTTCCTTCCAGTCAGCTTTCAGGGACCCTCCTATGCATAGAAAATATTTGTATTGCCCTGACCAGTATGGCTCAGTTGGTTGAGGGTTGTCCCCAAAAGTGAAAGGTCTCCAGTTTGATTCCCAGTCAGGGCACATTCCTGGGTTTCCAATCTGGTCCCCAGTTGGGGCGCATGCGAGAGGCAACTAATCGATATTTCTCTCACATGTCGATGTATCTCTCCCTCTCTTTCTGTCTCTCTAAAAAATAAGTACATAAAATATTTTTAAAAGAGAAAATATTTGTATTAAATGTTTGCAATAATTATTTGTATTCAGAACTGAGTGTCCCAGAATCTAAATTCTTAACCACTTTGTGGTACTGTCTCAATTTATGTAAACTGGTAAATGCAGAATTCTTCTATAGCCCCTAAAATAATATGGAATAATACCTAGGCTAAGGGTGAAAGAGAGGTAATTTATATAAATCAATTTTATGTACTTTGGAAACAGACTTATTCATTACTATTGCTAAATAGTACCTTGGCAAGCTATAAAAAATAATTTATTTTTCAAAGGTATTATTTAGCACTGCCAAGGAGTTCCCTAGACAGCAGGAACTTTTGATTTATGTAAACAATAACCTTTACTCTCTGAAATAAGAGTATCTTTCAAGTCCAAATATTTAGTTTTTAACTAACACAGGTAAATCTATATTAATGAGACATGTAATGTGAGGGTTATAGAACATGAAACTAATGGCATTAATTAATTTTTTAAAAATTATTTGCATGGTTTTGAAGATATATCTCTGGGGAGACCTACAATTGTTTGTGACAAAGTTTTTAGTCCGTTCAACTCTGAAAGAAAGCATTCAAGTTTTAAATTCAGTCTTTTCCTCAAGGTAAAAAAATCTATCCCATATATATGTATGTCCATATAAAAAGAGATGAAAATCTGTGGAATTAAGTAATTGTAATTATACAAACTAGTAATTTTGTCTTAGTTTCGATCTATTCTGTGATTATTGAAACATCAGTAAAAGCTTTTGGTTTTACTTCTTTGGTTTAAAATGAAAGGAATATGAAACTGTTGTATATTTCAAGTGTCCACTTATGAGAACCTTTTTATGTGCCATTCTTTTGATGTTTATAATTAACAAAAATCACTACCTGCTGTTACATTTTGAGTTCTGACTTACCCAATTGAATGTAGATTTTGAAGAGTCATTTCTTTTGTGAGTGGCATAATGCTTTTGTGTTTTTCTTCCTTTTGTTTTGTTCTTTGCAGGTTTAGGTCTAGCCTTCAACCTGCAACCCTCCTTAACAATCATTGGCAAATACTTCTATAAAAAACGACCCGTGGCAAATGGACTCGCCATGACAGGAAGTCCTGTTTTCTTAAGTACATTAGCTCCTTTCAATCAGTTCCTTTTTAATACCTTCGGCTGGAAAGGAAGCTTCTTGATTTTGGGAGGCATATTGTTGAATGCCTGTGTTGCTGGGTCCCTCATGAGACCCATTGAACCCAAACAAACTACTAAGTGTAAAAATAAGATTGGCATAACAACACATGAGTCAGGTGCGAAGAAGAGCCATGAGAAGGTATCAATGTGGGAAAAAATTAATAAATATTTTGATTTTTCCCTTTTCAAGCATAGGGGATTTTTGATATACTTATCTGGAAATGTCATTATGTTCCTTGGATTTTTTGCCCCCGTTATATTTTTGGCTCCATATGCTAAAGACAAGGGAATTGATGAGTACTCTGCAGCCTTCTTGCTGTCTGTCATGGCTTTTGTTGATATGTTTGCAAGGCCTTCTGTAGGATTTATTGCGAACACTAAACTTATTCGACCTCGAATCCAGTACTTCTTCAGTGTGGCAATTATGTTCAATGGAGTGTGTCATCTCTTGTGCCCATTGGCAGAGGACTACACCAGCCTGGTGGTTTATGCCATATTTTTTGGTCTTGGATTTGGGAGTGTTAGCAGTGTCCTCTTTGAAAGTCTCATGGACCTTGTTGGTGCTCAAAGATTTTCCAGTGCGGTGGGACTTGTTACAATCGTGGAGTGTTGTCCAGTTCTTCTTGGGCCTCCTCTTGCTGGTAAGAATATTTCCCATCAAGGAAAGCAAAGAACATAGAATCAATGGTCGTTAACTGAGATTTTTCTTGGTAGCGTATAATGTGCTTTGTAAGAAAAAAACACGAATAGCCTGAAAGACTGTGGGTGTGTTAATTTTAGGTTTTATTATGTGCTTTTAAACTTCCTAATTAGTTGAATTTAGACCTGCCACTTGTTTCAGAACCTGAACCTATGAACTTAAGAATTTAAGATAAACTGATAATTGGTAGCATAATTTTTAGGTTTTTACCTATATCAGTTGTTTTATGCTTTTAAAAATATATCATAAAAAAAGTCATTTTTTAATTATTGTGTTGACATTGCCAAACCATTGCACCAGTGGTGGCAATGACAGTAATCAATTTGTGGGCCTTCTGGAAGCTCTCACACTATAGCCATTTTTTCATCCTTTTTCTGCCTCCTGCTACCCCTGACACTCCACAAATGGTGTCTGGCATATTGTAGGCAGTCCGGACTGCTTCTGAATGACTGGGTCTTGCTGTAGTTACTTCTCACACAGTTGCTGCTGCTTCTGCTACTCTTGTTAGTAGAACAATAAAAGGAAGGAGAGCATGATTTTCATTTTAATTTTTTTCAGTCCAAACTTTTACTGCTGTACTCATAATTAACTGAAGCTTTAGTTATGGAAATCATATGTAGTTCCCTGATAATGAAAAAAAAAAATTCCCTAAACATTTAGAAAGTACGTAGTGATGGTAGCCCAAAGTGATATTAACTCTGATGGAGCCCTAGAACTAATTTTATGTATTTTGAAGTGTAACAATCATTGTATGAATAGAAATATTTGACTTAAAGTTAGAATGGAAAATTAAATTATGCTATTTTTCTTATGCTTACATATATGTCATATTTATTCAAATAAGCCTATCCCACCATTTACCTAATTAAAACAAGGAATCTTGTTCACATAGATAATTTTACAAGCAGCTAAATTTAATATTAGCTACTGACTAATTTTAGGTAGAATGATTGAAATTCTGACTAACATGTAGTTCTACATCAGAATCACTGGGAATTGACATATAATAAACAATATGAATTTGTGTACACTCAATTTTGCTGACAATTATTGTTAAGAAGTTCCTGCAAAAGCAGGAGGCAAAACTATGAACTGAAACCTTTTTGAAAGTTAATAAACCTTCAGATTATAGGGCACCAGGATAGTTTTTAAATGTTTTTAATAATCAAATGGAATACATATTTTCTTCCTGGTTAGCGTCTTAATAATTTAGACTCAGATAAACTAAAAACAAAAAACAAAAAAACTGTGATAAGCCACAGAAGTGAAATAACACTTAATGAAGAGGTTTGGTAAAGCCATTTTACAGGACAGTTACAAATATGAGATTCATACAGACCTTGACTAGAATCAAATTCTGCCACTTCCTGGCTGTAAAACCATGGTCAGATTTTTCAGAGTGGTCTTGTAGGATTAAATGAGATACTACAAATCTAAGTGTTTAGCCTTGTGCTGGGCATAGTAAAAGAATTTAGTAAACATTACGCCATGTTATGAACTTTATAAAAGCCTTTGGGTCTTTCCTAAAGAATGTAATGTTTTCTTCATTATTGAAAATATAGGGAGCATGGAAAGAAATAAAGCAATCTCAATGTGCATGCTGTAAATTAATAGACAGATAAATATAACTATTCCTACATGTATAGATATAAAAAATGTACCTCACACATGTATATATTTATGAAATTACACCCCAAAGAATATATACTTATTTTGTCTTAGTTGTGTATTTTTATTGAGGGAAATGATGTTCAATAATTTTAATATACTGTTGATATAATGCTACATGTGCCCATACATGCTTTTATTTACATATATAAAAGTATAATCTAGTATATATTTTTCTTTATTAAAGTTTCATTTAGTATTAACTTAAGAAATAAGTACATACTTTATGGAAGAATTTATTTCAAAAT
This sequence comes from Furipterus horrens, assembly GCF_987537825.1. Taxonomy (NCBI): domain Eukaryota; kingdom Metazoa; phylum Chordata; class Mammalia; order Chiroptera; family Furipteridae; genus Furipterus; species Furipterus horrens. Next base: position 58,597,102 of record NW_028327174.1, read on the forward strand.
TTTATTATTTCTGGCTCTTTTATTATTTAATCCTAAAAGAATATTTTTTTTTTTGTCTCTTAGGTAAATTGGTGGATAAAACTGGAGAGTATAAATATATGTATATGGCCTGCGGAGCTATTGTGTTCTTAGCAAGTGTGTGGCTGCTCATTGGCAATGCTATAAACTATAGATTGCTTGCAAAGGAAAAGAAGTTGGAAAAAGCAACAGAGGAAATGCATAAACCCGGGTCCAGAGAATCGGAACCCTTGAACAAATCTAATGACTATGATGTCAATGTCAAAAGTACAAGAAAAGGGACTAGTCCCTCAGAAAGAGAAACTAACATATAGCAAGAACCACATCTCTGATTTCAGTGTTTATTACTTTTTCAGCAATATTTTTCCAAAATGTTGGAAAGGATTTTAGTTAAAATAAAACTGTATAATTAACAATGGAGATGAGACTTCCCTCAGTGGCAGTTCTTGTTTCCTTTTATAATTTTATTTAGTCAGTTAAATTTGAGATTGTACGCATAAAGAATCAATACAGGGACTTAAATTTCCATACATTACTCTGGTTGTGGTGATTTAAATAATTTTAAACTCTTCCGGTGAGTTACAGTCTTGATCCTAGAGATCTGAATTCCGAACCCCTGGTTTAAGTAGTTAGGAGTATGTTTAATCCTATAAGAATATCCTTTCTGCATCTCACTTTTATTTGGTATTAAAGCGTGAAAAGGAATTAAAGGAAAATGAGTTTCCACTTCAGTATCTGGAGAAAAAAAGGCAAATAAGTTCAAACGGAATATTACCAACATTTTTTTTTTTACTTAAAAAAATCCAAAGAGAAAAAAGAAGTGTGTTATATCTGTATACTACTCTGTAACATGGATCTTAAAGATAAGAACATGGGTGAAAATAAGCACATCAGTGAAAATGAGGTGATCTTAATTTTAAAATACAATGAACTGTTGTAAAAAAGAAAAGCATATGCATACATAAAACAAAACTGAAAAATATACTTTATGTTAAACCATTATTTCTGAGCACTGTTGGATTTGATTAATCCATGCATATGATTTCTTTGAGGGGGCCATTAGTACCTGGTGCTAGAGAATAGAATCCTCAAATAATTTTGAGAATTTTTACCTAATATATGTTATACTGAAAGTCTAAATTACTCTAAGCAATAAACGATGTCCATTGATTTTAAAAAGGATTTTTGTTAGTATTCCAGAAAGTAATAACCAGGGATTCATTTTAACCAGAACTCGTCAGATTTATTTACATACTGAGACATCAACTGGAATCAACGGGAATCCGGGTGGACAGGATTACAGATAGGCCACACTGTAATTTTTCCCAACACGTAGTGGTGAACAGAAGGTTACTGTAATGAGTAATCCATCTGAGTACAACTGACTAAGAGTAGAGGTGCTTATAATGAACCCTCTAAAGTCTCTCATTCCCCTTCCTTCCCCAAAATGCAAAAGCAAAACGCAAAAACCACAAATAGGCTTTTTACTCAGCCCCTGAAAATGTCTCATTATAGGAATGGCAGCACTTGGAAATTCTGCCCTCTATGGATTGACTTCCTGCTGCCTCTGAACGTAACTAAACCAGGAGATTGTTAAAAAAGAAAAAAAAGAAAAAAAAAAAAAGCTTCTAGGCTTGAGGCTGTGTGTGACTGGTATACATGTGCGAAGTGTAGGGATGTGTATAACACAATAACAAGTAGCTTGCAATATTGCAGCCCAGATTAATGTAGCAGTGTCTCATTTTCATAACTATGTGAAAACATCTGGGAATCTGAACCACTTTTGAAAACAGTGACATGTGATAGTTCTGCTTTTAAATAAGAAAGAAATTGTGCATTAATGCTAAAGTTATAAATATTTAAATACATCTACAGATCTGAACTTTAAGATCATGATTAATAAAAAGCATTTAGTGCTTGATTATTGCAGAGTTGTCATGCTTAAGATGGCAAAAGGAATTTGCTGTTTTTCTTTTTTTTTATTGCAGTAGAGACAGGTGCTATTCTTATTTCTTATAAGAGTGTACCTGGATACCAAGCTTTTGTGATTCTTAACATTAAGATTTTCTTTGTAAAATTTAAGCATTGTTTGAGCATGTGCTCATATGTAAAAATTATATAAAATTCCATATTTCATTTAATATTTACTTTTTGCCTATGAAAGAGTTATTTATATTTTTTCAAATGTTAAACAAAATAATATGTGCCAATACCATAGGTAAATTAACCAGGGAAATGTGGCAGTATATGGCTGATTTTTTAAAATTTAATTTTGTCCAATCTTGAATCATGAATGAGTTATTTTCATATGTAACCAATTCATCGTAAGAAATACACCATCATAAATTAATAGCTCTCTAATCTTAAACATTTCCAAAAATGCCTTACACTCTCTGAAGATAAACATTTAAAATAATACAGGTATCAGACCTGGGTGGGGGGGAATAAATAGCAGAGTAATGATTGTGGGGTCTTAGGTCTAAGCATACAGTCCTTTTTAGCACCTGCTGGTGAGGACATGCTGGTGGGTACATTCCAGTGGATTTTTCCACGAAAGGAGGTTTATTTACATACAGATACATTTCTTGTCAAAAACCAATTCATCTTTATTCTGTTGCTCCTTGGTTATTTTCATTATCTTCTCATTTCTAACACTGATTTTCATAAATTGTTAAAAGTAGAAAGGGAAGGGAAATTGTGCATCCAGAGCACATGGTATAATATATACAATTGTGCCTGGTAGTAACAATGCACAAAGTTACAAACATGCACACACACAATTCCCATACATAACTGTTGAAAATTAAATCAAAACATACTTGAAACAGTGTCATAGTCACATACAAGACTCAGAGTTGTTCCATGGTAAAATAATTTTTTCTACTGTTTACTCTTCCCACTCCCTTGAACTTGTTAAAATGTCCAATATTTGTTGCTTTTACAGAATCTTTCAAAGATTGAAGAGAATATCAACCTAAAACATTGATCATTATGTAGTCACATAAATGGAGGGGGAAATATAGTTGACTTCTGTATCTGTAAGTATTAGTACAGAATATATTTCGTCCCCTGGGAAACAATAGGTTTTAGACATTGAAGATATCATGAAGCAGAATCAGAAAACACTATTAACATTTTTACATCCCATTCCCCCATTACGGAATTGTACAGAAGGAAGGTTGTTGTAAACCAAGGTACAATATAATTCACAACCACTGGCTAGTTTATTTTTCCATTTGTGATAACTGAGCACCCCCTATTTTTCTCCATTTAATCTTAAATATACCTTTACTAATTTATGAATAATATTGGATATAGACTCATTCTGTATTATTCTCATCCTCGTTCCTGATCCTTTTTAGGTCCAATCAGCACATATTTAAGAGGCAGTGAGTCAAGCTCTTGTGTACTTCTTGTTGGAAGACATGATGTTTTCTCAGCGTAACTTCACCTGAAGTTTCACTTTCTGAGTACCAAGTTCCAACCACCTTATCTCACATCCACTCCCTTCCCCAGACTGTAGGAAACTAATAAGATTATTAGATTTGATATATTTGACTTTTGCATAAAAATAATGACATATTTTTATGAATCAAGCATAATATATTTTCCTTGAGGTCAGATTTAGAAAAAAAAGTTCTTTTCCTTATGGGTAAGTAATTCCCAAATTGGTTGCTACTTATTATGACTCAAGAATTAAAAGTATTGGCTATGAAACAGTGTTTTCAGAATCATGATACCCACATGCAGGATTGTCCTAATCTGCCAAAAATAACTTTAAAAAGTTTATGATATACAAATGATTTGGTTCATCTATACAATACATATTTATCCCCGTCATCTTAAGCAATGGCCTCTACATCCTTACTTATTTTTCAAATTTTCCTGAACATCTGTATTGTCATTGTTTCTGTCCATTTATTATATAGAAAGAACAAGTGCCATTGCTTTTTCTTTTTCATTCTAGATTTCTCACATCCTTAGAATATTGTTCTCCTTAACTTTATTTCAGATGGTGCACCTCCTTCACAAAGTCACCCATGCTGTATCTTGTCTTATTTGTGATTTGAAGCAATGGCCATATTTCTGGAGCCAACAGTGTATATTTTTGGCAATTATCATTGCTCTTCACAAATAAAGGAACTCGTGTGACTGTAAATGCAAGGTTTCCTGGATAAGGAAGGTGCATATATTCTATATTTTTTGTTAATATAAATCTTCCTTATATATGATACCTATATATTTGAAAGTGATTTTTAAAAATCTATAAATATTGCTATTTCTCTCCTAAGCCTTTGCTATCCTGGATGTTTCTAATTTTCTTAAAGTGCCTGACAATTTGGAGAAACGAAGCTTACCAGCAAGCATAACACTGTAGCATCCATTCTGTACTGACACAGCACATTAAGTGGATTCCTTTCCACAACAATTCACGATACCAAAGAGCATCAAAATTATTGTGATAAAAATTGAAATTAGTCTTTACTCACGTCACATTTTTTTAAGTTATGATTTCTACATATCCATGTACATGACCTCATATTTCAGAAAGTTGAGAGGCCCAATTATTAATAATTATAATGCTTATATAATCAAAATCATGAACTCTCTGTTGAAAATTCAACATTGAATAATTTGCTGCGCTCACCATTTTTTGTTCTGATATTCTCTTCTTTGCTGACAATAGTTTGTACATGGTAGGTTTTAGCTCTACATGATCCTATGATGTGCTTTATTTTAGTCTTTGGTCCCCCACTGCTTTTCTTTCACATTATTTGACTTATGTTCAACTCATGAAATAATTTTGGGGTAGAATTGAGAACCATAACTTTAGGTCTCTGCCTTAAAAGGAAAAGTAATATTGCAAAAAGAATTTTTGCCTCTAATGAAGCATCTGGGAATTTTTTAGACTACATTATTTCTGCCATCCCAATTCCATGCTATGTTACCTTCCCCCTTCCTTTTTTGTGGTATAATAATTTTTTTAAATTATTTTCTTTTAACTGTTTTTTAAAATGTCTAGGTCAAATTCTTTAGCATTTTTCATCTAATTATGAACATTTTTAGTCCAGGATTTTTTGCATGATATCCATGTTTTTCAGTCTTCAGAGGTACTTTAAAAAGTAAGGTGTGCAATATTCAGTATTTCATCAGGTGATTATTCAGTGATCATAAATTCATTGTCTGTTCAGCAAATATTTTTCATTACACAGTATAACAAGCTTTTTGTTCTTTTGTTTTAAGTTCATGTATGGCAAAATGAGCTCAAGAAGCTGTGTAAGAAAACAGTGGTACTCAATATTCTATTTAGGGATAGAACTGTAAAAAGTTCTGGTCAGATGAACAAAAGGATGGAATTCTTATCTCACATGAATGTCAGGGTTAAATTTTAAAACATTCTTCTAAGACTTTTATTCTAGGTTTGTTGTTGTTTTACTTTGATACGCATCTACAAAAAAGGGTTTTAAGTTTGACCCAGTTTATATAGCTTGTTCATTAAAGTAGAGCACAAACTTCTGATTTTATTTTTCTACCACATACTGTTCTAAGTTGAGCATAAAATATTTCTGGATTTAGTGAGAAAGGACATGAGAACTGAACTGTTTATTTTCTGAGCATTGTATGTGATTTTGATTTGTATTGTATTTTCTTTTTAATATATTTATGTATCAAAAATATATTTAACTAGTTTTATCATCTCAGCCTTCTAAGTTAGGTTTGTTAGATATTCACAGTTTTGCAAAATAATACTAGAAGAAGTTAAGGGCTTTGTATAAACATATAGCTGTTCTGTGAATAAATGACTAATATAAATGACTACGTAAGCCATTCTATTTGTAGTAGTGAACTTTGTTGAGTGTTGAACTTTACTGGAAATGTAATTTAGCCTATATGGAATCCTTTATTTCCAAAATGAATATATTCCTCCTAATCGGATCACACTTGACAAAAATCATGGTTTTAAATTTATTTTGAGAAATATTGCTGATTCTCATGACAGGTAATTCTGAGTAAATTAGTCACAATAATTAGGGGGATGAATGTTTTTGCCCAATACTTGTTGTTATAGCAACATGTAACATACTAAAAATGCCCATTAATAATTTGTTTATAGAATATATGTCAATATTCCATTAGTCCCCTTTTTTGGTTTATATTCATATTCTATTTTAGAAACATTATTCACTTATTTGTTTCCTAAAAGTATAATGTCACAGTACAGAACACAAAATATAAGTTTTTTGAATTAATAAATCATACTCAATAAATTATTCCCATTGTATAACCTTGAGGAGAACACCTCAACAATATTTTTTGACCTAAGAATTGAGGACGGTTAATAAAATAATTAGTATAGAATCTATCTAAAAAATGCTTGCTTTTTAAATGGTCATTTCACTTAAACAACTAAAATCTACTGATGTCTAGCAATAGTAAAACCAGAATTTCTTTTATTTTAGAGATCCCATCTACATCCTTACCTCCCTTCTCATTTTATCTAGATAGATATTCTTTCTAGATGTTTCCCTTTTGATTCCATTCCATTAAAAAAAAAAAAATAATCACTCCTAAACGAAAGATTCCAGATGAAGGGGAAGAATTGTGGCTATTGGGAATTTGCTCTGTGAAATTGTAAAAACAGTAATCTGTACTCAGTATTGTTGCTTAGTTCATCAAGAATATTTAAGAACATACTTTAATAAAAGTTTTCATAAGCAGATGTGTCACAGTAAAATCTTTCACAAATAAGGCCCTAAATGCATTTGCAGTCAGTAATATATTCATTTACTAAGTTTGCGCTATCATAGGGATGGGACAACAGTGAGTTCATCAGCTAAATATAAGGCTCCTTCTTTTTAATGATGACAGCAATGAGATCTGATATAAAAATTCATATACTGTTTTAAAGATGAAAGAGCAGGATCTTTCAATTTATTGGCTAAAATTTACATTTTACTTGAAGCCTTTTATTTGCAAGCATTTCCTCCAAATGTTTTAAACTAGTGTGTTAATACTATCTAGAGTAAATGATTCCCTATTTTTGAGAAATTTTAAAAAACATTTTACTTACTACTTGTATTACTTTAACAAATTGTTTTTTCTCATCCAATTGTTACATTTGGGCAAGTGTTGAAAGTAAAATTATTGGGATAAAAGTTATACTTGATGACGTGTTGCTAACATCAATATAAAACATTCCTTGGCAATAGCCACGGCTACCTAACTTTTGTTAGAATTCTTTAGGGGTTAGATTTAGGGTAAAGTTGTAGAATTTTCAAAAATATAATTTTATCTTAATTTGTATTTTTATGATTGTTAAATGGAAAAAAAATTAAATGAGGTTGATTTGTTTGTTTTGTAGGTATCTTAAACACCACTAAACAAGTGACCATACTATTACATGGTCTATCATCTTGCATTTACTATGGTAGTGAAATTAATAACATTACCTGAAGCCTAAAATAATCCAGTCAGTTGTTTTTACATGTTATAAAACATGGCTATACATATTTTATTTTTCAAAAAACCAATAATAATAAAAAAGTAATATAATTAACTTAAATGACTTTTAAAGTTAAAAGATATAAGCTAGAACCTTCCACTTTTTGCCTTCTTACATATGGAAGTACTTAAAGTGATTGTGATTTGATCTTGTAATACATATTTCTGTTACTTTGTATATATAGTAGTTCTAAACTTGGCAAGAACTGGCATTTTCATACAATATTTTTTTTCTTTCACTAAACACAATGTAGATTTATTTAAAGCAGGAATATACTGTTGTTGATCATTTTAAGATTATATTCTCTTTAATATGTCTCTGCTTCTTTATTTTTAAACAAGCTTGTTTGAATAACTGAATCATTTAACACAATTGTCATTTATACTACACTGTTATATGGACATGCTGTTTTAAAAAAAAATCTCTTGTAATTTCTAAGTTTTGTTACATAACTAATTTGAAACCAAATGTTGAATCTTCTGTGGGGGTACATATTTTGTCAGCAGTTTTGAGTATATTTTCAAGTTTATCTCTTTTTACTAGATTGTGAGCTCCTTGTGGACAAGGATGTAACTTTAGTTGCAACAACAATTTTAGTGCCTACCAAAATGCCAGGCACAGAATAATTTATTGAGATTAAATTGATGCAACTAGATTATTGAATTAATACTGTACTATTCTATGGTGCAGGCTGAATGATTATTAGAAAAATTATCTGGGTAATCTTCAAAGTAAGATGTAGAAAGCAAAAACATTGTATTTTATCTTTAAATTGATAGTTTATATTGAAGACTTCATTTTAATTTTTCAGTAAACATTTTACGCAAATGTTGAATTATACAACAGTTAAATTTGTGATACATATTAACTAGTTTTATTTTCTTTACAATATTGGAAATGCTCTTTAGGTTTCCTGAAGATAAATGTTGACAATCATTTTATTGACCAAAGGTGCTACTTATTTTCTAATATTTACCTTGATCATAAGTGTTCTTGTCTGCTGAGATTTTCTTCTTTTTCCAAGGAGCAGAGGGAGGAGTGCAAAAAATTGGGATGTATTTTTTTGCCTGAATTATGAAACTTGTCTTTGTATATATTTCTTTGTACTCTCTTATTATTGTATTTGAATTATTATTTCTTATTGCTCATTAATTTTTATTGCAGACCTATGCTGTTTCTTAGAAAGTATATACATATATATTTGTATAATATGTAAGAGAAATCTGTATTGCTTATTAAATTAACATTAAAATGACAAATAAATGTTCATGTTAAATTTTTAAAATAAAATGTACACTCCCTTTCTAGGAGCATTAAATAGTATGCTAATCAAAGGGTAATTTTCAACACCAGCTTACACTTCTGAATGCACATAATCAATTTATGTCAATGGAAGTCAGACACAGTCAAAATATAAGCCATTTCTAAGGGCTGAAATGAATGCTTACTGTTTGCTTTTTTCTGAGTATACAGTTTAATGGAGTTACAGAGAAGCAATACATTCTGTTCAAAAAGAACATAATCTGCACCACGAAAGTTCACCTTAAACCACTTCTCAGTCTATTTTCCCTCCTTTAACTTTTCCAACAGACTTTATTTTTTAGAGCAATTTTATATACGTATGTCCTGTCCCACATATGCATTTGAAATAGTTATCACCCAAAGCCCGTAGTTCACATCAGGGTTCACTCTTGGTGTTGTACCGTCTGTGGGTTTCAGCAAATTTATAAGGACATGTATCCACCCTGGCAACCACTGATTTTACTGTTCCCATAGCTTTTCCTTTTCTAGAATGTCATATATATTGAATCATACACTATGTAGCCTTTTCAATATGGCTTCTTTCACTTAGTAATACGTACGCACATAAGTTTCCTCCATATCTTTTCAAGGTTTGATAGTTCTCTCTTTTTTTTTTTTTTTTTTTAACATTGAATGATACTCCATTGCATGGAAGTACCACACTTTATCCATTCACGTATTGAAAGACATCTTGGTGGCTTCCATGTTTTGGCAATTATTAAAAAGCTGCTAAAAACATCCACTTTCAGATTGTAGTGTGGATGTAAGTTTTCAGCTCCTTGGCTTTAAATTTGAAGGAGTATAAATATTGGGTCATATTGTAAGAGTAGATTTGGTTTTGTAAAAAACTACCAAGCTCTTCTGAAGTGGCTGTACCAGCAATGCATAATTGTTTCTGCTGCTTTACTTTCTCACCAGCATTTGTTTGCAGTGTTCTGGATTTTGGCCATTCTAATAGGTGCATAGTGGTATCCTGCTGTGTTAGCTTGCATTTTCCTGATGACATATGATATGAAGCATCTTTCCATATGCTTATTTGCCATCTGTGTATCTTCTTCGGTGATGTATCAGTTAAGGTGCTTGGCTCATCTTTTAATATTTTTCTTTCTAATTGAAAAAAGAGAAAACTCATGGACACAGACAACCGTGTGGTGATTATGGCCAGGGGTAGGGTTTGGTGGAGGATATAGGGCAGATAAATGGTGATGGAAAAATACAATAAAATGAGTAAACCTGAAAAAAATAGAATTCTTTGTGTATTTTGAGTAACAGTATTTTATCACATAAATCTTGGGCAAATATGTACTCCCAATCTGTGGCTTATCTTTTTTAACGTTAAATATGGTAACATTTATTTAATTTCTTAAATTTACACAACAGTATAAAAATTTAACAAATAAAGAAAAATGACTATCATTTATAATACCACCAACCAAAATTAGTATTTCAATACATCCATTTGATCTCCTTTTAAGCAACATTATATATTTCTTTTTCCGTTGATACACATTCAATGAAATAAGCAGTGATGGTATTTTTCTTCTGAGACAAAAATTTTCGTGAAGTTCTTATGTAATATTTAAATTTTTATATTTTAATAACAGATATCATTGAAACACATAAATAGAAATTAATTACAAAATTAGCTTTCTATTTCAACTTATTTTTATAAACTTCAATTTTGTTTTAAGGGAAGATAGTTTACTCTCTATAATGCGTACATTTTTTTAATTTTTATTTAATTTTTTGATAATATTTATTAATAAAATTATATAGGTTCCAGGTATACAATTTTATAATAAATCATCTGTATATTGTATTGTGTGTTACCACCTTAAGTCAAGTCTCTTTCCATCACCATTTATCCCCCCTCTACCCTCTTCTCCTAGCCCTCACCCCATTTACCTCTGGTTAACACCACACCGTTGTCTGTATCTTTTTTACACACACACACATATATACACACACATACACAGACACAGATCTCACCTTCTATTCCACACTGACAATAAGTCAGAACAAAAAATATATTTTCCTTTCCTTTTCGCTGAGAGAGAAAAAGAGAGACTGACCATTGGGGTAGGTGAGTGGGGAGGCTGTGTGGAGATCTGGTCAAGTGGGAATAAGTGAGTTGCCTCTGTTATCCAGAGGTTTTCTGTACACCAATTTGTCCAAAATCACAAGGAGATGGTGAGATGAAGTATAAATCACTGAAATGAACAAAAATATAAAAATCACATAAGCAGCTACATACAGTGTAAAGCATACCACCTTATACATTTAACAAATATATTTGAACACTACAATTGTAGAAATATTGTTCTAAATACTGAGTTTTCAGTAAAGTAGTAAAATAGTCCGACCTCATGGAACTTATATTCTAGTGTAGAAAACAATAAGAAAATAAATCATTTATTATGTCACACACTAAGTGCTAAGGGAAATATTAAAGCATGGAAGGATAATAAGACGGTTGCTATTTTGGATAAGATGGAAAATAAGCTAACATTTATTAAAAAGTAAGGAAATTAAGATAAGGCAACATTTACACGAAAATCTAAAGGAGGCAAAGGAACAAGATGAACAGATTTCTGAAGAAAGTTCAAGAAAGGGCAAAATGTCCGTCTAGCTGGACTGAGAGAGAGTGAAGGGGAGAAGTAGATGAGATCTGATAAGGGATTAGGGATCAGTGTTTAGAGTCTCAGTGGTCCAATAAGACTTTGCTTTGTACACTGAGAGAAAGTTGCATTTTTGTACAATTATTTTTCATCAAAATAGAAGACAAAAACAAGAAAAATAATGCAATTGCAGAAGAAATATACAACCAAATCTACAGTGTTCTGTCTTCTCATTGTATACTACCAGACTCCACCTGTGTTCTATGTTCTAGTTCATATAGGACTTTTGACTTTTAACAGTCTATTTTATACTTAATTCCCCAGTCTATTTTCCCCAGTGACTATATCTAATTCTCCAGTCCATCTCCCCTCATAACAACTTATTCATATTCTAGCTAGATTGCAATCAAGTCATTACCACCCTCCTAAATGTTCAATGGACTGTTTTGTGAAAGAAAAAAAATCAAAGTTCTGAGCATGATATGACAATCCTTATCTTTGTCCCTATGAATACTTTTCCAATGATTTTCACACAGTGTTTTGCAGAGACCAGGCCTTTTTGCAGGTGCAGTCACCTTTGGGGCAAAGGTAAGTTCAGGAAGTGACTGAGACATTTATTACTTGCTCGAATCCAAGGAAGAATTTTTTAATTTTAATTTTTGGTGTAGTGGGTGTTGAGGAAGATCCTCTAAACTATTTCATTTGAAAAATATTCCACTCAAATAAAAGTTTGAAAGTCAAAGAAATTAAAAACCTGAAATTCTTAATTACTGTATTAACTATTTCAATTGCAAGTAAGTAAAACTTAACTCTATCTAGCTTGAGTAAAATGAAATTTATTAACAAGACAGCATAATTCATACAATTGAATGAAAACCATCAGGGAACCTCTGGCATATTGAAATGTGATGCTCTCAGGAGAGCTTCTGCTGTCCCACACCTTTGCTATTCTCTGTGTGCATCTTCATTCTGTCTGTGTGGTGAGGGGATCACCTGATGTTATATTCATACAACTCTGTGAACACAGAAAACAGAGATATACCTGGCCACCTCCACAGGCGTGTATGCAAAATATTTGCAACTCCAACACATGAATTTGTTTGTTCCAGTTTAAAATGTAGGAGAGTGATTCCAATGGTTCTTTCCTGGATTTTTGCTTATAACTGGGTCAATCTGTTGAATCCAATTTATGGGTTATGATTCTATCAATTTGGGTCATGTACCCACCTCTGGGTCATGGACCAGGTTCTGTTAGCACAAGGAGGAAAGAGGACTCCTGGGCAAAGACACTGGGTACCAGAATAACCAAAGAAAAAAGGTTGGTTAGAATAATTTGAATAACTGCTTTAATTCCCTATTATTTCTGCTTATCTCTGAGCCAGAAGTATAAAAATATTATTTACGTGCATAATAAGCTTTGGAGTTAGTAAGGACAAGGTGCAAGGGAGTGAACATAAACAGAGGCATGTTGGAATTTTTAAAAGCCAATTAAATTTTTAGAAATGTTTTCAAAATTGCCAGTACCTTAATGTTTATTCAAATATGTAGATATTTTGTAATTTCAAATCACATTAAATGAGAAATTAATATTTTTATGTTTATCAAAAGAGACCATGGCTTGCAAGGATTTAGAAAATTGGTGTAATGGGACTTGTTTTGTTGACAAAACATAAACTTTGAAACTGATTTCAATATAATTGTTGGAAAGAATCGGCTATAAGTCAGCAAATGCACAAAGATTAATCTTCAGCTCATTTGCCATCCTATATCAAGGGAATGTTTAGTAAATCCTTTGGCTGTTGCTCAATGAACTCAAGTTTTTAATTGGACTTGAAATAACATCTTCAATCTCTTATTTTTTGTCCTTATTGCATCATTACTAAGACAGATAGAGAGCACGTTATTAGCATTCCCAACAGATAGAATTCTCAAATACTTTTATCAGTGGAAGAGTATACCTTGTCCTTCTTTGTGCAATACCTAATTTTACCAATTTAATTAAATTTTTACTTATTGAAGACACATACTAAAGAAGAGTTTTGGTGAGCCTATCCAACTCCTGAAATAGTTAACAAAATGTTGTGTTTGTATTTTTGCTTTCTTATGCACACATATATAGAGAGAGAATGGACTCACAGCTTTAATCAAAATTTCCAAGGCATCTGTGAACCAAAAAATGTTTGAGAAGGGCCAGTAAAGAATGTGGAAAAACAAAAATGTTATTGTTTATTTGAATAGATATACAAGGTCTTTCTGGGAAAAGTCCAACCATTGTTAATACAAGAAGAATGGTTTGTGTGACATTGATGTAACCTTGAAGCCAAGGAGAGTGGACTGGGATGCACATGTGTGAACACTGATGATGTCACTGTACTAGTTAGTGGGAATAGTAGACACTATTGAGTGAGCATGTGTACTGTGTGGCCATCACATTCACAATGACTGAGCAAGTACAGCAACAAATTTACATCAAATATTTCATTAAGCTTGAATATTCCTCCACAGAAACTATTTGGATGACTCAGAAGGCCATAGCTATGGGAAGCTGGTGATTGGCAGCTTCATCACAACAATGCACCTGCTCTTGCATCACTTCTTGTGCGGAGGTTTTTGGTGAAACATCAAATCACCCAGGTGACTCAACCCTTACAGCCCAGATTTGGCGCCCTGTGACTTCTGGCTTTTCCCAAAACTAAAATCGCCTTTGAAAGGGAAGAGATTTCAGACCGATGATGAGATTCAGAAAAATAAGATGGGGCAGCTGATGGCAATTGGGAGAACTGTGTGAGGTCCCATTGTGCTTGTATTGAAGGGGGCTGAGGCATCATTGTCCTATGTACAATGTTTCTTATGTCTTGTATCTTCTTCAATAAATGTCTCTATTTTTCATAGTACATGGATGGATACTTTCTGGACATACCTTGTACATTAGTAATTTTAACATTTTGGTCCTAGTTCACCCCACTGGGCACCTGTTAAATACAGTGAATATTAGTACTAGCAGACTCACAAAAATAGGTCAAGTGCTTGCTGTGAGTTGACTCTGTTATATCCCAACATTTTATAATTTAACACCTGGCCCCACCTTGTGAAATAGGTATGATCATTCTCACATTAAAGTTGAAAATATTGTATCTTATGAAAGTGAAATATTTCTCCAGGTCATATAATAGTGAATGGAATGGCCAGAAATAAAATCTATTTTTGGTTCTCAGCCCCACTATCATACTAGAAATAAAGTAAACACTTAAAGCATCAATTGAGTTAAATTAAAATTTTGACATGAGAAATGTGTGATAGGATAACTATGGAACATATGCACCTGTCATTAAACTAACTTTTAAGTAAATAAACTTAATTTTCCTTCTATTTTATTCTCATCCCATAACTATTCTATTTTCTAACCATTTAAAAATTTAATATTGATTTTATTTAAAGCCATCTTATTATCATTTTGGCAAAATGTGTCTTTATAGTAAGGTAGAATTCCTTAGACATGAACAAAATAGTTGAACTATCACATTCTTCTGGGCATTCTACTTCTATTAATGTTGCATAAGGTCACATGAGCCTCTTACTCATACAAATCTCATTGTTAATTATAACTAAAAACCTAATCATTTTCATATAGGATTATGTAAAAACTACATCTCTTTCATCTATATACTTGTCATAGGTTTTTGATACAATTATTGTATTTTCCATTTATTTCTGTGACATATTTGAAATATTAGATTCAATTCAATTACCTATTAAAAATTTGAGATGCTGATTGCTACATTAATGATATTCATATTCCTTCCTTTTTAAAAGAAAAGTTATAGGATTTATAAACTAATACAAATCAAATATGAATACAACCTTGGAAAGGGAGAAATTATAATTATTATAATTTTTCATCTTATAGCTACTAATAGTAAAATTAATAAGTAGTTATTTAGATAACACCTTTCCATTTGCCATCATAAAAAAGAGAATGATAAAACTTCTTCACCTAGTAGAATTAGCCATAAAACAAGATACTTCATTTTTTCTGCTAAGAACCAAAAAGAAGGGGAGGAGGAGGAGAAAGGAACACACTGCTGGAGGAAATCTTTATTACTCTAAACCTGCAGGTTACATATGCCTCAAGTCTGCTGAGGTGAAAGCGATGGTTGTAGAGAAGGACATCACCTATGATTTTTTCATTTATATCCCTGCTATGTCTTCTGAGGAACATAAACTGGGAATGATTAGAATTTGTCACATTTTATTTTATTATTTTTTACCCTCACCCAAGTTCACATTTATTGATTTCAGAGAGAGGGTAAGGGAGGGGAAAAGACAGGGAGATAAAGATTGATGTGAGAGAAAAACATTGATAGGTTGCCTCTCCTATGTGCCCTGACTGAGAAATAAACCCACAACCTAGGTACATGCCCTGAGTGGGAATCGAACCCATGACCTTTTGGTTTACAGGAAAACACTCCAACGAACTGAGCCACACTGGCCAGGGCAGGCTTTGTTACACTTTAAAGCTATGTGGGAAATTATTTAAACTGTAGGAGCCATTGCTGGAAAGCAAATGAAACAAAATGGGAAGTCATTTTCTGTACACCCTTAAAAAGAAATGAAGTCACATCACTTTGCAACCTCAAGAAGGTTTTCTGAAATTCTTTTACTTGTACTTTGCAATAATATTGTTGGGCACTGAAACATGTCTCATGAGCATCATCACTCTGGCTTTATGTAAGTTTATAAAATGTCCAAATGTAAATATCTTATCACAACTTCAATCACCAAAATCCCCTGCTGGCAAAGATACTTGAATCTGTCATGGACGTAGGACCTCTTGAGACAGAAACATAAGTAGAAAAAAGAAAATCTACAGAAATAGTTTGAGAATTACATTTTGCCTGCTAAATAGTTATAAGCTGTCAAGGGGCAAGAGCCAGAAAGGAATAAAGTGGGGTTGGGGTTCCTTATAATCTTTTAGGTTCCTGCTTTCAAACTTTACTAGGGAAAATACCTTTTTTGAAATTCAACCTGTGAAAATAAGAAAGGTGTTGGGGAGACATAACCTTGGGACATAGTGAAGTACTGTCAGTATTAAAATGAAAGATTTAAAAATCCAGAAAATTAAGTTTACATTTTATTAAACATCTACTAAATATCTTTAATATCTTATCCTAACTCTTATTATGAAACTTGGAAATAAAAAGGCAAATGTTTTGGCCTTATTTTAATTTGGAAATGAAAATCAATCATCTTCTGATTTAAAATTAAGTTGCAGAGAACACTAAGCATAGTGGTAGCCCTCTAATGTAATGTTTCCATTTAATATTGGTATTTTAAATACTTCTTTGCCTTTCACTGTAACTGGATTTGAAGGGGGACAATTTAATACCTTATGAAATTGTTTATGTACAAAATATGTAGAAAGTCCACATTAGTGAACTCTTTTGGTAAGTTAGAAGTGGCTGTCTATATAATGGAAAAAAAAAATCACCGCCTCTAGCCCTGTGCCTTTAAGATGCTAAAAAAGATATCATCTCACAAAGTTTCTTTATCTTATTTTTAGAACATTTTACTTACAGATGAAACAAATGAACAGAGAGAAGTTACACATATTTGCAAATAATGAAAAAATATAATTTAAATATCCAGCTTCCTTTCAGTACACAAAATTGCCCCAGTTTCTTCATTAGTTGCATATTAGAAAGGGGTGACACAGAGATACCATAAAAACTAATCCTAATTAATAATGCATAACTGATAGAAATGGACTATTTGCTTTGCTGACTGAAGGAAATGAATTAAAATGTTTATGTTCTTTAGTGATAAAAGAAAGTAAAAAAAAAAAAAACTAAGATGATAAAAAGAGAACACTGGAAAACATTAAAAGAAATATATTAAAGAAGAACTTCTACATCAGTTATTTCTTTAGATCTATGAGGTCTGTCCAGAAGGTATCCAGTCATGTAATATGAAAAGTAAAGACATTTATTGAAGAAGATACAAGATACAATAAACATTGTACATAGGGCAATGACACCTCAGTTCCCTTCAAAGTAGGCACCTTGGGGCCTCACACAGTTCTCCCAATCACCATCAGCTGCCCTGTCCTATTTTCTTAGAATCTCTTCAATGGTCTGAAATGTCTTCCCTTTCAAAGGTGATTTTAGTTTTGGAAAAAGCCAGAAGTCACAAGATGCCAAATATGAGCTGTAGCAGGGATGAGTCACCTGGGAGATTTGATGTTTCATCAAAAGCTTCTGCACGAGATGTGACACAAGAGCAGGTGCACTGTTGTGATGAAGCTGCCAATCACCAGTGGCTCGTAGCTGCAGCCTTCTGAATCATATGAATAGTTTCGAAGGAGGAATGTTCAAGCTCTATTTGCTCTATTTGCTCAGACATTTTGAATGTGTCAGCCACAGAGTACACATGCTCATTCAACCAGTCAACAGCATCTACTGTCCCCACTGATCAGTACAGTGAAGTGGTCATTGTTCACACATGTGCATTCCAGTCCACTCTCCTTGGCTGCCAGGTTACATTACAGTCCCGCAAATGGTTCCTGTTATATTAACAATCGCTGGACTTTTTACAGACAGACCTAAGAAAAGTTATTTGTGCAGCCAGACCAGAAAACATTTATCTGTAAGTCTTGCCTTTAATCTATTACTATGGAGCCAAACAGTAATAAGTTAATATTAAATATTAAGTTCCTGTGATGCTCTCCTAGTAATAATCTTTTAAGTGATCTATTTCATTAGATAATAAAACATTAATTTTTTTCTTTTTCAACTTCTAAATCTCCATTCTGTAAGGTAAAGCTGGTGATTAAAAATTTTTTCATCCTTCATATTTTTTCCCATATACATCAGATTTCTATTCATTGATTTTATCAATCAACTATAAGTGAAATGCTCAACTATAAAAATAAATATCTCTTATCTCATGAATACACAAGAATTGTGTCTGATATAAGGCATAACCCACTAATAATAATATTCTATTATTACATTTGAATGTATAGGAGAGAAAAAGAAAACTTCTACCATCTTAGATTTTATGCTGGGGTTTGCAAATTAAACTGATAAGAAAGATAAGCAAGAGAAAAAGTACAGTTTACTTACAAATGCAGCACATATGCAAAGGAGAACTCAGTGATAAGTAACTTCAGGAGGTAAAGTTTGGGGTTTATATACTGTCTTAACAAATGGTGATGCATTTGCGAAGGGACATAACAAAAAAAAGTGTTTGGTCTGCTAGAGGCTGTAAGTTGTAGAAAGGTAAGTACAGGGTGGGACAAGAGCAGGTGTACATTTGTGAGTACACAAAACAGGGTTTGCTTTTGTGTTATTATTTATTATTGTATTATTTTCCATACAAACAATTATAAACCTCCTTTCCTGCACCTTGTATATGGGAGAAACAGTGAAGGAAGTGTTATTCTTTATTTTTTCCATGTTTTAAATTATTGTTCTATTAGAGTTGTCCCATCTTTCCCCCATTGCTCTCCCCTGCCCCCCTCATGTCCCCCCAAAAGAAGGTTTATTTTAGTAAAGCTTGTTTGTGCAGACCCACCATGGTGTCGCCTTTGTTATTTTCCTCCTCCTGGTATGGGCAAACAGAGGAAGAGCACCTTCACAACGAAAATTGTATGTTCTGCTTTTAGTCAGACAAGAAAGGGAAAAAGAGCTTTTTCCACAATTGCTGTTTCTTAATTGCCTTCAGCTCAAAATAATACTTATGCAAAAGTGGCATATTTGGGGACAGGGCATTTTGATCCTCTTCTAATCAAACTCTCTGTACCTTTTAAGAGGAGTGAACGAGAAGAGATAAAAGATATGATAGGGAAATTATGTAACTTTGAAAATAACATGGTGCTAGTGAATTTTTTCTAAGTGGGTTTTGTTGCCAGAACAATGACATTGATTCTTATGCTAATATATATCAGAATAGTCTATATGTTCTCTTTGCAGTGCCATATTGCAAAGCAAAGAGAGAATGATGGGAATTGTGATGAATTAGTTATCCAGATACTAGTAAATTGAATACTGGAAAATATTTGAAAGAGGCTAAATCTATTGATCTTCCAAACTCTCCTTGGATATATTCAATAACTAATAGGAATGGGAAAACATCAAGTTATAGATAAAATTGAACATGACAAAACACTTAAAATGTGAATTTTTAAAAATTGCACATTGTGTGGGTTGCTCATTAGGCTAGAGTAACAAACAAGCCTCTGTCTCTGTAGCTTAGTTCCTACTCACATGACACATCTTTTGTAGATCAGCTGTGACTCTATCTCACAATCTTATTTTCATTTCAGGGTTCAAATAAGAAAAGAGTTCCTCTTTGGAATATACTGTTCTTCTGGCAGTGGGAAGGAGCAGTCTAACTCATTAGGTTTTTGCTCAGAAGCGGCACCTATCACTTTCCTTCACATTTCATTTTCCAAAGCAAGTGATA
This sequence comes from Furipterus horrens, assembly GCF_987537825.1. Taxonomy (NCBI): domain Eukaryota; kingdom Metazoa; phylum Chordata; class Mammalia; order Chiroptera; family Furipteridae; genus Furipterus; species Furipterus horrens. The sequence continues at coordinate 58,617,007 of NW_028327174.1, forward strand.
TGACTCATACTGATGTTCGTGGAATAGGAAAGCAAAATACTCTAAAGGACATAATTTTGAACAATAATACAATCTGTCACATATAAATAAAACTCTTTCTTATAACAAGCCAAAATTTCCTTCCCTTTAATCCCTATGCAGTGTGAAGAGTCCGTAATTTCTCCCCACCATGTGCTCTGAGACCCTGCTGTTTGCGCTGTCACCATCTTTGTCCAACATACGCCCTTTCTTTCTCTTACCGTGGTATCGCCTTCCTAACCGGTCTCCGCTCTTCTTTCCTTGGCCCTCTTTAAACATAAATATAATTATGTTAGGATCTGAAACGCTACAATCCTTTTTCTTTCACTCATCGCAAGACTAACATTCTTTATGATAAAGTGTCCTGCATGATCTCCTTCCTGCTTTCCCCTCTGTGTTCTCTTCCTGTGCTTTCTCTCTTCTTCTATACACTTAATATAGATTGAATTCTTCCCTCTTGACTGTTCAAAGGGCTCATTCCTTTCCTTTATTTTGTTCTCAATTCTCACCTCAGTTGCTCTCAGGTAGAACCCCTACACAATTACTTTCTATTTTCCATTTTAGTCAGTTATTTACTTCTTGAATAGCATCAGTAACTATTTATAATTATTTTGTGCATTTGATAGTGTTCTTCTTTTGTTTTCCCAAGGAAGGTCCCATATTACAGAAGACCACCTCTATTTTATTGTTATAATTATTATATGGTATTACAAAACATATGGAAATATTACTTATAAGCCTACATCCAAGAATATCCATCAGGTAGTATGAAACAAGTTTAAAATTGTCATACACACACACACACACACACACACACACACATGTATATATTTCAATTCAGTAGATGTAAATCCATGACTCCATTTATGGCATGTAGATAGAAAGCGAAAAGTCCACACTTCAGACTCTGTGAATATGAAACTCAACTCAACTGGTCTCCTACCCTTTACTCCTTGTCCAATGTCTCTTCAAAGCCTCCAAACTGTCATAAGATTGATAATATTTCAGCACATGAATATGCCATGGTTTCCATGGTTTGTGGACCTACTCTTAGATGATTGGGATTTTTTTAAACTTTATTAAGTTATAATTATTATATGGTCAAATATACAAGGCTGATAAGTGATAAGTTAGGAACCTTTTGGTTTTTAACAATTTTGCTAAATTGCTTTTCTGAAGGCTAAATCAATCACTGTTCTACCTGCTACCCTCTGACTTCCATCTACACTAGGTTTTGTTTTGTACTAATTTTCTCAAACAGTGACAGTCCTACATCATCAGGGGAGCCAAATCGAGAAGACATTGTAGTCGGGTAAGTTTAATAGTGCACTACTTGACCTTAACAGGTGCTTTATGGTAAAGAATAAATGTGAACACCTGGTGAGACCTTCACATAGTACTACTATCTAGATCTGAACTGATTGATGGTGTCCACATCTAATTCATAATTACCATATTTTTCACACTATAAGATGCACCTAGGTTTAGAGGAGGATAACAAGAAAAAAAATTCTGAACCAAATGGTGTACTAAAATATTTAATAAAATATAACAGAATAATATTTCAACCATGTAAAGTGAACAGCAGTCAACAGCAGTATTAAGAACCATCATCACTCTCATTAACAACTGAGGACAGAGTTAAGGTTCAAGTACTTTTCTAGTTCTGTGGGGATCCCAAGAACTCATCATTGCTAGTGTCAGATTTTATGGGGGCCTTTAATAACAGGCATTGAGGGAGTTAAGAGGTCTCACTAGTTGTAACAGCCACTGAGAGTATCACTATCCTAGTCACAGGTTCTGGCGGACTACCCCCAGTGCCTGTTACGGCTAGTGACACCCCTTAATCCCCTCAGTGCCTGTGTTACTACTAGAATAGAGAACCCCACCATAACTCCCTTTATATACTACAAACTTCAGCATTTTTGGCTGCTCACCCAGCTACTGCTGGCCTCCTCACACAGAAATCTGGTGTGCACTGGAAACAGTATGGAGGGAGACAGACAGCTGTAGCATCTAATGGAGCCAGTAGCCAGCTGAGAAAGTGTTACTTCACCTCCGCCCATCTGCCTCTCATGATTGGCAGAGCTTAAGACACCATGATTGGTGATTGGAGATGGTTCTTCTGACACAGACCCCACCCAGTGTCAAAGACAATTGGCAATTGGCACTGTGCTTCATACCCATTATTAGCCTCAGCTGATTTGACAGGTCAGTAGTTGTAGCTGGGAGTGTCAGGCAGCTCTCTGCACTCTCCCAGGTCCCAGGTGATGGGCAGAGGCAGACAGAAACTGACTAGACACCCTGAGATTCTGCAATAAAGTGGGACATTTAAGCATCTCTAGGGGTTTCATGTGGGCCCACCGCTTCCTCTTCTAACAGCTGTCACCACCACTGACAGGTCGGGTAATACACATCATGGTCTGTGACACAATATTCGCTCCATAAGACGCACAGACATTTCCCTTCAGTTTTTTGGGGAAAAAAGTGCGTCGTATGGAGTGAAAAATATGGCACTTACCTACCTTTTCATGCATAGTTTTGTTTTTACAACACGGAAATCTATTTAAAAATGTGAATCCAAAAGCTTTTATATTTTAATAACAACTGAAACTTTAACTTTAAAAAAATTATATTATCCCCAATGCTGTTTAGTCCACTGAGTCAAACCCAAACCCTCCCTCATGAGTAATGCTGTCCTCATTAATTTGTTTTCTGCCAGATGGTTTGCTAATTTAAAATCCCTGAAGTGATAGGTGTTTTATTATAGACATCCCACTTGGCTGGGAAAAGTAAGACTGCAGCCTTTCACACCTTCGCTGAAGTTAATGAGTTCATATCAAGTTTGTGAAATTCATTTCATTTATTCAGCCTTGCAGAATTGTATTCAGGGAGACAAACATGGACTTTAAGTTCCAGGAATACTTTGATAAAGTCCATCCAGAAAAAGTTATAGAATCAAGGGGAAAATAAAACGTTCTTTTCCATTAACCTCATCAATATATTTAGTGAGGGCCTTTATAAATTCACACCAGTCCATTGCGAAAGGTTGTTAATTGGTTTTCTGCTTTTAATCCCTTGCTTCTCCAAACCACTCTTCATATAGTATCACAGCAATATTTCCCCAAATGTCTTTAATATGATGCAACAGATAAATATTTAAAGTCCAATGTTCTTGTCCTATCATTCAAGTCATCCACCCCTAATTTACCTTTCTCCCATTCTTCTATACAAAACCTGTACTTTTGTCAAGACAACCACGTTGATTTTGATCAGTTAAACCCTTTTGTTTGTATTTCTGATCTCACTTTACCTACTTTTATTTTACTTATTATCCAAAGCCCAGCTTAAGGTCTACCTCTCCTATCAAGACTCCTTTATCTCCTCTTTTAGGTGTTATCTGTACCTCTTTTGTAACTCTTACAGAACTTGTTTTCAGTACCAACCATGAGCAACAATTTACATATCGTCTTTTATTGCAGTTAGTTAAATTTATATGTGATCATTGAAGATTACAAGTTATGGGAATGCAGGAAGCATAGCTTACAAATTGTTTACATTATTTACTGTATTTAAGAGAGAGCCTTGCAAAGAGTAGGTAACAAATGAATACTTATTTATTAACTGCAAGTCCAAATGCATTCTCTAAGTAATGCTAATGAATACTTAATGACTCATAATAATAAAGTACAGTGATTAGCTTACCAAGAAACATTCCAATAAAAATTAAATAATGTACTTTCTTGTTAGCACTGCTAAGGTGCATAAATTAGTTTTCTAAACTTGCATCCTTATGTTCATTGCAGTGTTATTTACAATAGTCAAAATCTGGAAGCAGCCCAACTTCCTATTCAGCAAATGAGTGAATAAAAAAACTGTGGTACATTTGCATGATAAATACTATTTGGCCATCAATAAGAAGAAAGTCTTACTTTTTTCAACAGCTTGGGTGGACCTGGAGAGTATTATGCTAACTGAAATAAGCCAGTCAGAGAAAGACAAGTGCCATGTGATTTCACTTATATGTAGAACCTAATGAACAAAATAAACTAACAAACAAGATAGAAACAGACTCACAGATACAGAGAACAGACTGACAGCTGCCAGAGTGGAAAGGGGTTGTGAGGCTGAAAGGAAACAGCGAAGGGATTAAGCAAAGAACAGCAGCAACAACAAAAACTCACAGACACAGACAACAGTATGGTGATTACCAGAGGAAAGGGGGTGGGGAGAGGTAGAAGAAAGTAGAGGGGAGATAAATGATGGTGGAAGGAGACTTGACTTGGGGGGTGAACACAGTACCATATACAGATGATGTAGTATAGAATTGTATACCTGAAACCTATATAATTTTATTAATCAATGTCATCCCAATGAATTCAATTAAAAATAAAAAGGAAAGGAAAGAAAAGGAAAAAGAAACTTGCTCATAGATGTTGTTTTGTGCTCTTCTATGAATAGAAAATTATTGTCCTTTCACAGAAATTGAGAACTTGTTTTCGGATGGATTGGTACATATCATCATCTTAAGTGTATGATCAAACTGCAGCTTACGAAGTTCTTCCTTTCTCCAAGTAAAGTTCTCAGACAGAGAAGCTTCACAGAAAGGGTCACCACCCCATTCTACGCTTGTGGTGGGAGGGGTTGTGGGGAAGATACTGTCTGCTTTGTACTGTGGCTCCTCTTGTTTTCAATATGACTTGAGATCTACCAATATCTTTTCTCACTCTCAGCATCAGGTGGCCATGGAACCATCTCAAGGTTCCCTTTTGAAACATAGTTTTTCAAAAGATTATGTTTTGTTTTAAATTTAATACTCATCATTTGAAGTCAAAACATTTTTTGAAGAACAGTTATTTGGTTTATGTGATTTAAAAAAAATGTGTGTGCTAAGTACACAGGTTCCTGCAGTCATTCATCTTCAAAACACTCAGTCACATCTGCAATTTATCTTCCAACTTAAATGCTCTGTTAAGTATTCCTCTGCAAAGCCACTGGATTTCTATAGGCAATGGGAAAGGAATGAGCAATTTTCCAGGTTTTACAGGGTTTTTAAAGCATTCACAACCAAATTGTCATTGTTTAATAAAATTAGTAATTTTTGTACCATCATTCAGAATTTTTTAAACTTTCATTTCTAAAAAATGTTTGACAGCAGCACCTGTCTGTGAAAGAAGCACTATGCTGTGACATTTTTTACAAGAGGTGAAATGGCCCATGAAGCCAATCATTAAAAGGAACCTATCACTACAGATGCCAACCTTTCTTCAAGACACATCTTGTTTAAAAACTTCATCTTGTCTTTGCTTTCTTAATGCAGTTATTTCTGTCAATGGAAAGGGATCATGCCCGGAATGGGTCTGCTATAATGTGTGGGTTCTTGACTTCATCCAAGAAAGATTTCACATTATGAGTTCAGATGATTTTGAGAGTATGTTTATTAAAGCTGGAGACAGTGGATAGAAGGACCTAGGATAGAAGAAGCAACAGGAGAGAGCCTAGACAGTGCTTTGCTTTGGCTTTCCAAAAACTTTATTAGAAAGGAGTGAGCCACGCTGGGCTGCATGGACTCACTGAGTAGTAAAAGTCACAGTGACAGAAGTGAGCGAAGGCAGGGCTGCTTGTTAGCTTATTAAAGAGTCAAAAAAAGGGGGTTCTTGGAGACAGGTTCAGAGGGTTAACCTGGGATAAGTGTCCACTGTCTACTGTTCCCCTGGTTGTATAGATTGCAAGGACCCTTAGAGCTTAGGGGAAATAAAGCAGAGATATACCACCTGAGAAAAGAGGGGGTGGAGAAAGACATGGGCACACTCCAGAGGAAGCTCATGCTGGCTTTTTGTATCTTGAGGGGTTTTATTTGTTTTCTAAAGGCAGGAATTTTAGGGGAGATCTCAGGGGAGGAACTCAATAGAATATTCATCAGTTTTCCAGGTGTGTCCTTTCAGGGTCACGGTTTCCACTGATTGGTCAGTGCTGGGAAAGGGGGTCATTAGTAATTGCATTTGCTCCTGATGTCCACTATAGTGTTGCTCTGTCTGGCTTTGCTACTTTCCTGGGCCTGGAGTTGAAACATAACAGAGGCCTAAATGCCACCTCTGGTTTACCACAACTCTGTCTATATGGTCAACAGACTCAAGACTTTGTTCCAATAATAATCTGATGTGGATCAGAACTTCATTGTCCTGAGGGCCCAGGGCCTTAAGGAAGTGGTCATGCAAGGGCTTGTATAGGGATATATGAGACTATTCTCTGGCCCCATGATCTTCCTCTAAGAGAGTCTAAAACCACATGATTAGCAATATGCCAAGGGAGGAAAGGTCAGGGGAGGGTCTGAACTGTATGACCAGTAATATGAAAGGGGAGGAAATGTTACCCTGGGGGGCAAGGTCCTTGTTTTCCAGCTTTTGTCAATGGCTAGGCATCCAGGGCTTTCTGCCCTGGTGACTTTCCTTATCTGGCCTATCGTCCTTGCTCTGTTCATGCCTAACTACCTCCCACATTTGCAACAGAAAAGTATTCTTGACTTTCTACACAGTTTACAAATCCTACAAATGCTATGGCATGATATTTATTGGTGCAATCTGTTGACTTATCAACCTGGATCGAGTGGCTGCTGCTTTTCAGTCTATTATATCCAACTTTTTCAGTGTGATGTCACACACCATAAATATATCAATTTATTTACTATTCAAAAGTGGAACCTTTTCATTTTATCATACTGCATCTTAGCATTCTGCTCACACAAACTTTACATGCTGGCAATATTAGTCTTTTTCTAGGCAATAAGTTTTGTTGCTACTAAGTTAATTGCTTCTCAGACTTTCAAAACTAGGCTTTTATTCTTGTTGTTTTGGAATTCCAATACTTGTTGAAAACATTCAGCACCATTACTTATCAAATGGCTATAAATTTGGTGGGACCACTGGTGTATTTGAAAGGTGTTTTCCATAAATGATGCATAGTAGAATAGAAAGATTTGAATTATCAATCCAGTAAAATGCATTCTTAAGTAAAAACAGGTGATGTTGTGTCCCCTATTCTATCACTGCAGTTAAAGGACATATTTTAATTCTTTATCATTAACCCATTAAAATTCTCCCAGAGGCATAAGTCTAGGATCCTCCTCTTCTACCTCATAGCTTATCTTCAAAATTCAACTCATTGGACCTTAGATATGATTGTAATATGTGTTAAATGTAAAACGAAAGGGTAAAATAAGTTAATTTAAAAATCGCAAAGAAAAACCCTCCAAAAATCATCAAAACGCAATTCACTTTTACCTTATACCATCCACATTTTATAACATTTGCATCAACAATAAAGAAGTAGAGGACGTCTGGGAGGGAGTGCGGCTGAACCGGGGCACTCCAGAATCCTTGTTTACGATAACAAACTCCGTCAGGTTTCTGCACCCACAAACCCTCTCTTACAAGCACCGAGGCTAAAACCAAACATATCAGTGTTGTGTACGTCTTTCCTAAAGAAAACCCCACCTATTCCATACATTGTTTAAGGAGAGGCTAGAGCTGTGTGTAAATTTTTCTGTTGTGTTAGCAAAAATTTCTTAGTTTCTGTTGCTTTCAATAACATGGACATGGATTGTACAAAAAGCCCTATTGGAACTACTCAGGAAAACAATACTGAAAGCTGGAAACATAGATTCTACATCGGCTTTTTTACTGTCTAGACTTTAGTTTTATCATTTATAAATCTAGACAGGTTAAATAATGAGAGTAATTCAAGCTCAGAGCTTATATAATTTTACTACTTTGTCTCAACAAGATACGTAAGTGCATTAAAGGAAGCAAATTTTTCCCTTTATCATAAGCTCGTATTTTGTGAATCATCCCACCTAATACTACCTTAGAGAATTTCAACCTGTTTGTTCTTTGTAAATCACAAGGCATGTCTTTTCGAACTGTGGTATGCAATCTGAAGAAATGAATACTTTGGAGTAGCTTAGAGGAAAAAGGGCAGAGGTAAACTGTCACAGAAAATTAAGAAGAATAACTGTGGTCATAAAATACTTGATGTTGCTTTCTTCCCACTACTGTTTCGCCTTACGTTTCGGATCCTGGAGAGGATGTGGGGAAACTATCATCTGAAATGTGCCTTGCACATGGGCACTAAGCCTGTTTATCTAGGACAGTCATATAGTGGCTCAGTCCTCCCGCAATACCTCAGACGGCGCGACTAAATAGTCAGCATCTGTTATACAACCTCCCGCCCCTCCATACACACTTTGTTGTTGATTAGAAGTCAGAACATTCACGCCTTCCTCTCTTCACACAAGAGAAAGTAAAGAACTGGCACTCAAATTTTAAATAATGCCATTATAAAGAGTGTTATGTGTGAAAGGTAGTTAAAAAATAAACTGATATGGCACTTGAGATTTTTAAATGCTATGCTATATGGTAAAAACAAATAACTGCTGATTTCTTTTGAATATCTCCTAGTTGTATTATCCCCAAAAGCAGGAGCTTCAAAGTAAAACTTCATGTTATAAACTTACTTTTTGAGCACCAATTCACTCAGATTTGCCCTTTGAAAACACTGAATTATTTGTAGTCATTGATATGAATAAAAGCTGGAATGTCACCTCATATATCCCTCTCTAGCTCTAAAATGGTCTCTAACTTTTAAAATTAAGAATTTAATAGTTGAATTTGGATGCTCTTCTGATAATTTCCTATATAGAACTCAAGCAATAATAAGTGTAATACCATGTATATTTTTATAATAAGTGGTTAATTGGTTAATGGAACCTTTGTTCAAAGCCATAGTATTACAATAATTTTCACACCAGTGATTGTCATAATATAAACTCAAGTATTAGAAGGTTAAGAAGGAAGAAGCCTCACATTTATAGGAAAGAGAAGCCTCATCATCAGATAGGCTGGATTTGAATCCCAGCTTCATCTCTTGCTTGCAGAACAAGTTATTCAGAGTTCTCTCATCCTCAATTTCCTCTTTGTAAAATGGGTAATTACCTCTCATAGGATGGTCCATGGATTGAATTACATATGTATCTGAAGAAGTGAGTACACTGCCTTGTATGTAGACCGTGCATGTATGGAAGTCACTTTTGTCTACTGCTCCAGTCTCTGGGCTCTGGAGAGTAGGGTCAGTATCTTGTTACTGTTATTTCTCATTGGATAATGTTCTGTCTGTTACACAGTGAGTATTCTCCTTTTATGTTTTTCAACACACTTTCCTTTTTCTATTCCCTGTTGCCACCACCATAATATACTCTAAAAATAAAAGCTGTTGCTGCTACTATACTTTCTTGAGCATTTTTTTCTTCAGTTGAAGCCTATTTCTGTTTTTAAGAATATGAAGAAACAAAGAAACATTAAAAAGAGGTTAATATTTATTTTTCTAATCAGGGATATTCTAGAGACTATAGCCCAGCAGTTGGTCTCTAACAGTTTCTGGATTCACTTTCTTGAAGAACTAAACATAAGAAGCAATAATCACAAGCCCGGGCTAGTAAGGACAAGAAGAACTCTCATTTCTCCCATCTATACATATTAAATACTTGTTCTCTTTAATATTCCCTTGATTATGAACTATGGATAGACATTGTAATATTTGGCTATAGCCCTGGAAAGTATACTTAACAGCAACAGTCCACAGTACCTCTGACACTCAGGAGCTTGGATGTCAGTCTGAATTGTGAAGGGATGAAAGTTTTGTCATCCTGAAGCTGATTTTTGGGATATTGATTTTAAGCTGGTTATTAAGAAACAACACTCAGAAAGAGCCTTTGACCCTCCTTCCTTTCCTGCCTAAGAGAATCAGAAAGAGAAGCCTGCTTCAGGAAGGAAATCTTAGGGTGTTCACCCTAGCCTGATTTGAATTAAATGTGGTACAGAGGGGGCTTCAAGCAGACTCCTATTAGCTAGATCCTCCCTGCAGCCCACTGTTTCTGAGTCCCCCAGCAAGGGCTTTCCTGCCATGTGTGTTCACTCTTCCTCAGCTACCTGAATATGACCCATTCTCACTTCTGGTATACCTTGTTACCCTCCTTTTCTCCTTTGTCCCAAAATTTATATATTCCCAATGTTCTCTCACTGTCTTTGGAATTCCCATGCTTATGTGAATTCCTCATATATTAAAAATGTGATTTTCTCCTGTTGATCTGTGTCTGTTTATTTGATTATTAGCCCAGATGGAAGAACTTAGAAGGTGGATGAAAAGTATTAATTTCTTTTTTAGCCCCCATGATGGAAATGAAATACAGAAGTTAACTGGTAGCCAAGATGCCCCTTTCTCTCTTTTGTGTATTCTAGTCAGCATCCACTCTTTATAGATAAGTCTTTTTTCCTAAGTTGCTGGACATTTATTTCTTAAATGTTGATGGCCAGTGCGCAGGTTACTGGGACAGTTAATGGGACTTTCACCTAATGACTACTGTTAGCAAAGATGAAAGAGCACTTTTCTCCCCATCCACTTTTTGGTTCTGTAATGTTCAGGCCTGTATTCATGAATGCCCAGCAGATGGGGACATGCATGTCAGAATCTGCTTTGCACTCTACTAACCAAGACCTATGTCCTGCTGAAGACTGTGCCAATTTGGAGGGGAAATGTGCTGCAATTTCACAAAAGAGCCTTCTGGGCAAGTTATGTGTCTTCTCTCTCTCTCTTCTGCACTGAAAAAAGGACATCTTTCGTCGTACTTTTAATGGATTGGCATTTAAATCATAAACTGTTCTTTTTGCCTAATCTTTAATTGCAACTCATAATGTAAGCTTTTCTTTTTCCCCATCTCTGAGTTTGTACCGGTGATCTAATCTTAGAGAGTCAGAATCTTTCTCGTTTGGGGGGAGCTATTTGATTATATACTTTCTGATATAAATTCCTAGTGCAAACCTACTTCAGAGAAAAACAATTTCATAATTTTTATTGGTATTGATATCAAAGATATTAAATATTTCTTCTTAATCTCCTCTCTAGCTTTCTGCCTTCTCTTCCCCACCTTCTCTTCCTCACCATAAATTATATGGGAGCTAAAAAATAGTAAGACTTTTTCTCCCATCCTCTAAGTTCTTCTGGCAAAGCTAATAACCAAATTAAAAGAGACAAATTAACAAGAGAAAATCAAAGTTTAAAACATGTGATGGGGAATTCACATGGACATGATAAATCCATGAAAATCCCAAAGACAGTGAGGCAATATTTGGTATATAAGACATTTTTGGACAAAAAAGAAAGGGACAGATGGGATATTAGATTTCATAAGTGAGAATGGGTAATTTACAGGTAGTTGAGAAAGAGCAGAACTTACATGACAGGACATTTCCTCCTAGATGACTCAGAGACAATGGGACTCAGTAGGTATCAAGCTAACAGGCACCTGCCTGAAGCCCTCTTGTTTATCATACTTTTTTTCAAATTAAGCTAAGGTGACATCCTAAAATTTCCTACCTGGAAAAAGTTCCTCTGTCTGAATCTCTTGGGCAGGAAAGTACCCAAGAGATTCAGAGTGAAGCTCTTAATTAACAGCTTAAAATCAATATTCAAAAAAAGCAGTTTCAGGGTGGCAGAATTTGGGCCCCTTTAGTTATTTACAAAAAGGAGAAAGGAATGATTTCTGACATATACCTCTTAGGTCGATTTAGAATTTTTTATTCCACAAATGTTTTATAAAGTTCTTATTTTCTACATTTTTTTCTCATTTGAAAAATTAGCGAAGTTATCTGTTTATACATACATACATCTTATTTGGCATCCCTCAATCTAGTTCCTTAACCACTGTAATTCTGGATTCCCCGGGGAAAGTATTTTCCATTATAAAAGAATTGTACAGCATAAACTATTGTGCAAGCCACAAATTTTGTCCCATGACTGAAATTCACCAAGACAGAAAGATTACAATTCAAATTGAGAACCTACTATTGTGTATATCTATTTTTACTGTTTTTATCTTATCCTTCAATATACAAGTAGATAAGGGGGGATTTTTTAAGATGGAAAGGCTCCATAGAAATGAGAAGCTTACCCTGAAATTAAATTTGTGCATGTCTTTTAACATTGCACTACACGCATCACAGAATGGTCAACACATCCGTTCCCTGAAATAACACTATTCTCAACTTGGCACACTTGTAGCACTCTTAGATCATCTTTTGAATTATACAACCTGTGTCATTAGTGTAAATAAAAAATAATATTCTACTTATTTTAACTTTGAATTTAATTCACCGCATCTTTCTCTCCTTTCCAGTGAGAATACTTTTCTTTCCTCCTAAAAATCCTTTCCTCAATATAATTAAAAGTACCATCTAGGGGCATTCTTATTCAGTGAAAAAAATTCTTAGACTTTCTGCTAGAGAGGAAAGGTTTTTTTTTGTTCTCCTGAAATGGAAGACTCCAAAACTGCGACTAGAGGCTAGTAACCTATTAGATGTTCTTGTGGTTGCTAAGCCTGAGTCTGGTATCACTGCTGTACCCCAGAGGTTCTACAGAGCCCACTCTGCTCATCATGGCCTAGAGGCCATTGTCACCAACAGTAAGGTTTAAAAAATTGCTTCTCCCCACTGCGGCTGGCACTCAGAGGAGTTCCCTGAACCCAGATGACTCGCTCTGGCTACTTGAATCTAGTGGTTCTATATCACAAATGGACTCATATCCAAGTGCCTTAGTTCTTCAGGAACTCGTTTCTTATAGTATTGTCAGCATTAGTAGTTAGCTAGTTATTAATAAAAGAAGGTCCCAAATGAAATCTGACATTAAACCTAATAAATCTGAGAGCTGAATTATATATTAAACATAATCTACTAGGGAGCTGAATTGGACATTAAGACTCATTCACAAGGAAGTCACAGCATTCAAGGTCCCCCGCAGTGGGCAGCCACATTCTCTGCTGAAGGGATATAATCCCTGAAGTAGGCAGGAAAAGTGGTTTACTGTTATTCACTGGTATTGTTGAGGGAGGGATAAGAAAAGCCGGGGAAATTGTTTTGCTAGGTTCATGCACAGTAGAAGCGGTGATATCGCAGGAGGAAGTAAGCTTATGCAGTATAAACCAAATGATGCAGCAAAACTTTGGGGCATGAGCAGTAGGAGCCAAAATGGAGACATAAAGGGGTGGAACCTAGTCTTGGAAAATAATCTGATTGGATAAGGGCACAGAACCCTGAAAGACCCAGGAAACGCAATAGTTGACAAAAGGACCCAGCACAAGCCCAGGAAAAACCCAGGAAGCAAGTTAGATAGTTTGAAGCAATCCTGCTCATGCCCTCAAAACCAAAAAAATATATGGAGGATTATCAAGGTTCTCAGAGCATTTGCTGCTCGAGCATACCTGCCTTGTACATCCCAAGGGCATATGATTTTCCTTCACTTCAATAAAGCTTACCACTATGTTTAAACTTCTCCTATGCACATGCTCTTTGAAATTCCTTTTTCGCAACACTGCAAGAACCCATTTTCTAGCAACAGTATGAGCTAAATCTCTCTCTCTTTCCTCTTCTACTCCCTTCCCCCTTGTTACATACACACACATGATTTTCTGTAAATTTTTACCTCAAATCTACAACTTCTCTCACCTTATGGAGCCACAACTGACCCTCTCACTTCTCTTTGAGCATGTCAAGTATTCTCCCATTTCTAGGAATTCTCTCACCCAGTGTTTTCTCTCTTGGAAACATGCTTCCATCAGATATCCATCCTTACTCATTTACAACAAAGATATCTTTTCCTTGCCTTCTTTAGGCCTTTATTCAAATGTTAGCTTTTCAATGAAGCCTACCCAGATCACTCCAATTAGTTTAAGCCTTAATCTCCTTTTCTTGCTTTATTTTTTATATTTATGCATTACCTTACTCCTTAAGTAATATTATATATCTTGTATAAATGAGACTTGTATACTGTTTTTGAAATTCTTTAATAGACTTAATTTTTTAGAATAGTTTTAGATTTACAGACAAATTGAGAAGATAGTCCAGAGAGTTCCTATATACTCTGCTCAGTTTTCCCTATTAATATCTCACATTAGTTTGCTATATTTATTACAGCTAATGAGGCAATAATAATACATTATTATTAACTAAATGGCATACTTTATTTGAATTTCTTTAGTTTTTACCTAATGTCTTTGTCCTTATCTACTACCCCATAATCAGTACATACTACATTTAGTTGCCATGTCTCTGTAGGCTCCCTTGGCTATGACAGTTTCTCAGACGTCCTTGTTTTTGATGACCTTAACAGTTTTAAGGAATATTGGTTGTGTATTTTGTAGAACGCTCTTCTGCTGAAATTGGTTTGATGTTTTTCTCTTATTATTAAACTAGAGTTATGGGTTTTGGAATGAAATAAAGTGCCATCTTCATCAATTCATTTCAAGGGTTATGATTCCCATGTCTTGAGGGTATCTATATAAATTATTAGAATTCTTCTGTCCCAGGGATTTATCTATATTCCTATTTATTTATTCATTTATATCAGTAAAGACGTAACTGCAGAACCAGCTCCAAATGGTCCTATCTATTTAACAAAATACAAAGTTGCTTTTCAGAGACAACAGAGAAAATCCACAAGTCATGTAGTCAAATCATGCGCAGAGAAAAGACCTTTGACCTCCAGCTGCACCCGGAACCATAGTCTCTACCCTCCCTTTCTCCCCCCACACACACACAACCAAAGGACAAGGGCATAACCCTGGCTTAATACCAGAACCCTTTCAGAACCCAAGGATCTGTTGTCTGGGAAGATACAATGTTGATGCCTCTTTACCAAAACGAGTCAAGGTCCAAGTTTCTCCAGTTAAAACTTGCCCCACCAGCACTTCTGGATATCTGTTCCTCTAGCCCTTTAAAAATGCATAACCTAGTACAGTGTGCAAGATGGATTTGAGGGACTAGTAGGTGTCCTATCTTTTCAGCTGGTGCCTTTTCAAACAATACATGTTTTCTTATCCCAAACTCTGATATTTTGAGTTTTGGCCTTTTGAAACATTGGGCACATAAACTTTGGTTTGGTAAAAGCAACTCAAGGATATTTATTTCATACTTTGGGTTAAAACCCAGTTACTACTTTATTTGGTTGACCAAACTGTTCTAGCTTTGGCCATAAGGAGCTCTTTCAGTTGGTTTCTGAGGAATTTTTGGTATATCTCCCTCATTGTGGAATTTGATGCTGTTGTGTGTTTGTTTTTTGTGTTTCCTTACTTTCTGTACAAATACCCCATCTTGCCCCAGTCTTAGAATCAGCTATTTTGCTAAGGAGGTCTTCCTCCCTTTATTAGAGAATGAAATAAAATAAAGATTTAGATAGTTGTTGCTACTGAGGTGTCACTACTCCTAGGCCCCCTCAGCTAACAGAGCAAGAAAATATATTTATGTATATTAATCTGTATGTCTACATTTATCTATACATATTTACATATGTAACAATCTGCATCTATATTGCTAAAAATGAGTTTCTAGGACTGTCTCAAACTTGAATTCATTGCCACATGGATCACACTGGACTCTCCCTTTGCATACCTGAAAGATCCCATTCCAGCAGTGAGAAAGCTGGCTCCAGCCATCTGCCATCTTTTTACTTACTTTCCAGTATATGTGTTCCAGAACTGTTCTTCTGTCCCCTATGGAAAACAACTTTATCAACTCACATACATTTCTACATACAATTTCTTTTGCCTTTAAACTTATATACTTCACTCATTTCCAAAGTTACTTAGGTTATCACCTATATTCTCTTCAATTAAGTTGTAATACAATTAGATTGTTTATTTTTTTCTTCTGTGTTCCACCTTGAGATGTTCCTACCTGTTAAATGATTGTTTTAATGTGTATATATTGAGGTTTATTTCTTTGCTGTAAAGTTCTATACATTTTGACAAATGCATAATGCTATGTACCCATCATTATGATATTATAGTTTTACCACTATAAAAGACCATTTATACTTTGTCTGTTCAATCCGATCCCTCTACTAGACTTCATAGTTACTCTAGCATCCTGCCACTGGAAAAGTTTTTTGTTTTTTTGTTTGTTTGTTTTGCCTCCATCCGTGGTGGTATTTAGTTGCATTTGTGACCCTTCTGTACCAATATCCAGGTATATTTCAGAGACAGTGTGCAACTGGGAGGTCTATCCAAGGAGAAGGGACACCAGAACCCTTCAATAATAGTATGTTTTGATGCTCTCTTTACATACATGCTCCCACTTCTCACTTTACTCTGACATTTTTTTCCAGCTCTTGATCCTCCACTTTGACCACATGCCTTATTTTTAGAATTTACTGCCTTTGAATGTAACAGAGTATCATAATCTATTTTATTTTTATCACATCTAAAATTTCTATCAATAAATATTTCTCTGTTTCTAACATATATTTTGCTACAGACCCTCTCCTTCTTCCCCCAAAGTAATATCCACTGAGTTTATTGCCCTTTCTAGGTTCCTATTGATAAGCCCACACAAAAACCCAGGCTTCTGCACCTTGTCAAATGCTATTCCTGAATAAGAAATTATAAACTTAAAAAAGGTAAAAAAAAAAAAAAAAAAAAAAGGTACTTTTCACTTACATAATAGGTGGTAGTGTTATTCAACAAAACTGGGGTTCGGCTGCCCACCCCTGAACACAGGCATGAGACAAACGTTGGCAGGAAAGGAAAAAGGTCTTTATTAAAATGTTTCACCATTGGGGGAATGGGGGACTCCCAGGCTCCAGGCTCCTATCTTCTGCCAAACACAGAAAACCTAAAAAGACTAAGATGCAAAACCATCCCCAGAAGTCCCACTCCATTCTCATCCGTCCTTCAGAGCACAAGGTTTCTGGGCAGACTGCTCTCTGCCTTCAGACTCCGTGGAATCTGTGCTGTGGCCGCTCCCTGTGCCGGCCGGGTCCCCGCCACCTGCTGCTGCTAATTGTGCAAGGGCTCCGTGCAGGCCGCAGATCCCAGAGGAAGAGAAGGGCTGAGTCTCTGCTCTCCCCCTTCATTTAAATCTCCCAGCACAAGCTTCTGTGCCCTCCAGAAGAGTTCAGCTTCCCTGTCAATTCCATCCTTTTCCGAGGCTAGACTGGCAGGTCTGCACCTCCCCCTGCTGCCATATTAAGCTTTAATACACATGCCTCTGCATGCTATGGTTTCCCCTTCAATCAGGGAACCAGAAGGAGGTAAGAGGGCTTTTCCTTCCATCAATTACCTTTGCCGCCAGCCTCGCACAGACTCGGTGCAATACTTCCGCCTGCCATGTCTCTACTTGGGGGCAGGGAATCTGTCATCACTTACTGCACTTGGCTGGGTTACCAGGGCAACACGATGCTGCCTCAGGCAGCCTCCTGTGGTCCCTCTCTCACTCCTGGCACCATGCTGGTATTGACAATACTGAAATGATCTTTCTACTGTAATTGTTTATGCTTGATTTATGATGCACACTTTCTCTTTTTCTTCAACATTCTATAATCCTTCACCCATTCCCAACTTTCAATTTAATAATCTCTCTCTTCCTTTTTTGGCTAAAAAAAAAGAAAATACATTTTAAGAACTTGTCAGGCAAGTAGCTGGATATATATGCACTATTTATTTTATCTCATCCTTGGGTTTGCACATAATCAGTATAGCATTTTAATGTTTTATATTTAAATGCACACATTGTTGTGACATGTCTTTCTCTCCCTGCTTTGGATAAAAAGAAGAAAATTCACATTCATCCAATTTAAATGTATTCTTATAGACTGTTCATCTTCCAAGTATTCTTATTCAACAGTTGTGAAAGCTTTATTTGGTCTTGTCTCTCTTCTATATTCCTGGAAACTAGGGAAAAAACTGCCACCATGTTCAATTGGATTGTCCTCCATAACTAATCACTCTACTGGCTCAGTGAGTTTTCTCTTTAAGCATTTCTCACTAAGCCCCTGATTTTTATATTAAAGATCCTAATTTGGTTTTCCAGTTCACTGTCTTATTGACTAAATATACTTATGCAGCAAGCTTCTTTTAATGCAGTCTCTTGCTTAAGTCTGAAGCTTCCCTCTTACTTTCATAGTGGCCTAATTTGCTGACTTAATCCCTATACTTTGTTTTCATAAACAGGCCACCATATAAAGGTCAACAGTGAAAGTCTAACATCTTGAAATTGAACACATGATTATTATTTAATGTGTCTGTTTTTCTCTCATTCATGTGTGAAATAATCCTAGCTTGAAGATGAGATACAAGAATATTTCGTTTTACCATATGGAACAAATAGTTTGCTGAGATCTTGAGGCCTGAATAGTTATACTCTCAGAACGAAGTACAGATGGCCAGAGCATCTCCACTCTACACCTCTCCCAAGACAAAAACAATAGAGCACAATTAGATGCTTTCTGTAAAAGCCAGCATTTTAAAATAAAAAAAACTGAAAGGCTGGGAAGAAACGCCAACTAAACCATCATTTGGCCTGCCTGTCTTTAGAATAAACACATAGCACTGAAGTCAGTAAAGCAGGCTGTCTGGCACTATTGTGTCATTATGTTTGAGTCCTGATCCAGAGGGACCATTGCTGAGAATTAAAGGGCTGCCCATTTTCAGCGACTGTTGATTACTTCCCTGCTCTGTTGTGAGCTTTCAATTGCAATGTCAACTAGAAGGCACACTTCAGTTCACTGGGTCTTGCCTTAAGGCCTGTTTGTTTCTTTCAACAAGCCATTAAACAGAAATCTGCTAATATGGTTTTAGGACACCATTGCTCTCAGACAGAGCACAAGGACTTTGGGCAATTTAAACCAAACATAAGGACTGTGTCAATTGTCAAGTAAAATTTATATTACTGAGTTTTGATGAAAACAGGAATTCTAGTGATCAGTGGAGATACAAAAGCTCTTTAACATACAAGAAGCTAGAGTTATATAAATAAAAGTACTATGTTTGCACATTTTCTTTGGTTTGATTTTCCCTGAAGAGATTAATTGATTTAAATTAAATTAAAATGATTGACAACTGCACTGAAATCTTCTTAAGTGAAACTTACTACTATTGTTTCTCAAAATAATCTTTGTCCTCACATCTGTAATTTTTTTCTCTTCCATAATCTTTCATCTGCCTGAGTTATCCCTGTATTCCCACCCCCTTCTTCCTTCTTCCTGCTGATCTTCCTGAAACCTCTTCCTTGTTTCTGCATTCCTTTAACATTTATTATAGCGTACACACATCCAAGATGAAGCTGATGTGGACGTTCTCTAGTCACTAAAGTTGGGTACTGCATGTACTGATGATTAAATGTGGCAAATATCAATAATAGCTAACACTGCAAAAGTACTATTCTAATAAGCATTTTACCTTTTTCACTCCTTTACTCTTCATACTAATCTAGTGAGTAGTTACCATTATTTTCCCCAATGTGACACAGAAAAAGAAAGTATCCCCAAGTCCACAGAACTGTATCATTGTGGAGCTAGAATTTAAAGCCAGCTAGTCTGGTACTCAAATTCTTGCTTATAAGCACCAATCCAAACTAGCAATTGAGTAGTGATAGTGCCTATTCTGTAGAACGCCAGTCAATATATATTAGTTCTCTTCCCGTTTTCTCTCCTCTCTTAGAAGCTTTAAGCCTTAGCTGATGTAGCTCAGTGGATTGAGCACCGGCCTGTGAACCAGAGGATCACCAGTTCGATTCTCAGCCAGGGTGCATGCCTGGGTTGCCGGCCAGATCCCCCAATGGGTGGGGGAGGGGGCGCATGAGAGGCAACCACACACTGATGTTTCTCTTTCTTTCTCCCTCCTTTCCCCTCTCTCTAAAAATAAATAAATAAAATCTAAAAAAATAGTTAAAAATAAAACTTTAAAAACAATGTTATCATTCAGCTAACCCAAACAATGAATATTTTGAGTGTCTCCAATATACCAAGCACTTTTCTTCATGTTGGGGATAATGTGATGACTAAAGGCAATCATGTAACTACTACTCATTATGTCACTGGAAAGAGACCTAGCATGGAGTGGTTCTGTCTCACGCTGGCCTATAATGTGTGGATTCTTGACTTCATGTCAGAAAGATTTCACAGTACAAGTTCAGGTGATTTTCAGAGTATGTTTATTAAAGGAGGGGACAGTGAAGCAAAGGAAGAGCTTAGGATAGAAGAAGCAACAGGAGAGAGCCTAGGCGGTGCTCTGCTTTGGCTCCCTAAGAATGCTATATAAAAGAAGTGAGCCACAGCAAGGCTGCTGTTAGCTCACTGAAAATTCAGAGAAAACGGGGCCTTGGAACCAGGTTTAGGGGTTTAGCCTGGGATGAGCTGTTGCTGCTTGTGACTCTGCTGGTTTCAAGTCTCATGGAGATCCTTGCAGTTCAGGAAAAAAAGTAAAGATGCACTCTTGAGAGGGAAGAAAGTTATGAGTGTGCTCCGGACCCACTCTGGGTCTTTGTCTTGAGGGTTCTTATCTGTTTTCTAAAGGTGAGAATATTAGGGGAGGATCTCAATAGAATATTCATCTGCTCTATGCTGATGCTCCAAAATAAGATTTATTCCCCTGACTTCTTCTGTCCTTGGGAGTGGTTGGCACACATGGTACTAATTGGTTTGCTGTTATCGATCTCCCTGAGTAGGATGATGTAAGCTATTTACCGTCGCATTGGGGAGAAGAAGTGTAAACCATTTCCTCTTAAGTGTCTTCCGTTAGGGAAGATTGAATTTTGTGATTTGCTAGATAGCTGGAAACTGTTACTAGATAGCTGTAAACTGCTTGGCCATTTCCCTATTTGTCTCATTTTTTCTATTCTGCTTGTCCTGGCTTACTAAACTGTCTCAATTAGACCATGCTTGTAATACTTTTATTTTCATGAATGGCATTTGTGGGATGATGTCTAATTCTCTTATAGCATTTTACCCACAGCCCAGACACTGCAAAGTACAAGTTGTCTGAAAAATGGGTAAATTATTTAAGATCTCAGTTTTCATATACGTAATTTGGGAATTATAGGGCCTGTCTCTTGAGGTTGTGAGGATCATTAATTAATTCATTCATATAAAGCACTTCAAACCATGACTGACATCTATCAAATGCTACATTGCTCTATTACTATTCATATTCCCTGTTCTCCCCTACCCCGCCCCAAGTGCTTTTTGTATATGCCTCTCTCAGTTATTTGTTGAATAGTTGGCTACAAAACAGAGGAACCCCCACCCCCACCCATCTGCTAAAGATAATGCTATTCTTTGAAAATTCTTTCTGCTTGACTAATTTGCTTTGATTTTTTATTTTCTTTAACACTTAATGCTAAACACAGTTTTTACATATGCAAAGGTCTGCCTTTGACCTCTATAGACTATTGTAAAAAATAAGCTTTCATCATTAGTCAACTAATGAATAAAGTGTTCAGCCATTGCTGTAGAAACTTGAATTCAAAAAGGAAAAAGGTTATTCTCTTTTCCATTGTAATAAACCTATTTCTATGAGGATATACCATTATGTCTTTGGTATTAAGTCTGTGCTTTTTGAATAGTTTTTAAATTTTTTTCTTTTTCTTCTTTTTTTTTTTTTAACAAACTGTTATCAGTCTCTTATTCATTACTCATTCTGTTTAAGAAAGTATTCTTTTTTTTCCCTAATGCCAGGAACAACAGTTTCAGACTCCTGTTTTTGCTGTTAGCAAGATCACATTGCCCTTGCCAGAGAATTTGGTGGGGACATATTTAAACTTGACTTAGATTAATTAATTTTACAAATTCCCCAAAGTTGAAAGAAATTGCTATAAAAATTCCATCCAGATCTCCTCTAGGAAGGTTCATTGCAAGGCAAACTCTCAGGGGATCCATCTGCATTTATGTGTAATGCTATTAAGTCCTCTCTTACTGTGATGGTTTTACAGTGGACTTGGAGCAAAATATAAATCAGCTGATAAATGTGAGAAATTCAGGAAAGCATTTATAATCAACCAGCAAACAAATTCTCTAGCAGATTATGCTATGAATATATTCATTTAGTCAAACATTGATTGAATATCTCCTAGGAACCATGCCAGGCATTGTGTGAGGTGCTGAGATATCATGATATCATACGTCCATCCTCTGCTTTAAAGGAGGCCTCAGAATAGTTTGGGGAAGCTGACTCGCAAATTTTTTTTTCTTTATATTGAAGAAATGGTAGTGATAGAGATATGCACAAGATACTGTGAGAAACGCTCACAATAAAAACTGGGACACAGGACTTGAGCAGTAAAGCGAGGCCTTTATTCACGAGTCTGCAGAGCCGGGCGCACCCTCACAGCCAGGAGAATGTGCGCCCCAAGTAGACAAAGGAAACTGGTTTTATAGTCTTAGCTTCCCCACCCTGAAATTGCCACCCTAAAGTGATTATCTTTTCCATCCTGAAATTGCCACCCTAAAGTGATTATCTTCTTTGCCCTAAAGTGAGAGCGATTAGCTTCCCCGCCCTAACGCAATTAGCTCCCCCTCCCCGCTCCTTCTTCCCCGTTTCTCCATTACTGGTTACTCCGGAGTTACAATCTAACACAGTTATCTAAATGCCCCTTCTGTGGTTTGCAGATATGCCAGTGCTGTCAGCTCCCTTCTCAGAGACCCTCTAATTACATTTGCCCTTAAGACCCTTTAATTACATTTGCCCTTTGTTACTAATGACTTTTCACTGGTTTGAGAGTCACTATGTCCTTGTTTCTAACAATTCCCCCCTGTCTCTTTTGGAAAATTGACTACTCAAACCATTCTATTTATCCCTTCAAATTTAAGGAGGATTTCTCAACTTTCTTCCTTATAGTTAGGATTCCCTTTGGTCTCTTGGAGGAGGAGATTATGAAAAGTTGCTGGCATTTGTTTAGTTAGTGCAGTCTCAATTAGCCTTTGAACCAAACCTCTGACGCATGGAATAATACAACAGCCTAAAGCTGTGAGGACACCTGCTACCACTATGAGGGATACCAGAGCTGATGAGATCATTCCTTTCCAGTTGCCAAACCAGTTTTCTAACCATCCTGTTATGGGATTATCAATACCTGAGTTTTCTGCCAGCTTATTTGCTAAGATAGTTAGTCCCTGCAGGGCCTTAGTGATAGATCCATCAGGGGCTGTATTATTAGGGATAAAGGTGCAACACTGCCCCCCAAGCATTACACATACACCTCCCTTTTCTACCAGCATCATATCCAGTGCCATCCTGTTCTCCCAAGCCACTCAACTGGTGGCATCTAATTGTTGAGTGATTCCTTCTATAGTATTCCTAGTATAAGAGAAGGAAAACTCTGATTCCAAAAAACCTCCGCTGCCTTGCGGCATACCTCTTCAGGGGAAAGGCTAAGGGAGTAAACCCCGACAGAAAATCCGGAGCCGGAGTCCCTAAGGCGGTTTGACGTTGTAGTCAACACCGGCAACTCCTGCGGCGCACCTGAAGCCAAGCTGTATTGACTCCGTCTTTCCCTTGGACCCTTCAGCTGCGAAGAGAGGGGGGGTCTGCTGCATGGGCAACAGCAGACCCTCCATATCACCCTGCCCAGGCTCTGTAGCTTCAGCTTCACTGGAGAGGACACTCCAGCGTCATCGCAAGATGTCGATTCAACACGGGAGGAGACAGATACTGTGTCACTCCCGAGTCGGACTGCACAGCCATTCTCAGCGGTGCAGATAGACTCTTAAGAAGCTACACCATCGTCTCTCGAGACGGACGGCTGCCGACGATTCCTAGTATAATTGATAAACCTCTGTTGGTTATAATAAATATAGTTTATCTAATCAACAGAAGAGCACTGACTCAAACCCTGCTGCTATCTGATTTCTAGGTTTAAACTCATCTGGAACTCCTCTGGGGACTCCAATGGTGTCACTATAGATATGAGGATTATAGGATTCACCAGGCGCCACTGACCTTTTTTTTTTTTTTCCTAACAGGGGCAGTCTGGATCAGTTTTGGAAATGCTAGGGTAAATGGGATAGCCAATTGAACAGGGCACAGGTTCCACTCCACCTGTTAGGCAGGATTTTCCAGAGACTCCTCTGCCCACAATACCACCAGACATCTGTTCTGGGGATTCGGAGGGGAATATAGTTGCTGGCCCCACTGTAAAGCTGTCTCGCATTTCTGGTATGAGTGCATATTAGGAGTTCTTCTGCAGGGGTACCCGAATTCGCTTCCCACCTAGAGAGGCAAGAAGAGTAATTCATGGGCCCCACTGAGTATGAAGGGAGGGATTGAGTCCCATTACTCCTTATAGAGGGAAGAGGAGAGACAAGCTTCTGCAAGTCCCATTTCCCCATGCATTCTCATCCTGGTAGAGAGCGAGCATACAGGCCATTCCCGAGGGGTCAGAGTCCCAGCCTAGTGGAAATGGTACGACCTGTGCCTGGGGTCTTCCTGTGGTACAAGCATAACAGTTGCTTTTATTCAGGGAATTAACAGCAAATTTGACCCATTCTACCCAAGCATTTGCATCCCCGTATCCAGTCTCTATCTCTAAGGTTTGTCTGAGGTTTAATACCTTAAAAACTTTTACCTTGGCTGGATTATTCTGGGGTCTTTTCTGAGGTGTAGCTGAGAGAAGTTAGATTTTCTAGGGAAGGAGTAGTTGTCACTAAGTGAAGACCTAGCCACCCTACTGGATTTATGTCAGATACATTAGCTTTTAGGCCATAAACTCTGGCAGCCACATGGGGTTCCTGACTTAAGGTCTGTAGCTGGTTCAGTGTCAGAAGAAGAGAGTTGCACTGGAGAGGCTGGCAGTTTCGGGAAGGAGCTCCTTGGTGAAAGTTATTTTAAGCAAAAGAGAGACCAGTTTAAAGTGAAGCCCACTGACCAACCCATACTTCGCCAACCCAACCACTTAGTTCAGCCAAACTGTTGAGTCTCAGGAGGCAGCAATGCAGATGGGCTTCTTAAGTGCGGCTTGTATGTACAGACAACCACTCAGGAAATTAGATCATAGGCTTATGCCCTATGAAAACAGAAAGACACACATATGTTAATTCACACAACACAATTCACAAACCAGTCTTTAAATTTGCAAGACTGTCTTATTGGGAAGATATCCAGTTGCAAGGCATTTGATATTCTTCTTGCCTGTAAATTAAGCATTATTGATAATGTCACAGACCTGGTTTAACTTTTGAATGAAAACAAACTTTTAATTAAAATAAACTTTATAGACACAGCTGCACTAGTTTATAGTCTACCATTGATCATTGTGATTTTCCTCAAATCACGATTTTTCTCCCTAAGATTACCCTCCTCGTTATTAAAGGGACTGCATTAAGTCCAGTTTTAATTTAGCCTGTTCATTTGCATAAATACAACAAGAGCAGCCATTGATAGCATAAATTTTTTAAGTCTGCTTTGCTGGAACTTACACAAGGAACCTTCAGGATTACCTTTAGTCTGCCCTCTGGGCACAGAAGCTGAGCCACATACCTGCCATCTGGCCTTGCCTGTAAAACCCATGCTTTTTACAAATTCTTCAAGCTTTCCATTGTGCCTAAAGTTTCCTCCTAGCCATTTATCAGGGAAGCAACCTTTGTTTCTTCCCTAGAAAGATTGCCATGGACCGCACAACCACCCAAGGTGCTAGGTCTTTCCCTCATGGGCTTGCATTAGCCTAGGCATGCCTTCTTCAGGCATGACATTCCAGTCAAAGCCTCGGCTGACATAAACCACCATTAGCAACTGGTCTTATTAGTTTTATGCAAAGGAACCTTATGTCACTTCTTACTTCTTTACAATGCCAAATACTGGAGGGTTCCGGTAGGGAGAAAA
Organism: Furipterus horrens; assembly: GCF_987537825.1. NCBI lineage: Eukaryota > Metazoa > Chordata > Mammalia > Chiroptera > Furipteridae > Furipterus > Furipterus horrens. The sequence goes on from NW_028327174.1 coordinate 58,642,715, forward strand.
ATATAAAGGCGTGAAGGAAAATCCTTGTCCTTCAAAACTGCATTTCCATGCATTATACCTTCTATTACTAAAACCATACAATTTCTTCTCAAAACCTTTATAAATTTCTAACCAACCTTTTTATTTACATGCCTTACACCTTTCCTGGTTCCCTTTCTTTCATGTGAAGTTTTAAAATTTCCCTGGGAAACCTCAATTCTTCCTTTCAGAGCATAAACAGAACACAAGCAGCTGAGGTTTTCTTTTCCCAGGTTTAAAGCTTCCATAACTTTCTTTTTTATAATTACAACTTTCCTCAGACCTTCTGCAACATTCACAAACTTTCTAAATACCCTTTACTGCTTTAGATTTAACCATAACCTGCTTCCAATCCTTGTTCTTTTCCACACTGTGAAGGACTATACTCAAACTCAGTATCTGGCAGATAAAAGTTCCTAGATTTGCAGAGATATTCTGCAGCTTTTTGAAGTTCCTGCTTCTCCTCCTCTCTTCTAACATACGCTTTCTGAGCTTTCCTAAGGAGTTTTTCAGTTGCTTTATTTGGCCCATTCATTTACTTTTTGCAATTTCTTACAAATATTTGGCCAGTTTCTGTTACAATGGTGATTTTTAAGAGTCCCTGTCCTACAGCATTCTCTGGATTTAGACCAAAATACTTTCTCATTTTGTCCCTGAGCTTCTGCAGGGATCTGATGGAGCTGTATTTCGAATGCCTTGGAGACATTCTGTGCATGGGGAACGGACTCCTTGATTCCCCTGATGACGAGGCTCCTAAGGTCTTTCATTTGAGCCCTAGCCTCCGGCCTGTTATCCCAATCAGGGTCTATACTGGGAAACTTCTGTTAGGCCGGAACAATTCCCTGACTGGGGGGGATGTTCCCTTTCCCATATCCTCATAGCAGCCCGTCTGATCACTCCCTTCTCTTCCCCACTGAAGATGTCTAGTATAGACATTAATTCTGTCCATGTATATGCTGGGTCCGGGGAACTGATCTAATTATTCTGCCAGTCCAAGGGGGTCCTTTACCAAGCGCTTCATATTGCGTTTGAAGTTTCTAACTTCAGTGCTTGTTGAAGGAGCATTTGACATATTTAATATGTCCTGGACCCATGGAGATCTCCCTAAGGGGAAACTGGCTGCTCTGGGGGAACGGGGAAGTTCTTTAGGTCTTGCTTACATTGTTTCAATTCCTTTCTTAATTTAGATAAGTTGCCACCAGCGCCGTAGGTGTCATGGGGGCGGATACTGGTGGGGTATCTGCTAGGTGTTCCTGGCCTCTTCCGTCTGTACTGTCCGTCCACGGTGCCTCTGCCCAGTTGGCTGCCGGCTGGCCAGGGCTATAAGGCAATGGGAGACAGGACAGAGGGTCCCAGGCCTTATCTTTTTCTTTTTTACAGGGAAGAGACCTGCGGATCTGCTGGTAGGTGGTGATCAGCAGAGAGTATATTCCCTCTCTTCCTTAAAGGCTGATGCCTGGCCCTGGCTGTTGTGACCCAGTGGACCAAGCACCAGCCCGCGAACCAGGTGTCGCCGGTTCAACTCCCAGTCAGGGCACACGACCAGGCCACACGCCAGGTCCCCAACTGGGGGCACGAGCGAGAGGCAACCACACAGCGATGCCCCTCTCTTCTTTCTCCAAAAACAAACAAACAAATAATCCAAAAAAGCTGAACACACATATAAGACCAGGGCTTAACAAACCCAACATTCATCAGACCCAAATCGGGGCTAGGAGACAGATTTCCCCTAAATGGGTTCCTTTGGCCAAAGGAAACAACAATAATTTACCATTGTCTGTTCTTCCTTACTTTTGGTCCCCACCCCTAGGCCTAAAATTTCCATTTCCCATCCTCAGCTGATTCCCGTGGCTGAATCCGGCTGTGTTCTCAACCTAACGGACCCAGCAGAAGGGCACTCCACACTCGCTTACTTGCACACAGACCAAGATGCTTCGTTCATCTCCGGCCGCTTCCCTCACAGGACAATGGACCCAGCGGAGGTGCACTCCGGCCATTTCCTCACAGGACAACGGACCCAGCAGAGGTGCACTCCGGCCGTTTCCTCACAGGACAACGGACCCAGCGGAGGAGCACTCCGGCCATTTCCTCACAGGACAACGGACCCAGCAGAGGTGCACTCCGGCCGTTCCTTCACAGGAGAATGGACCCAGCGGAGGTGCACTCCGGCCGTCTCCCTCACGGGACAGCGGACCCAGCGGAGAGGCACTCCACACTCGTACCAGCCACACACACAACTCGTACCAGCCACACGCACAATCAGCTTCCCGAGGATGCCCAACCACCAAGGCAGTACTTAAGTCCAATTTTCCTACCTTGGCCCGTGCACGAGGTTGCCTGGTTGCCGCGATGTTTGCTTTTGTTTCCCCCTGCGTCGATCCACTGCTGTCCCAACAAGAAGTCTCGGGTCATTTCTGGACACTGAGGCGGGTGGGCCCTGGGTCAAGAGGGCCACCCAAAAGCGGGTAGGACGCGTCTCCCCATCTTGGCTCAGAGCCCTTCCCGCACACAGGCGGAGGATCCCGGACGAGCCCCCTAATTGTGAGAAACGCTCACAATAAAAAATGGGACACAGGACTTGAGCAGTAAAACGAGGCCTTTATTCACAAGTCTGCAGAGCCGGGCACACCCTCACAGCCAGGAGAATGTGCGCCCCAAGTAGACAAAGGAAACTGGTTTTATAGTCTTAGCTTCCCCACCCTGAAATTGCCACCCTAAAGTGATTATCTTCTTTGCCCTAAAGTGAGAGCGATTAGCTTCCCCGCCCTAACGCAATTAGCTCCCCTTCCCCGCTCCTTCTTCCCCATTTCTCCATTACTGGTTACTCCAGAGTTACAATCTAACACGGTTATCTAAATGCCCCTTCTGTGGTTTGTAGATATGCCAGTGTTGTCAGCTCCCTTCTCAGAGACCCTCTAATTACATTTGCCCTTAAGACCCTTTAATTACATTTGCCCTTTGTTACTAATGACTTTTCACTGGTTTGAGAGTCACCATGTCCTTGTTTCTAACAATACTACAGAAACACCTAATCAGCCTGTGGTGAGAGATAGGTCAGGAAGACTTCTTGGAGGGGGTAATGTCAAAGATAAGTTTTATATGATAAAGATCTAGCTAGATAGAATGTAACATACACAAAGACATGTGAGTGAGAACTGGTGTAGCGTACATACAGAACTGCAAGTTCTTGTGTTTCTTGAATATAAAATATAAGAAGTGGCACAAGGTGAGGCTGGATAGCAGGGATGGTTAATTTAAGGTGGGTTGTTTTTTGGTTTTTGCTTGTTAAGAAGATTTAGCTTTAGCCTCAGGACTATGCGGAGTTGTAGTATTTAAACTTGGGCAGATTTGCATTTAGATAGATCATTCCATGAATTGTGTGAAGACTGGATTTTAGAAACCCACGATTGGATGTACAGAATCCTACAGGAAACTGTAGTGGTAACAGATGGTAAGAGCTAGAAATCAGCCTGTGTAGTGTAGGTAAGGAGAAAATAATTTCCTTCTACCCTTCTAACTTCTTCTGGCTGGTTTAATAATAAAATTGACATATGTCAGATTAACAAGGGAAAATAATCAAATTTATTATGTATGGAAATTAATAAAATAACCAATAAATAATAATATTAGAATAAACTCTGTGTTTCACATACTCACACCTGTAAACCTACTTTTGCCAACCCCTGAATAAAGGGGTTCCCTAAGAATAATGGAACCAAGGACAAATTGGTCAGCTGAGGCTCATATGCCAGTCTGAACTAAGGAGAGGGAAGTATGGGTCTGGATTTCCAAAGGGAAAGTAGGCGATTCACAGAGAGAGGAGAAAGCAAACAGTTGGTAAACAAATTCTCGCTGGGCCATGCAGAAACAGTGTGCCGCAGAGAGTCGTCTGGCTAACAGACTTCGGCAGCTTTCTCCCTGTCCACCACACTTCGGTTATATTGTGATGCTAAGGTGACGCTCCTTTCCTTTAAGCAGGTTTTTCTATTGGAGTTCCTTGGACAGGTAAAGGGGAGTTAAAAGTCTTTCTTGAGTCTTTTGTTTCTTAAAAATAATCACCATTCCAAAAAGGATACAAAAGAACTTCTGATTCCCCTTCTCAGTACAGCTGGAGCAGAGATGGAGAGAGGAATTAAGAAGTTATTTAGTATGTAAGATTAGCAGAACTCAATGCTTATTTGGATTTAGGGGATGATAAGTATCCAAGCTATCATGTAAATGGTTAAATGGATAATAAAAAAAAAAGAAATACTTTAAATTAATTTTTAAGTTACTTATGTAGAGCATATTTCTAAATCTTGTCTAAAGAAAATGAAATACACACATCATAATAAGCAGACTGCAATAGCAAAAGGTCTTTTTTTCTTGAATCTAAAATAAGTAAAAATAGGCAAACTGAACACTTACTATATAAAAACCTGAAATTGCAGAAAAATTAGGCATTTCATGCAAATATATGTAAATGTATCTTGGATAATTGAAATTAAGCTATGAATTAGGTAGATTTATTCTGTTAATTGTTGCCTTAATGACATGTTGGCAGTGGAGTCAGACTGTCTAGTCTTGGTTTTATATTTCTGCTACGTTGACAAACTATAGAAAACTAATCATGACACAGTTTTGATCCAATTTCATTATAGCTGTAGAAACCTAGGCTGAGGGTTTGCTTACTGTTATTGGTGTTCACAGTTTCTGCTGATACCCCAAGAATGGCTAAATTAAAGTTCTGTTTGTAAAAATCCCAGCATTATTTATATAATGAGAATGGTTTGCACAACATCGATGTAACCTGGCAGCCAAGGAGAGTGAATTGAAATGTGCACGTGTGAACAATGATGACTTCACTGCACTAGTCAGTGGGGTGGTAGACACCCTTGAGTGAGCACGTGTATTGTGTGGATGTTGTATACAAAATGAGTGAGTAGAACAACAAATCTGCATCACATTTTGCGTTAAGCTTGAACATATCTCTGTGGAAACTATTTGGATGATTCAGAAGGTCGCAGGTATGGGCTACTGGTAACTGGCAGCTTCACCACAACAACATGCCTGCTCATGCATCACATCTTGTGTAGAGTGTTTTGGGGAAACATCAAATCACCCAGGTGACACAGCCCCCCTACAGTTTAGATATGGTGCCCTGCAATTTCTGGCTTTTTCCAAAACTAAAATCACATTTGAAAGAGAAGAGATTTCAGACTGTCAAGATTCAGGAAAATACAACAGGGCAGCTGATGACCATTGGGAGAAGAACTGTGAGAGGTCCCAAGGTGCCTACTTTGAAGGAGACTGAGGTGTCATTGTCCTGTGTACAATGTTTCTTGTATCTTCTTCAGTAAATGTATATTTTTCATATTACCTGGCTACTTCAGGATAGACCTTGTATATACGAATTTAGCTGGGTTTAAGGTTCCAACTATGCCTTCTTTTCTTCTGATGAAATAAAATTAGTAGCTTCTATTTTTAATCTAGTTACAGTAAAGAGTTATTTCCTTCATTTTATAAAAATGACAGTAGTAGCCTTATTATACAGATAAGTAAATGGAAGCCAGAAGTGTCATATACCAAGAAGTGAAGGAAATGGAATGGGACCAAAGTCCTTCCAGAGTTAGTATAAATGTCCTTACAACACTGCCTCTAATAACTGAGTGTTCTAATACTTGGACAGAGAGAATAAAGAGATCAGTAATCTCCAGTCAATCTTCATTTGTTATAATTCATCAGGTGTTTGTTTGTTTGTTTGTTTCAAATGAATACATTGTTGAAGTAAGGAGCAATTGGGATAGGAGCTAAAGTGCATTCAGTGCTTACCATGTGCTTCACACATGAATAAGGAAGCAGGAGTAGCAAAGGTTTGAAGTTGTATGGCCTTGGGTTTGACTCCAGGTACTCCTATGTGGCACCAAGCAATCATTTAAACTATTGGAACTGAAGCCTCATTTTCATCAAATTGAGTTCTGTAATGATTAACTGTAATGTTCCAGTAATATTACATAAAATGGGTAGCTTCTAATATTACTTCTTTAACCATTTGCCTAGGTTATTCCACACACACAAGTTTACAAAACAATTCAATGAGGTAAGTAAATTTTTTTAATTTAAATATTGAGATAATAGATGGAAAAATTAAACAAAAATGTCAGCATTATATTATTAGCATAAAGGAGAAACAAAATTAAATTTCAAATTGATTCTAAACATATATTTTTTCTACTATAATATGAATTAGAATATATTTATTAAAATAGATCTTATTTATCCTTTAAGCACTTCGCTTAATGTTTTACATATATATTTTTATTTGAATTCTAAAAACAGTTTTTTGAGGTAAGCAGCATTTTTGTCCTATTCTTATAGGCAAGAGAACTTATTTTTAGAGAAGTTAATGAACCTGCCTAAGGTCAGACATTAAGAAAACAGTAGGCAAGTCAGCACTCTAAACACACAATTAAATAGATACATGCTTTAAAATACATATCTTCTGTGATGAATCTATTTTGGTAATTCATGTTTAAGACCTATAAATACCTTAAAGAATTATAAAATAAGGTTGAAATTGCTGCACAACTGTCAGTGGCCATATATATGTGGGTCAGTCCAGGAGATTACTTGCATGCATCATAAACTGGTTTCAGCCCATTAAAGCAGCAAGAGAAATTTATGGAAAGAATATTGAGTAATTTACATTTACAATCTCACTGAGAAAGCGAAAGACATGAAAAGTCATCAATAACATAGTAGACAGAGCAACACCCACAGTGAAATCCCACAAAACCAGCTCAGTGGGGACCCCGCTGCTGTGAGCGCAGAACCCTGCCCTGTGCAGGGAGGGCGCCACCACCTCCCGCACTGCACATAGGCAGCCACTGCAGCTCCCTTGTCCTGAAGCCCCAGGAAAACGTGCACTGACTCTAAACTGACCTTGGTGGCCTCCAAATTCATTCTCCATTAGCTTCTGACCAGCTTTGGGAGACACTGGCAAAGCAAGTATCAGGTAATTCCAAAGTTCATTGTTTGAAGAGGTTTCTGGCCGCCTCCATCCTCAAACAAAGGAAAACAATTACGATTCTAAGAAACACCCCACCCCCCACCCCCGTAAAATACAAATAGCTACTCCACAGCAAAGCAAAAATTATTAGGCAACACAACTTCTTTATTTTCAATTTGTGCTTATCAGAACTTTTCTTTTTTCTTTTTGTTTTTTATCCATACCCAAGGATATGTTTATTGATTTTTGAGAGAGAGGAAGAGAGAGAGAAAAATCCATGTGAGAGAGACGCGAGCATCTGTTGCCCCCTGTGCATGCAACCTAGGTATGTGTCTTGACCAGAAATTGAACCTGTAGCCTTTTGGTGACTACGCTCCAACCAAGTGAGCCACCCAGCCAAGGCTCACCTGGCCTTTTCTAACGCACGATGGGATAAAAGTAGGCATACAGTTGTTTGTATGAAAAATAATACAATAATAAATAGTGATACAAGAATTAATTGTGTTTTGTGTACTCACAACTGTAAACCTACTTTTGCCCCACTGCCTGTGTCTTACGTTGTTTTTTAAAGCCTGAATTACTAATGAGTGTACAGAATCCTCTGTAGCTGCATTTTAAATTGATGTCGTGTACATCATGCTTTATTTTTCTTTTTATATAACCAGAGAATTTTGAAAAACCTTATGACTCAGTAACCACTAATCCCAAAATCCTGATGAATAATATTTATTAGACAATTATGTTATGTATTAGTCAGCCAAGTGACTCATAAAATTCTAAGAGTTTGAGAACAAATTGTTAAAAGTTAGTCATTATATCCCAACACCATCATTTTTCAAATAAACAGAAAAAAATCCCATAAACGTAAAGTGACTTTTTTTAAGCTCCTGTGGTTAGATAGGACAAAACAAGAAGCTTATTTATCATTTTTTATGTAACCTTCTGACTATCACAGTAGGTGCTTCTTGAAATAAATGGATTTGAGCCAAGTTTTCATGCTCTCTGACCTTTTCCATCTTGAATGGTATAGTCCTTTGGGTTATTTTCTCACTTTTTATGCTCTTATCATTTAGCAACGTAAACTGAAATGGCATAATTAAAATCCATATTGAGAGCACACGATCAATTAAACTAATCACATATGTTATCAAACTTTTGCACTTATATAGAGAACACTCAATCATTGTTTTCATAATGCATTACATGTTTTGGACAATATAGCTGAACACCGTTTCCATGAAAACACTCTGACCACACAGAATAGCAGAGAAGACAAACCAATAAATCATTAGGTAGAATACAGTACCTATTATCTTATTCTAGATTTGAGCATAAAAATAACAACATATGAGAAAGTCAGATTTGGGAAGGAAGATGAGAGAGTAACAAGGTTTCTTCCCAGAGGAGGTAAAGCCTGAATTTAGTTTAGAGGAACAGGTGGGAATTGACTAGGTAAAGTGGAGGCTGATAAAGGGCACTCTATCAGGGCAGAGACAGTAAAATGCATGAAGCTAATTAGACCTGAGAGACCATGGTTCCTCTGGAAAACACCAACACACTTATGCATGGCTGGTGACAAGTAGTTGTAAGGGATTCATCAGAGGCAAGGCAGAGCCAGCTCCTGAAAGCCACAGAAAGTGTTTGGTATAATTCTAAAGGCAATGGGAAGCCACTGATGGATATAAGACAAGGAATTCCTCATGTACAATAGAAAGATCGCTTTCACAGCAGTGTGGAGAACAGACTGGAAGAAGGTAAAGCAGGGAAACCTGTCGGGAGGCTTTCGTATTAACTGAGAGTAATGCATGAGCACAGAATCACATGGAGAACTTCTTAGAAAGTTCTAATTGATAGAACTTGGTGACTCATTATTAGCTATGGCATGAAGAAATGGAAAATAAAAAGTCAAAGGTGAGTGACAAGTATGTGCCTTTTGGCTTTATTTCTGTCCCTGAATTTTAGTGTTCTTTGTACTGGTCTCTAAGACCTTGAACTCTTATTATTACCATACTGATTTACTCTATAAATCCTTAGGGTTTTTCCATCTATTAGAACTTCATCATCTGAAACTCTCTTACCACTTTAAGAATCTCCCCTGATCTTGAACTTAGGACCTAGGGCTAATGATACACATGACCTGGTTGCCTTTCTGCTAGATAGCTTGGTCTTTCAACTCATGTTGAATTTCTCTATAGGCAATTCTTTTTTAATTCAAGAGGATTTGGACTCCTAAATCTCTGGTCCTTTTCTGGTGTTACCACTCCTAGTTTCTGCCTTACATGGTATGTTTGTGAAGACTCCCCATGCCAGCTAACCTTGAAATTTTATCCTGTCCAGTTTTTACCTCATTCTGCAGCCTTTGAAAAGAACACTTCTATTAAAAAAATGGGAAGTTCCCTGACTGATGTGGTTCAGTGGTTTGGGCATTGTCTCACAAACCTAAAGCCTAAAGGCTGCTGGTTCAATTCCTGGTCAGGGCACATGCCTGGTTTGCAGGTCAGGTTCTAGTTGGGGCATGTGAGAGGCACTGACCAATCTTTATGTTGCACATTGATGTTTCTCTCCTCCTTTCTCCCTCCCTTCCCCTCTCTCTAAAAATAAATAAATGAAATCCTTAAAAAGAAATAGGAAGTAACTGGTCTTTACAATTTTTTTTTTATTAAAGGATAAAGATAAGAATGTGATAAGATGGCAAGCAACTACTGAGCACATTTTCAGGAACTGTGTTTTACTTTTATAAGTATAGTCTGCAGAACGAAAAAGCTATTATAGAGAATAATGGAGAACGGTTACCATCATCTCCTGCAGGCAAGTACCTTGAAGGGAAAAACCAAAACCTGTGATTTCCACAAAGACAAATGTATCCTTGTGTCACTTAGGCTTTTCCTGGATTATGAACTGTAGCTATAGATAATTTATTTAAAGCACAGCAATACACCAAGCAAATACAGATTGTTTTATAACTCCCTGAAGGCTTTTCCAGGCATGTTATTCCTGAGCCTCCACTCTCACGTCACCAGCACACTGTGCAGACCCAGAATTTCCTAGTGACTGCACACATTTTTGGAAACACTGGAGCAGTTTCAGAATACTCCTTTGAGTCCTGGCTGGTGTGGCTCAGTGGATTGAGTGCCAGCCTGTGAACCAAAGGGTGGCTGGTTTGATTCTTAGTCAGGGCACATGCCTGGGTTGCAGGCCAGGAGACAGCCACAGATTAATGTTTCCCTCTCTTTCACCCTTCCTTCGCCTCTCTCTAAAAATAAACAAAATCTTTTAAAAAATACTCCTTTGTTTGAGGTTGACTCTACGAAAAAGTTCAAGAGAAGCAAAAATGTTGTTTCAACTGTAGCCTCTCATATGTATGAAATGTGCCTGCCATATTCATTCAATGGTAAGGAACTGGTTCCTTTCTGGTAACAAGAGTGAATATCACAGTACAAGTCCAAACGAGGTGGACGAGGCAAGCATGCAAAGGAGGTGAAGGTAAAGCTCAGATACTAGTTTGCAATCTTGGGAGTTCCCTGAATGAAATCTGAAACTGACACCTGTACACAGGGGACAAGGAGAGGCGAAAGAGACAGGCCACTCTAGATTGGTAGGTGGCAGATTTCTAAGCAAGGACACTTACATTTGAGGCTTGTCTTGGGCAGTTGCTAGATGCCAGAATCTGAAATTCATATATAGGCTTTAACAGGGTTCAATCATATGTACAATCCAGATGGTCTTGACAGCTTAATCTCTCAAGGCTGCATCCTCAAAATAGCTACCACTGTGGGACTGGTGGTGGAATATACATTTGAAGGACAAAGGTGTGGGTGAAGAGCCTCCAATTGCCTGGTCCAGCTGTGGGTCAACTAGCAGTCATGTCCTCTTAATGAGCTCCTCTGATATAACGTTGGCTGGAAGGTGCTTGGGGAAGTAGGAAAGTGTCCAGGCCATCCCAGAGGAACAAAATAGGTTCCGTTTCTTAGCAGCACATCTAAATGAGCCTTGAAGTTACCTTCTGAGACACAATGTTCTGTATCAAATAGGGCACTGGACTTGAATCAACAGGGAAAAACTTGATACTCCATTCAAAGTCCAACACCATATGGCATCCTGACAACTGAGTGATTTAAGAAGCTGCTTCGAAGGTCAGGAGGTTAAGAAGTATAAATTGGCAATTAAAAGATAGTCATGGGGATGTTAAAGTACGGCATAAGGAATATAGTATAGTCAATAATATTGCAAAAACTGTGTATGGTGCTAGGTGAGAACTGGAAATATTGGGGGAAATACTTTGTAAAGTATGAGGTCTGTCCAGAAGATACCCAGTCATGTAATATGCAAAACAGAGACATTTATTAAAGAAGATACAAGATACAAGAAACATAGTTCATAGGACAATGATGCCTCAGTTCCCTTCAAAGTAGACACCTTAGGACCTCACACAGTTCTCCCAATTGCTATCAGCTGCCCTGTCATATTTTCCTGAATCTCATCCATGGTCTAAAATCTCTTCCCTTTCAAAAGTGGTTTTAGTTTTGGGAAAAGCCAGAAGTTGCAGAGCACCAAATCACGACTGTAGTGGGGCTGAGTCACCTGGGTGATTTGATGTTTCTGCAAAAAAACTCTGCATGAGATGTGATGAGCAGGTGCATTACCATGATGAAGCTGCCAATCACCAGTTGCCCATAGCAGCAGCCTTCTGAATCATCTGAATAGTAACATGCTCATTCACTGGTCAGTGGGGACAGTAGATAGTAGACTCAGTTGAGTGAGCACGTGTACTGTGTGGTCATCACATTCAAAATGACTGAGTAGAGCAATGAATCTGCATCAAATTTGCATTAGGCTTGAACATTCCTCTGCAGAAACTATTCAATGGATGGACTTTTCCCAGAGAGACATTGTATATGATTTTCTAACAATTATACTGTACACCTGAAATTAGTAATGTGTGAAAATAAACTGTAATTGAAAAAAATTTTAAAGGTTTCTTTTCATTAATAGATTAGTGAATAGCCTCAGGTTAAGTCTGGCTTTTGAAGGATATCTGAAAATCTTATCTACTCTCTGTGGTATTAGAAAACTGCATTAAGTAATATTGCTTCTGCAAAAATATCTGTAAAGAGTACCAAAGCCAAGAAATGAACACGCAAAATTATGCTTCATTCTGGGAAAATCTGACTAAGCAAAGGGGTCCTTAATCAAAAATAAGTACCAGAAGCTTGCTTAGATTATCAAAATTCTTTGTTCTATATTTGTATCTATCATGTAGACTTTTGATTTATATTTAGCTTCTCACTTTCAGAAAAGTCAGAGAACATAACTGATCTAGGAGCATTTGAAGAAATAGAACTGTTTTATTTGTGATGCCTCAGTGCTTGAGTTGTTTATTTTTAAACAGCTTTATTGAGACATAATTCACACAACATTCAATTTGACCATTTAAAAGGTATAATTCAATATTGTTGTTATTGTTTTGTATATTCACAGCATTGTTGAACCATTACCAAAACCAAATTTAGATTTTCTGCTACTTTTATCAACTTGATAAAGTGTATTTTTTTATTTTATTTTTATTTTTTGTCGTGTGTGTTTTTTCTATCATAGCCATCCTAAAGTTGTGAGGTGGTATCTTATGTGGTTTGTGCTTATTGGCCATTTGTGTTGTCTTTTTTGGGGAAGTGTCTATCCAGATCCTTTGCCCAAAATGGGTTACTTATTTATTTTCTTATTGGGTTGCAAAAATTCTCTATATATTCTAGATATGAGTCTCTGGATACAACTTATGTGATTTGAAAATATCCAGTTTTGTGGGGCTTTTGATGGTATACCACCCTCTTGATGATATTGATTCATCCTAAGATTAAAAAAAAAAGATTTTTTTATTTATTTTTACAGAGAGAGAAAGAGAGGGAGAGAAACATCACTTGGTTGCCTCTCATAAGCACCTCATCAAGGGAACAAACTTGCAGCCCCCACATGTGATCCAACCAGGAATCAAATTGGCAACCCCTCACTTTGCAGACTGGTGCCCAACCAGCTGAGCTACAGTGGTCAGGGCTAATCCCCAGATTTTTAAAGCACAGTAAAAGAGTATTCATTTATTTATTTTTTTGTTTGTTTATTTTATTTTTAGAGAGAGGGGAAAGGAGAAAGAGAGGGAGAGAAACATCACTGTGTGGTTGCCTCTCACTCGTGCCCCCAACTGGGGACCTGATGTGCAACCTAGTCATGTGCCCTGACTGGGAATCGAACCAGCGACACTTGGCTTGCAGGCCAACGCTCAATCCACTGAGCCCCAGCAGCCAGGGCTTAAGAGTGTTTTTTTTTTTTTTTAATGTTAAGAATGTTTTAGCATGTTCATTTTCAAGAAATTGATTGTTTCCACAAAGGCTGATTAAGCATCTAATTTTGCAGACCTTTGATATAGCAAGCAAAGACAAATAAGACATTTTTAAAAGGCATTTAGAGTCTTGCAGGGAAGAGGGAGAACACAGGTATATTTTTACAAATAATGTGAATAATGTAGTTGTGAAGATTTGGTTCATTGGTATTGAAATACTAAGGATGAGATGTACAACTTAGCTTGGGAAGGTCAAATAAGGCTTTCTGGAGCAACTGATGACAAAACTGAGTCTTAAGATGAATGAGGCAATTTAAAGGAAGATAGAGATATTAGGCATGAGCCAAAGCAAGAGAGAGAATTACAAACTGTTTGATGTTGTTGGATTATGTCATAAAAGGCTGGAAATGGTTACAAAATACAATTATAGAGTGATTGGAAGAAGCCAGATACCATTGCACTGTATAGCTAGTTATAGAGCTTGACTTAGGTATGTCCTGTTGACAGACTGAAACCTCCCAAATTAAACAGTTCCATAGTTTAAATCTAAATACAAGTGCATATGTACATGTAAATACAAATATAAACCTGAAAAGGTGCAATAGAAAACTGGCATAAATTCAACAATATATATTAAGCACTTTTTTAAGTGTAATATCTTCATTTATAAAACAATTTGAAAATAATTTTAACTAATCTGCCATATGTAACTACAATGTATTTATTTGCCTTTACTCAGTATCTTCTAAATTTTAGCATTTCTCATATTTCTCTTTAATTTTGCATATATCTCTTGAAAATTAAGGCTCAAATCTTCCTAATATTGTACATGGTTATTTTCCTGCTTGTTTGGAGAGAACGTATAGTACTGTACTAATTCTGGCATCTGGTAAAAGATATAGCACTAAGTAAAATAAATCTTTGGAGCAAGATGACTAGGGGATGGAGGAGATTCAAATAGATTTATTCTCATTCAAAATGCCATTTGCCTGAAAGAGATCAGCAAGCTGGCAGAGTAGCAAGCTCTAGACACTCCTTCCCCCAGCAAACACACTGAATTAGCAACAATTCATGGACAATTTTTTTAATGAAAAGTTTTTGTAATAGATTACTAAACCATATATGCATGGGTTTTATTTCTGGGCTTTCTATTTTGTTTCATTGGTCTATGACTTAGTTTTTAGGCTAGTATCATATAGTTCTGTTTACTATAATTTTGAGATAGAGTTTGAAATCAGAAAGTGTGCTGTCTCTAGCTTTGTTCTTTCTCAAGATATCTTTGACTACTTGGAACGTTTTATGGTTCCATATGGGTTTAAGGAGCCAGAAAAGTTTCTTAAAAGCAATCAGTATCATTTTTTCAATGCCTCTCCATCATGTTCAAGACAATATTCACTCTCTTTAATTTATCCTCATGCCCTGTGATCTGACTTTTACTTTTTCATACTTTCAACTTCTACTACTTCCAGGCATCAGTAGTACTCCTCTTTAGGACCAACCACCACATTCAATTCCTCTTTCAATGACTGGCTTCATTTTTACCCTCCATGCTTTGGCACACACTGTCATGTACCTTCAACCCCTGTGGTGGCTCCTTATTATTTAGCAAAATATCCCTTCCTCTAAGAAGTCTAGGACTACAATTTCACTTAAATGTACTGGATACATACTTTGTATCAAGGTCATGAACATGCTTAATCGAAATCTTTATTTTATTGCCTGCCTCTCCAATTAGATTCCTTGAAGAGAATTTCTGAGTTGTCATTCTGAGCCTCCCCAAGATATAATATAATGCTTAATACATTGTCAGGGATCAGGTAATATGTACGATATAAGCATAAATATAAATGAATGAATGAATTGGTTATGGTCCAAAAGATATTGAAACAAAATGTTTATATTAATACTTAAAATCATTTATGATTTACTGAGATATCAATCAAGATGCCTATTTCATCTTGATATTACTGATACATAATATGCATTACAAGTTTATTGAATTAAAAATATAAGTTAGCAAGAGCTATATGAAATTTAAAAAGTTGTTCTTTTTCTTTTAGTTGGTTGGCAGTATCAAAAAATTACTGACCAAAATCTGGCTACTGAGTCTTTCAATTGCAACTCAAGGGATTATAATGGATTTCTTTCTCTGTAGAGCATTGGAAAATGTGACAAACTATTTTTTTTACCAAAGGTTAAAATATAAATTGCAATCAGTCAAAAATTGCCTAATTGCTTTGAATTTATAGATCACAATTATTATTTGTATGACATAAGCATTCAAGTAGTTGAACTTTCACATGTGCATTTGCATGCTAAACTGGCTGAGATAACTACTGGAACATGATGGGACCCAACTCAAAGTGTAGCTTGTATGTCAAGACTGATGACTTCATACACTAAAATGTCAGGAGAATATTTATTAGTTGATCAGGCTTTCTGGGTAGAGCAGGGTAGACTTCTCAATTTGTTCCAAAAATGGCTGGAGAGACTAGGGAATGGTGATTGGCCTGTGTTAAGGTGGATATTGTGTGGGGTTGGGGCAAAGGTATGAGCTTGTTGTGGGAACTTACAAATAGTGCCAAGGAAAGAGCATTCAAGCTTGACTGTCAGCTTGCTCTGCCCAGATTGACAGAATGGGAAGAGGTTGTAGTAAAGCTTAAACTTGTCAGTAGTTGGACATCAAAACTGGAGTCAGACTTTTGAATATAAAACTGAATATTTACCCTTGAAACTCTTGACTTCTTGGTTGTGAAAGACCACAGTGTTCCTCATGCTAATAATATACTTACTAATTTTTTTCTTCCTCATGAGCTCATAGATCCCATTGTACTATATGATTGCTTAAAATGGTTCATAAATGCTATTTAGAAATATTGCCTAAAATATTTTTGTATTTGTTTCATGTAAATTAATGTATGAAGGTGTTTATCAGACAATCAATAAGATTCAGTAACTTGAAAAAGTAAAATGACAAGAGAGTAAAAGTCACTATAAGCATATCTGTCTTCCTATCTTCTGGTTCTGACTTAAAATCATATTCAAGAATGCTATATATATATATATTTTATTTATGATTTTTTGGCTTTACTTATTTTAAGGATGGAGAGGGTTTATTGGCCTTTCTGGGCCTTGGTTTTCATCAGCTAGAACTCCAGCTCCTTGCCAGCACATAGCCACTTATGTGGCCACATTGGCCTGGTCTTGAAGCAGTGCATGCGAGAAGCTTGCAGGCTGGAACTGCTCCTCTGGAAGACTGCTGATTGTGTCATTCTTTTTCCTTTCATCATGTTTCTTCTGAATTTTCTTCAGTGGTTTTTGTTTAAACTCCCTTCCTCCTCAGGAGTCAGCTTGGCCACCGCCTTGCAGCTCAGGACAGTGCCTGGCAGGACGTGTACCTATCAGTGAGCACAGTGTAGTCCTTTACTAGGCTATTGGTGTGGACCAGTTCACTGTTGGATGCATTGTGGACCACAGCAATAATCCCTGTTTTGCGCATACGACACTCAGAGCCCCAGGAAAAGTTGCCCACATCCAGCCTTAAGGCACGGACTACTTGTCTCCCTACATGCAGACTGTGTGTATGCAGTGGCAGGGGTGGGGTGGGCAGCGGGCATCCCACCTCATATTTTCACTTTTTGTGGTAGGACTTTCTCTTGCCATCCCCCCAAACTGTCCCAGTCTTGCTGTGTTTGTGCCACTTGTCCCAAGAGATGCTCATGGCTTGGTGCCAGTGGAAGCTTTTTGGCTTGTTCTGTAATGTTGCCATTAGTATATGGCATCAGAATAGTACATTTTCAAATAGAGAATATTTGTGAATAACAAAGATGATGCAGTAAATACATATTAACTAAGTAAAAAGCTTTAAAAGTTTTTACCTCTTAATTAGAATTAATCACAATTATGAGTTTTGATCAGAAGTAATTTAACTATTTATGAGAAAAAAATAAGATTGTGATAAGATTACTTTCAAATCCTAATTATTGTAGTAAAATAAAATAAATAAAGAGTATAACCAGGCAGATTCTTCTTTTAGAGAGTTAAAATATTTTGCATAATAGTACTATTTAAAATCATCTAGATGTGTTTAGTGACCTCTTTTATAAAATAAGTGGAAATTTTGAAATAATCCCTTGAACAGAAATGTGATTATTTTTCACAACTCCTGTCCGGTGATTCTATCTGAGAGCAGTGCTATCTCTGCAGTCCATGAAAGTGATGAACTGGAATCCATTTAATGGATCACAAAGTTCAGTGAGAAAGGTCATCCAGGGCTATAAGTAAGACTCACAAGGGTCACCTTATTCCAGTGATTTTCAACCATTTTCATCTTATGACGCATATAAACTAATTACTAAAATTTTGTGGCACACCAAAAAAATATATATTTTGTCAATATGACAAAAAAAAAGTATAATTTTGATTTAGTCACACTGGACAGCTATTGTTGTGTTTAATGTTACCTCTCTTTCTTTTTTTTTATCTGACAATCTAAGGGAAAAGAGGTAAGTGATCCTGACTAAATAGTCAGGTATCAAATGTCTTGAGATTTTTTATAGCACACTGGTTGGAAATTGCTGTCTTAGTCTTCACTAAAAAATAGATGTTGGAGAATAAACTTACCTAATTCTAGTTATTTTAAAGAATAAAATTAGGTCTTAGTTATAGCTGCATTTTTTGTAAAATAGATGATTTAAATATTAACTGCCAAAATCGGGCAATATTGCTAAATTGTACTTAATCACAGGCCTGATTTGTTATACTTTTATTATAAAAAAAAGTTAAAAGACTGATAGAAACAATACAAAGAGATAATTTTTATTGAATTAGATAAGAAAACTGCTTCTTATGAGAATAAGATTATTGTTTAGCTATACAGTATTGACTCTTCCATTTTGTTCTTTGCTTGCAAGAGAGAGACTTGGTTCACAAATTTTTAAATGCTGTATAATTTTTCTTTTTAAAAATATTATACATAGAAAATCATTTATTCTCAGAATTTTTTAAAAAGACTTTATTTATTTACTTCCAGAGGGAGGGAGAGATACATCAATGTGTGAGAGATAACATCAGCCTGTTGCTTCTTGCATGCCCCCAGCTGGAGACGTGGCCCACAACCCAGGCATGTGCCCTGACAGGGAAATAAACCAGTGACCCTTTGTTTCACCGGCCAGTGCTCAATCCACTGAGCCACACCAGCCAAGGTCTGTATAATTTTTCTAAGTTTGAGTGATAATAAGTTTTATTTTTTCCAATTGCCCCTCTGCTTTACCTCCTTAATTATTTTTCCTCACCATTTCCTTTTCTCATTCCACCTTTATCTCTTTTTCTCTATATGTCCCACTCTGGCTTCTGGTTCTATTTTCCTTGTAATCTGCTTTGCACACACTACTTTTCCAGAGCCAATTTTTTTTCCCAGAATGGAAGGGACTGCTTATCTCAGGGAGAGGAACTTTGCCCCACAGTGCTGTTCTGGTCAGATAAGCAGGCAGCTGTTGATTGGACAGGGCAGGCTTGGCTGTGATCTCTCTTGGACAACCCCGAGGAGCAGGACCAGAGCCACCTGAGGATGGAGCAGGGAGCCACAGCCAAAGCTGATTGCTAGGAATGTTTGGGAGTGAAATAAACATTTTATAGAGTCTAAATCTAAATAATTTTTGTTTGAGTTGGCCATTTGGTCACAGGTTTCTTTCTTTGGCTGCTATTCTGCATATTCCTGGTGGACTTACAAGGGCAGCTAAACACGTGCTACCTCATATACCTGAATTTTGTTAACACATATTGTCCTCAGCAGCTCCTCCTAAAATACCCTCTCTATTAGCAGCAAGCCTCCCGGGGCATTCTGTCACTGTTCTTTATTGAAAAGTGGCTCAGAATTTGATTTGATATATTTTCAACATTTCATAGTCAATAGGACTTTTCATAATAATATGTTAAATGCTACTGGTGCATTTTGTTTAGGTACAAAACAGGCATTTTAATTAAGGAGTTATTTGTGTAGCTCTTTGCCAACAAAGATGATGCTTCTGACCCTGCAGCTGTGTGTAGTTGTGGCCAAACCTGCTAATCAATGACCCTGTAGGTCATATCACTGTTTGCATACATAAGTTAGCATGACAACTGAGACCAGTGCCTCTTTTTGAGCTGCATTTCAGTGAGGCTTTTTTCATGTTCCCCAGAGGATTAGGCTCTTGCTATATGTAGACAAAGCACATGAAAAGGTACAGGATTTTTAATGGGAGGATTTTCTGAGAAGAGACTCTGGTACCATGCAAATTATTGCAATGATTTGGATAGATCAATAGTTCCCATTCTGAGAGTGCATGAGAATTACTCAGAGGGTTTTTTAAAATATAGATTGCTGGGCACCACCCACAAGTTTATTTTTATTTTTAATCTATTTTTCCATTGCCATTTATCCCCCTTATACGCACTTCCACTCAACCCCTACCTACCCCCCCGTAGTCACCACACTGTTGTCCATGTCCATGACCAGAGTTTCTGATTCAATTTGTCTTCAGGGGGAGGCCAAGAATTTGCTCTTTTAACACATTTCCAACTGAGGCTGATGCTGCTGGTCCTCGGGAATATCTGGAATAGATGAGTGGACTATCCCACAGATGTACCTCATGCATGGTCTATTGTACGTTTGGTTGCAGCAAACATTAATACTCAGGATCTTGCCATTGCTCATCAGGCTTCCTGAATATCACATTATAACTGGAGAGCACACTTCAGGCTGATTTTATCAGTTCATAATCTCTCCCTGTCCTCCCATTTTTCTGGAATTTTGGGAATGTTTCATACTGATTCATTTTCTTCAGACAATATGCTGTGTATGACTTGTCTCCTGGAGGAAAACAATTACGTCCTTTGAAAATGGACTGGGCTATATGAGAACTTGTTAGTGATGTTATATTTTTTGAATGCTGAGTTGGGCACACAGACAAGACTAATCAAAGTTTTGGAGTAAATGGGATCTGTGTGTTGATGATCTTGATTTGCACATTGAGAAGGTTAGGTGAATTAGAGATTCTGATTTCAAGTTGGGCTTGGTGCTTAGTTTATGTTGCCTGACTGTAGGTCAAGGTGTAAAAATGATCTATTGCTCTTCTTAATCTTTTTTTTTTAATCTCCCTGTCTAGTCTTAAAAAGATTTAATAAAGTCACTTCCTTTTCTTCAAAGTTATTGTTGAGGATTCTTGCAGCAGATATGATCTGTCTGGGAATGACGAAATTTAACAATTTTGAGTTGTATTCTAGGCCCTTGTCATTTTGTTAAAATTACTAATTATTGGCTACATGTTATTCACAGAGTGTCATAACAATGGAATGGATAAAAATGTATACTTTGAAGAATTTGGTGGGGGGAACTTTGAAGTGTCAAAAGTAACTAGCTTTCAAGTTCCTTGAGGGCAAGAACCATGGAATAGCTTCTTTTCTCATAATGATTACATCCACAGATTGTGACTACATTTTGCCTTCAACACCCACATTTAATCTTTCTTCCCCTACTTCTCCCCCTCCCTATTCTTCTCTGGTCTCTGTCAGTCTGTCCCTTGTTTCCATACCTCTGGTTCTGTTTTGCTTGTTTGTTTGTTTTGTTCATTAGATTCCTGTATTAGGTGAGATCACATGGTACTTGCCTTTTGCTGTCTGGCTTATTTCATTAAAGCATAGTAATCTCCAGTTCCATCCATGCTGTCACAAAAGGTAGGAGTTTCTTCTTTCTTTCTGCTGCATAGTATTCCACTGTGTAAATGTACTACAGATTTTTGATCCACTCATCTACAGATGAGCACTTAGGCTCATTGTAGCACTTGGCTATTGTAAATAGTGCTGTTATGAACACAGGGGTGCATAGGTTCTTTTGAATTGATGTTTCAGGATTCTTTGGGTATAATTCTAGCAGTGGAATAACTGGATCAAAAGGCATTCCATTTTTAATTTTTTGAGGAAATTCTATACAGTTTTCCACAGTGGCTGCAGTCTGCATTCCCACCAGCACTGCACTAGGGTTCCCTTTTCTCCACATCCTGGCCAGCACTTATTGTTTGTTGATTTGTTAATGATGGTCATTCTGACAGGTGTAAGGTGGTATTTCATTGTGGTTTTAATTTTCATCTCTCTGATGGATAGTGATGTTGAGCATTCTTCATATGCCTATGGACCCTCTGTATGTCCTCCTTGGAGAAGTGTCTGTTCAGGTCCTTTTTCCATTTTTTAATTAGATTGTCTGTCTTCTTGGTGTTGAGTTGTATAAGTTCTTTATATATTTTGGAGCTCAAACCCTTGTCTGAGGTATCATTGGCAAATATATTTTCCCATAAAGTTGGTTCCCTTTTCATCTTGCTGATGTGTTATTTTGCTGAGCAGAAACTCTTTAGTTTGATGTAGTCCCATTTGTTTATTCTTTCCTTTAGTTCCCTTATCCTAGGAGATATATAAGTGAAAATATTGCTGCATGGGATATCTGAGATTTCCCTGCTTATGTTTTCCTCTAGGACTTCTATTGTAGCATGGCTTTTGTTTAAGTCTTTGATCCATCTTGAGTTTATTCTGGTGTGTGGTATAAGTTGGTGGTCTAGTTTCATTTTTTTGCATGGCCCTGTCCAGTTCTCCCAATACCATTTATTGAAGAGGTTATTTTTACTCCATTTTGTCTTGCCCGGTTTGTCAAATATTATTTGACCACAGAGACCTGGGTTTATTTCTGGGCTCTCTATGCTGTTCCATTGATCTATGTGTTTGTTCTTATGCCAGTACCAGACTGTTTTTATTACAGTAGCCTTGTAATATAGTTTGATATCAGGTATTATGATTCCTCCTACTTTGTTCTTTCTTCTCAAGATAGCTGAGGCTATTCAGGGTCATTTTGGGTTCCATGTAAATCGTTAAATTATTTGTTCTAGATCTGTGAAATATGTCATTGGTATTTTAATAGGGAATGCATTGGATCTATAAATTGCTTTGGGTAGTATGGACTTTTTAAATATTTATTGCATTTTTCCCATTACTGTTTAGTCCCTTTATGGACCCCTCCCTTCAGCAATCACCACACTGTTGTCCATGTCCATGAGTCCTTTTCCTTTTTTGCTCAATTCCTCCAAACCCTAACCCCTCCACCCTATCCTGTTCTTCATCTATGAGTTTGTCCCCAATTTCCTTGTTAGATCAGTTTGGTCATTAGATTACACATATGAGTGAAATCATATGGTATTTGTCTTTCTCTGAATGGCTTATTTTACTTAACATAATGTTCTCCAAGTCCATCCATACTGTAACAAAGGATATAATTTTTTTCTTTCTTATGGCTGAGTAGTATTCCATTGTGCAAATGCTCCGTAATTGTCTTATTTGCTCATCTACTGATGGACACTTGGGCTGCTTCCATATCTTGACAATTGTAAATAAGCTACAATGAATATAGTGGTGCTTGTGTTCTTTTGGATTAGTGTTTTGGTTTTTTTCAGATATATTGCCAGAAGTAAGATGACTGGGATGAAGGGCAGCTTCATTTTTAAACTCAACACCAACAAGACAAAGACTCAAATTAAAATTTCTGTTTCTAGTGCATGTTCTCAAACTACTAACTCCTATTCACCCACCTCACTTTTTCTAAGCAGCACTCCAAAATTTCTAATCCTCATTGAGAACCTTCCATTCAATCAACATGTAACTTTCTCAGTTTTTGGCTCTCCCACATCGTAGTTTCTACATCACAACTACGCCTTTGCAAATGCCCTCACCATTGTCTTGTCTTATTATCGGGACTTCAGACTCAGACTGGAATTATAGGACCAGCTCTCCTGGGTCTCTGGTTTTCAGGCAGGACTTCTCAGCTGCCAAGATTGCTCTAGCCAACTCCTCACAGTAAATCGGTCTCTCTCTTTCTGTTCACCTATAAATACTATTGGTTCTGTGTCTCAAGAATTTTATGAGGTTGATTTTACTTCTCCTTTCTACTGTGTCATTTATTTCTAGCACACAGATTATTTCTTTCAGTATATAAAATGCACTCTCAGTTCCCATAAAAACAAGATGTTTCCTTTGACTCCATCTCATCCTTTCACAACCCAGCACTCTGCTCCCTTTTACATCAACATTTCCCCAAATAGGTGCTTATAATACCTACTTTTAAAAATCACCTGTTCACTTTAAATCATGTCATTTTACATATGTGCCTTTTCCCAGTGAAATGCCTGTTTGTCAAAGTCTCATAGGACTTCCACATTACCGTAGTCAGTAGTTACTTTTTCATCTCTCATCACACTCTGCCCTTAGCTTCCACTCTTAGCTTCATTGATATTACAGTCTCTTAATTTTCTGTCTCACTGACAGGTCCTTCATAGGTGCTGTGCTCTTCCTTGTTCCTTTAAGTGAATTCTAAATGATGGAGGAGTCCAGGATTGACTGTGTCAGTTACTATTTTGTACCTATTGCACCTGTGAGGTCTGTCCAGAAGGTATCCAGCCATGTAATATAAAAAAATAGAGACATTGACTGAAGAAGATACAAGGTGTAAGTACTGTACACAGGACAATGATGCCTCTGTTCCCTTCAAAGTAGGCACCTTGGGGCCTCACACAGTTCTCCCAATTGCCATCAGCTGCCCCATTATATTTTCCTGAATCTCATTAATGGTTTGAAATTCCTTCTCTTTCAAAGGTGATTTTAGGTTTTGGAAAGGCCAGAAGTCCCAGGGCACCAAATCTGGGCTATAAGGGGGTTGAGTCACCTGGGTGATTTGATGTTTTGCCAAAAGCCTCTACAGGAGATGTGGTGCATGAGTGGGTGGGTGCATTGTTGTGATGAAGCTGCCCATAGCTGCAGCCCTCTGAATCATCCGAATACTTTCCATGGAGGAATGTTCAAGCTTAGTGCAAAATTTGATGCAGATTTATTGCTCTACTTGCTCAGTCATTTTAAATGTGATGGTCCCACAGTACACATGTGCACTTAGTGGTGTCTACCACCCCTACTGACTAGTACAGTGAAATTGTCATTGTACATGCATGCACATCCCAGTCCACTCTCCTTGGCTGCCAGGTTACATGGATGTCTTGCAAACTGTTCTCATTACATTAACAATGGCTGGACTTTTTCTTGAAAGACTTTGTATACTCTCTTTCTATGTCTTTTTATCTATTCTTTTTTCTTTTTTTTTCCTGCTGATGGATGTCAACTTTTTCTCTTGACTTAGGACTTCCAGCATTCCAAAGCTATATAGATAAATGTTTATTTGGAAAGCACTCATTTTAAGTCAATAGAAATCCTAGCTCAAACTGGGAACCTATGAAACTACTTGTCCTCTAGTTTTCTCTATCACAGTTAATAACATAAGCATTTGCTTATACATAGAGTTTTACCCTAATTCTTTCCTTTTCCTCAGCACTGGCCATATTCAGTCTCTCAGAAATCTCTATCAGCTGTACTTCCAAAATACTTGTTGAACCTGTCTTTGTTTTTCTTTATCAATGGCTACCACCTAAATTAGGCTGCCAACTCTTCCCTCAAATACTGCAACAACCATCTCCTTTGGTCATTGTAATTCCACTCTCACCATTCAACACTCCCAGATCCTTCCTGTACATTTCAACATTTTAAGTCTGTCTTTCAACAACCTAAATAGGATCATGTGACCACCATCCTCAAACTGCACACTTGCTTTTCAGGATGGTTTAAATAAGTTCAAATTTCTTATCATGACCTCCACTGAAAGACATGTATTGTGTGACCCTTACCTACTTATGTGATCTTATTTATAGAATTTTAGTCTTTACTAAGATGCTGTAGCCACACTGATCTTTTCTCAGATTTTCAAAGATACCAAACTCATTCTTCTTTAGGCTCTTTGCAGTGGCTCTTTTTTCTGCCTAAGATGCTTTTCCGGCATTCTTTACCTGGCCAGCTCCTCCTCAATTAAGGTCTCATCTCAATTTTTGCCCCCTTTAGGTATCTCTGTGACTATCTTATTTTCCACCCCCCCTAGTTAATCATCATATCAACATATTTTTAGTTGTAATCATTCTGTAAGCTTGCTTTCATTTGAATTTGGTGTGTCTCTCAAATTAAGCATGGGATACTCTCTGGTCATTAGTTTATCTGGTTGCATGTTTTTTCTGCATGAAGGAGAATTATAAAATATGAGTTAGATAATAAAATACAAAATATAAAGTGTTTCAACACATAAACTTCATTATAGATTCATAAAATTAACATACAGCAAGAAATATAGCTCTTTAATGGGAAGAGTCAATTTTGTAAAGTCACATAATGTGGCTCCTGATATGTTTGGGAAAAAGCAAACAGAAAAAGATAAACCATAAAACAAAAAATATATAAAATAGAGTCACATCAAGCCTCTCAATGTAACTACCAGCTAACAAAAATATGTAGGTATAGAGGAACATGTAAAATTATACCACCAGGATAAAATCAGGCATATTTAGAATGTAGGGTGTTCTGTAGCACAAACAATGTACCATATGATTGGAAGATATTCTTTTCTTCTTGATCTAAAACTCTTTAGAAGAAAGACAGGGAGAAGTTCAGGATACATTGGTGAAATGCCAGAATTCTAATTTTGCATCTCCTCATCTCTTCTTAGAAGCTTTCTATTAAGTGGGAAGTATTAGGGGAGAGTTTTTCAGAAATACTCAGATAGGTATGAGGGTGTTTCAGAACACATATTTTAGTGGTACAGTATTCCCTCACTTATCATGGGTATTACGTTCTAGACCCCACCGTGATAGATGTAAATCCGCGAAGTAGGAACCTTATATTTATTTTAGTATTTATATATATTTTAAGGCTTTATAAACCCTTCCTACACACTTATAAACTGTTCCCAGACCCTTATCAACCTTCCCACCCCCTTATTAACCTTCTCCACATTTTTATAAACACTAGTTATGTTCTTAAACATATTGTACACTGTTAAACTTACATACCTTAACAACATATGTATACAGTACAACAAAATCCTGCGATATAGCAAAAAATTCGTGATAAATAATTAAATATAATATTTTTAAAATCCCACGATACAGTGAAGCTGTGATAAGTGAATCATGAAATAGAGAGGGACTACTGTACACTTTTCCCAACTTATTAAATCTCTTGGAAGAAGTCTAAAATATATCCATTTCTAACATAGAATGGGATGATGTTACAGAAGGATTCATGATGTGAATTCAGTGAAGTCAAGTTTATGGACTATATGTAAATATGAACATTAAGGTGTGATTCAAGCTGCAGCAACTCAAGGGCTGATTTGATAACATTGCAGAGAGGTCTAGATTTGAAACTAAAGCCAACAACAAGTAAATACCCAATCTAGGAGTGAGCACCAGTGCAAATAGCCAGATTAAACAGTGATTGAGCGTCAATTCTGGGGCACATTACTAGGCATTGATGGCATCAATTCAGCCAATTTATTTTTTAATGATTTCAATCATTTACTTAATTAATTCAATATACCATTTCAGACACTATTGTATTCTCTTTTCTCAAGTAGCTTAAATTATAGTGAGGTGAAAGGGAGAAATAAATTAATTGGTTGAATAAATGAATAATTAGAAGACTTCAAATGTGAGTTGATAGAGTGTGTCTAGCTGAGTTATTTAAATGAGATATTTGATATTGAGGGAAGAGTTCTCTGAGAAGATAACATTTAAGATGAATCATTGGGTATCTGACGGATAAGAAAAAGACAGATATCTGAATGTCCAGGGTATGTGAACTCCAAATAAAGTGAGCAAATTCAAAAGTCTAGGATGGAAATCATTTTAAACTACTCAAGAAATTAAGAGAACATTATTAAGTTTATACCACAGAAGAGTGATACTACCTGAGTTGTAGAAGTAGTCAGGGGCCAAATCAAATTCTATTTTAAAAGCTGTATTACCTAATGTGGCTATAATCTAAATGTGATGGGAAACCATGGAAAGGTTTCAATCATTGTGGTGACATAATTTCAGTTTTAAAAGATCAAACAGACTGCTCTGTGGAAAACATGTAATGAGTTGCAAGAGTGAAAGCATGGAAAATGGCAATAAAGCTATTATAGTAGACGGCATTGGGAGATGGTTTGGAATACAACAGTAATAGGGGAACTAAAGAGAGAAGGACATATCAGGAGTATATTAGACAAGAGCCAACTGGACTTGACAATATGGAGTGTGACAGAAAAAGAAATATATGACAAATCTTAGCTCTGGGGTTGGAACAATGAAATGGATGGTGGATGAAGCACATAAGGAAGACGAGGTGAGGAGTGGGTTTGAGTGGGTGTGGGGAAAAATCAATAGTTCTCTTTGGTCTATGTTGCTTGGCAATATTTATGAGATATACCAGTGTAGATGTCAAGAATGAAGTTTGATATGCACATGTATATTTCAGAAGAGGGGGTGAAACTCAAGCTTGGCAACAGAGTCTGAGAAATCAGGAAACACTCTATGGGTTTCTAGATCCAGTCTTCCATGTCTATAACATTTTTCAGAAACCTCCTCTCCTCTCCATGTACTCAGCCATCATCTTGGAGAGCAACAGAAAGAAAAATAGGAAATCTGAGAGAAATAGCATTTTATCTAATGAAATTGGCAAATTACCTAAAGTGATTGTTTATATGCTGTTCATTAGACAAAGATTAATAAATTGGTCTAAAATTATATTTTAATTTTAGTTTTCATTTTATTTTCACCTTCTTTAATCTCAAATAAAGTCTCCACCTGCCCCCTATAATTAATGTGTATCAAACACATTTGATGTGCCAGTCTTCATGCCCTGTTCTTCAGATGGATTATTTTATTTAATTCTTCCAACAACCTTATGAAGCAGGCAAGTTTATTTTTTTAACATTTTACAGGTAAAGTAACTGAAGCTCTGGGAGATTTTAAAACATTTGATAAGTAGTAGAGCCAGAGTGTGTAGCAAGGTAATCTGGCTCTAGAGCTCTTTTTTTGAATTAGTAAATAATCTTATTTGCTAAAGGTCAGAATGAACAAAATAATCAAAATATATGTTAAAATTATCAAACATTAATTAATAAATGGCATGCATCAATATGATGGTTATTTAGTAAATGATACTTTTGCATAAATATGCAAAATCAACATCATGTGTTTAATTTTAATTTTATATCTTGTGTAGTAATCTGGTGGAAATTCATGGGTAAGATTAAATAAGTTAGAAATAAATGATCAAAAGAATTTTCCTTTCACATTATTGTAAGACAAGTTAATTCAGTTTTGCTGTTGCAGTTATTCTGATATTATATTACATTATATTTACATGTCGTCGTCGTCGTCGGCAGCCGTCCGTCTCGAGAGACGATGGTGTAGCTTCTTAAGAGTCTATCTGCACCGCCGAGAATGGCTGTGCAGTCCGACTCGGGAGTGACATGGTATCTGTCTCCTCCCGTGTTGAATCGACATCTTGTGATGACGCTGAAGCTACAGAGCCTGGGCAGGGTAATATGGAGGGTCTGCTGTTGCCCATGCAGCAGACCCCCCCTCTCTTCGCAGCTGAAGGGTCCAAGGGAAAGACGGAGTCGATACAGCTTGGCTTCAGGTGCGCCGCAGGAGTTGCCGGTGTTGACTACAATGTCAAACCGCCTTAGGGACTCCGGCTCCGGATTTTCTGTCGGGGTTTACTCCCTTAGCCTTTCCCCTGAAGAGGTATGCCGCAAGGCAGCGGAGGTTTTTTGGAGTCAGAGTTTTCCTTTACATGTAATGTATATATATATATAAACCTACACACTGTTATAGTTATACAATTGTTGTTAAGCATCTCAATTCCTCAGTACTCTGTTCTCTTTAGGCCATCACATATTTTGTAAGAAAAAGTCACTACAAAACAATAATGCAATAAATGCTGACTGCAGGACTTGCTAAAGTCTCTCAGCAGAATAGTCATTTTAAAAATGACTTTGAAGAGGTTAGGCTTTTGGGCTCACCAATTTGTTATACCCTGTGTATGAAGATAGAGGCTCACCTTTACAAATTTTCTAGTCATTTATTTTTAACATTACTTTTTTCAATAATTAAAAATTATCTAGAATTGCTTATGCTAATTAAAAAACCTTCTAGTACAAATTTAAATATCAATATTTAAAATGTGTCCATAGTTACTTATAGAATATAGATAGGTGATTACAATTTTTCCAGATGCTAACAATTTCATTTGGCATGTGGAATCCTTTTTAGAATACTTCAAATGTTAACAGCTATGCCAGAGACTAGATGCAAGTAAACATATACAGATATATTACAGTATTAAACTCAAAGTATATTAAAGTACATTATAGACAATAAACACTTATTCAAGTTGTAATATCTAACGTTGTTACTTGATCAGAGACTTTTTATTATATACAAATGAATGGGAGGATGTATTTTTCCCCTTTATTCTTAGTCATTCTTGTTGATACACAAGGCCTGATTATATGAAGACAGACCACAAAGTCAAGATGTCTTTTGCTTTTCTGATTCTATAATGCTCCCTCTCCATTCTCTCTAACCTTTTGACCAGGCTCCACCCAGAAAGAAGTTAGAACTGATAAATCAAAAATTCATTGAGGAGTCTGAAGAATCAAATTCTGAGGAGAGCAGACATAACTAATCACTCTGAACTGTATATAAATGTTTAATCTCCTCCTTGCCTCAAATTTTTATGTTAGAGTGATTTTTATGAAAACATTCTTTAAGTCTCCCCTGTTTTTCTTTTGCTTTTTCTTGGTGAATATTTTGTTATTAACAGACATCTGTACACCCAGCCAAATACCCCCTCCCACATTTCCTTCCCTTTTGCCATAGTATCTATACCCAGAGTTTGCAAAACTGAATGAGAAGTTTAAGGACACAATCCCCAAGTCTTCCATGTATACCTAAGACTTCATTCAGGTCTCCAGAACTGTGAGAAATGTTTGTTGTTTAAATCAGCCAGTTTATGGTAGACTGTTAGAGCAGCCTAGACACAGATCGTTTATGTACATATGGTCCTGGACTAACTATGGGTCAACTTAACAAATTTTTGACTTTACAGTGGTGTGACAGTGATATGCATTTATAGCTTTCATTCTCTTTCTACCTCAGAGAGTTTCTAAGAATACTTTTGAATTTCCTGGGCTGCAGACATTAAAACATGTTACTATATAGTTATGTCCTTTCCTTTTTTAATGTCACAAGTAGTGTCCTTTCTTTTTTTAATGACACAAATGAAAATAACCATAATGTTAGTGCTTTTCAAAGAAAGTTGGCTACTGAGGAATTCATACATTCTCAGGATTTATTCTCCATGAATGGGGCAAACATTCCTGGGCTATGGATGACTTGAGTGTAGCCAGTTATATTTTAGACACCAATCTTGTAAACATGATTTTATTTTAACCCACTATGAAAATTATACAAACTGGATCACAGAATCGGTAAGTATTATGTTGAGCTACAATAGAGCAAGTTAAAGTCAGTGAAAAATACCATAAAAAGGGCAAATTTGGACTACAGCAACATAGTGTGTCTTTGAATAATGCAACTTTTTTTTTATAATGCACTAGCACATGGTGTTGAAACATTTGGAAGTGAAAAGCCAAAAATGGTTTTAAGTGAAGATAATATTGTGAAACAAACTCACTGCAGGGCTCCAAAAGTTTTAAATTCTCAAATAATTACTCATGTTGCTTGCATGGAATTACATAGAAAGAAAATTCAGAGATGAAATGTATAATTCATGACAAAGTGTTCTGCACACCAGACTTTTACACATTACTAGGCTATAGGGATATATTCATTATTACACAAGCTTGCAAAACATTGAGTTGCTAGCAAGTCTGTCAACACATATTTACTGAAGTCTTATGTGTCAGGCAGTGTTTTAGGAACTGGAAATAGACTGATACACAAAGAGACTTGGATCTACTCTTGCAGAGGAATAAGCAGACAGTAGTTGATATATATGTATGTTATTTATGTATGTATATAAACTATGATACACACACACCATGTATATCCGGCTTGCATATTTATCAATTTAATCCTTGACACTACCTCTGCACATGCCCCTGGGTCCAAAGATATGGACATTTTAGCAAGTTAAGACCACCTAAGACTATTAGCACAAGTAAAGGCAGCATATTAAATAAGTTTACACTAGAGCCACACTTTTGATAGACCAAAAAGAGTTACCACTAGATTTATATTCTCGTTATTCCTTTTCTCCTTTCAAATTATGGTCAACTATTGGGTTGACCAAAGAGTCTGTATGTTTTTTTCCCACAAAATAAAACACATTTTTCATTTTCACCAATAACTTTATTGTTTTGAATATTTTGAGTATGTCAGCTATCTCCTGTGTGGTTGAACATTGATTGTTCTCAATTAATGTCTCAATTTGATCACTATCAATTTCAATTGATCTACCAGACCATGGAGAATCTTCTAGCAAGAAATCTCCAGCATGAAACTTCACAAACCTCTTTTGACTTGTTCCATCAGTCACAGCACCTTCTCCATACACTGCACAAGTCTTTTCCTTCTTTTTTTTTTTTTTGCATTTCAGTTGCATTTTTACTTTTCTTGAAATAATAAAGCATGATGTGTTTAAAATGTTGCATATTCTTTTCCATTTCCAATATTTAAATGGGTACACAGAAATTCACCAGTTTTGATGTTGTTTTTTTGTTAAATTCACACTGATAGTACAGCTGTCACAATATAGTCTAACAAAACTGTTTCAAGTTAAAGACAACTAAGCACTACTACTAAAGCCATCTTATGGAAAAAAAAAGAATTTTTGTATCAACCCAATATATTATCCAATTTAATTTGCAATAGAAAGTAATATAATATGCATATAAAAATTAATTTATCTACACATAATAACAGTCAATACTATGAATCCCCTCCCATTATTAAATCAATTCCTTGTTGCTGAAAATAATTTAAAGCTCCATAGGGTAGAGCTTTCCAAGTGGATCTCTTTTAGTAATTTTTCTCCTTCAAATAATCATAAACAAAATGAATCAAAAATATAATCCATCCTATTCTCTTTTACTGAAAGAGTTGAAGTCATCAAATCTCCTTTCTCATTTATGTCTTCTTTGTTAAATCAAACACAACCAGAGAGGTTTATTCTAGGGGTATCCTTGGTTATTTTCCCCTGAACCCAGAAAATCTTGGACCATTATAGTTTTCTCATTTAAAAAAAAAGCAAAAACAAACAAACAAAAAAAAACATGTCTTTTTCAAATTCACTGAAAATACATGGATTCCCCATTCACTAGCCTCTTTTATCAAATATCGCCTCTTTTGTTAATAGCAACTCTGTGTATTGTTATTCAAATTATGCAATTTTCAACACACAAACACACATAATAGCTCTTGACTTAATAGAGGTTTCTTTTTAGTAATTTTTGGGTCCTGATCTCATTTGGGAAAAGGAATTAACATTTACTCTCTTGATGTTTTTTCAAAATACCTCTTCAATTTTTTTCCTGCTATTTCTCTTTGGTTTTTGTCCTTGCCCTACTTGCAAAATCAAAGCAAAAGTGAAAAAAGAAAAAGAAAAGATTAACAAAAACCCTCTCTTTTCTAGACCCAGTTTCAAAACATATTCATTTACTCCTTTGTCTTCTATGTACCCTTAACTTTCTGTTTAAGATCTCAACCCTTCTTTTAAGAATATGCCTCTATTTTTTTTAGTTTGCCTTTTGAAAATTCCAGTGCACTAACTGATCTCTGAAGAGTTCATTGTTTATTTTAAACATTAGGTAATAGCTCAACCTCCTGATGTTTCTTCACAATTCCTGGAACAATCTGTCCTCCATCCAAGGTGCATATATCTTGGGTGATATTTTTGGACTTTAAATATGTGATAGAGTTATTTAGATTTTCTTTTTCAACCCAGAAAAATGAACCATTCCCCACATGATGAGGGCCAATCTTCCTCTGTTGCTGCTGCTGATAAACTCTACTGCTCATGTGTAGGTGAACACACTGTGGGTATCTGAATCCTACAACCATAATGGAAGCTTCTTAAGTGCTTATTGATTATCTCTGATACTCAGTGATGGAAGGAAAAAGTGGGAGGAACAAATTGAGGAGGTATCAAGTGTCAAAAATGGTTAACATTTTACTTTTCTCTCCCTCTTCTCTTCCTCACCGCCCAATTCCAAAGATGAAGGCTTGTAAATAGTGGGCCAAGTTGAGACCTTAGGATGATTACCTGGGGCTACTGGTTTTGAGCAGAGGCATCCTAGGCTGTATTAAAAGGCCAAAACCAAATGCACTCAATATTAGTCAGGTACAATGACCAATATATGTAACTATAAGATCTCTACTGTCTCTCAATGACCATGAAGGGAAGTGGGACAATAAATGAGGAGAATACTTCCTTTTTCTAAATAGTGCATTTTCATCTTTATTTACTTTGTAATACTGGACTTTGGAACACATACAAATATATGCGAAGTATACATATTTATTAGAAATATAATGTTAGATCAGTATTTATCTAAGTAAGACACGTGATCCTATATTAGGATCACCTAGAGTGCTTATTAAAAATATAGATTTCTTATCTCCTCACAAAACTTACTGAGTTTGAATTTCTACTTATAGGGGCCTCTGAAACCATAATTTTAAAGACAGATATTCTAATGATTCTTATGAATTCTATAATTTAAGAATTATTGTTTTTATATAGGTAGTCTTTTAATATTAAGAGTTGTGTATGCATGTGTGTGTGTGCGGTTCCATAAATCATAGTCTGTACTGACATTTTTCCCCATGCTGTGAAGTCAGAAAAAATACTTTTTTATGGGTTAACAAATGTTGAATATGCATACAAATGCACACATTTATGTGTGCACAAGGGTCTTGTGGTCAGATATATTTAGCAAACTCTGAATATTACTTGCATCTTTTGGAGATTCACAATTCTCATTAGTACATTAGAGACTCCAAGACTATAAAAATCTGGTATTTCTCAAATCTTTCAAGCCACTGTATGTTTGAGTGCTCATAATTTTTTACTTTTGTCAAATAAAACTACAACTACGCAAGGACAGTTTGGGAAACAAGATTCTACTCAAATATTATGAAGTATCTTACTTGTAAAATATAAAGACCTGTCTCTTTTATATTGATTCCAGGTACTTTTGCAAACAATTGATGCTGGTTGAGAAAAAATGTTTTTTGTTTTATCTCTGTCTAGCTATAAGTATAGAACATGCTCTCTGTGTTGAATAAACATAACTTGATACATGAAGATGTATGAACATAACTTTTATGCTTTGGAATAGTTATTAAAATATATTGTTTTAATTATGCAATCTAGTAATAAACTTAGTATATTAATATTCACAGAGAAACTGACAGGAACACTTTCATTCTATACCCTAAAATTTTTATTTTTGGTGTTTGAGAACAGACTCATTTAACAGCTATTAAGTGTGAGAAAATATACGGCTTTAACCTACATTGAGAAGTTCAAAATAGAAATGCTGGAAAATAGATTTAAATATATGTAACACCAGCCATATATTTTAGACAAATCCTTGACTCTTTCCTTTCACAAAAATTATAGGAAAACTTGTTGCATGGCATTTTATGTTCTAGTTTTGTTTTTTAAGGACTATACTTGATCTTTTTCCACATGTCAAAAAAGCAAATCAATATTTATGTGAATTTGGTAATAATGTTTTTCTTCCACATAGATTTCTCATTTTTACTTACACTTTACCTGTCTACCTACATTCTGTAACTTGTTCTTAAAGGTGAGATGGCAGTGAGTAGTTCCCCTCGGGGATGGGGCAATGTGGAGAGAAGTCGATTTTTTCCAATATACTGAGTATAATAAGCATCATGTGGGAACTCAGTACTGAGATGAATCCTATTTGGAGAAGTTAGTTCCTTGAGTTCTCATACTATGAGGATGGTAAGGAAGTGATACAGCTACCTAGTAAGAAGAGTTTTAGGTTATTTTATTTTTGGTCGTGGTTGGTGACAAGGGCCATACTCTTTCAGGTTGAACACACATGCGTATGCGTTGCCACTTTTATCCATTCTTCAGCCCAGAGCAGGAAGCAAAATGTGCATTATTACAGTCTTCCCCACAGAGGCTGGTTTGGCTCAGTGGATTGAGCGTCGGCCTGCGAGCTAAGTGTCGCTGGTTCAATCTTCCAGTCAGGGCACATCAGAGAAGGAAAACTCTGACTCCAAAAAACCTCCGCTGCCTTGCGGCATACCTCTTCAGGGGAAAGGCTAAGGGAGTAAACCCCGACAGAAAATCCGGAGCCGGAGTCCCTAAGGCGGTTTGACATTGTAGTCAACACCGGCAACTCCTGCGGCGCACCTGAAGCCAAGCTGTATTGACTCCGTCTTTCCCTTGGACCCTTCAGCTGCGAAGAGAGGGGGGGTCTGCTGCATGGGCAACAGCAGACCCTCCATATCACCCTGCCCAGGCTCTGTAGCTTCAGCTTCACTGGAGAGGACACTCCAGCGTCATCGCAAGATGTCGATTCAACACGGGAGGAGACAGATACCGTGTCACTCCCGAGTCGGACTGCACAGCCATTCTCGGCGGTGCAGATAGACTCTTAAGAAGCTACACCATCGTCTCTCGAGACGGACGGCTGCCAACTGCCATAGAGGCTGGACATTCTAATGGGAAGAAAAGGGGAATATTGGTCTCTGCAGCCGGTAGTAATGTGCTACTCTAGTCTGAGTCAAGAAAACATTGTTTTTAGAAATAGTCAGCAGAAGTCAGCAGTCAGCATTATTAGAGATCCTGTGCTGCTGAGATGGGCTACACCTCAAAGAAACCTCAGCCCTTCTCTTTCCAAGAGGCCTATAGGTCATGCTTCTGGATTTTATCAGCCATCACAGATGTGATCAGGTGTCCACCAGCACTTCAACCCACCCACCAAAATTCAAGCACACACTTGCATCATCATAACAAAATAGTTTATATTCTGGGGTCTAGATGCTTTTATTTTCTGAAGAAATCAATGACCTACTAAGAGAAGTCTTTAAATCTAAGCATCAGGGCCCACGGGCATATTCCAGGCATTTTCAGTTGCTTTAGCAACCATCTCTGTCCCTCTTCTTGGTACTATTTTTGTTCATTTGTTTACAAATACTGGAATTCTCCATTCTTTATAAACATCAGTCTGACCATCCTTCACAGACTTCAGACCTTCCCTATATTTCCAAGGGAAAGGGGTAAGAAAAGGACTAAGAAAAGTTGGTCTTAATTAAATGTGTATAATATAGGAACTGGAAAAAGCATACTATTTTTTCTTATCACCATTACTTAGATAAGAATTTTTAATATTAAGCATAGAATCAGATACAACTTCTTATCTATGTAATTAAATGTGACATTAACATTTGAGATAAACACAGGTCATTTTTTATTTCTTATCATTTTTAAATGAAGAGATGGCTGATATAAGTATGAGTTTTATGGGTGTCAAATAGATCTTAAAAACTAAATCTGGGATGGAACAGAGAACTTAAAATTTTCTGTTATGGAAACTGTATTTTATGATGGAATTTATAGTTTTTCACTTCTCACTTTTATTGTTGTTCCTTGGCATTATTGAATACTTCAATGCAATAAATGTTGTAATAATTACATGAGCTATATACAGCAAGGTTCAGAGAAAGTGTGCAATGACTTGCTTAAAGTCATAAGAAAGTCAACTATTACACAAAATGTGGATTAGAAGCCAACTTTTTTATGTCTCTTTCAAAATTTGAGTCCTATCCTTAGTAGAATAAAAATAAAAGGAAGATCAATATATGTGAAGAAAACTGTATCAATGTGGTAGATGAAGACTTTAATGGAGAACACAGATAAAAATGTAGTTAGGTAGTATTTTTTATCTAATGCTATGTGATGAATCACCCCCATATCTTAGTTGCTTACTACAATTTAATATTAGATTCAGATCTCTCATACAATTGCAGAAATATTGCTGCAGCAGCAAGTGTTATCTAGAAGGCCCGATTACAATGGATATCAAAGATGGAGCTTTTACTCACAAGGTTGGTCCTCAGCTGA
Organism: Furipterus horrens; assembly: GCF_987537825.1. Classification (NCBI taxonomy): domain Eukaryota; kingdom Metazoa; phylum Chordata; class Mammalia; order Chiroptera; family Furipteridae; genus Furipterus; species Furipterus horrens. The sequence goes on from NW_028327174.1 coordinate 58,680,118, forward strand.
TATGGGAACAGACTGGATGTCTTTTGCTTTCTATGTAGCTTCTCAACACAACAAGCTTGGATCTCCTCACAGCATGGCAGCCGCACTGTAGTTGAATTACATGACTGCTGCCTTCTCCAAAGCAAGTGTTCTGGTATACCCAGGCAGAAGCCTTTGTTTCTTACTATCTAGCACTGGGAATCACATAGCATCCCTCTTACTACATTCTACTAATTAAAAGAAGTTCATAGGAAGGTGAAGTTTATGGGAGGGATCATCTTTGGAAACTAGCTAGCAGTTATTACAAGTTGGAAGCCAGAGCAAGAAAATTTCACAGAAAACTCTCATATTCTTCTTTCCATTGTGATATAAATTAGTCATTGATTCTTTGGAACAAGAAATTACCTTAAGTTTTCTTTATTTAAAATATTCCATGCATCCTTGAAGAAACTGAAGCTCAGGTAGGAGAAAAGTCTTTCTGCTTACAACAATAAAATTATAAGTATATCTTAATATTTTTAGACAATCTAGATGTCACAATTTTTAACAAATAATCTAAACAAAAATTAAAAAGTGCAAAGAAGTGTAGGAAAAATATGTCTCATCTGAAACAATGCATAGGAATTAACTTCATACAATTCAGAGGAATCTTCCAAAATGTATATGATAGATAATGATTTTTAAATTTCATATTTAAAAATAAAGAAATAATTGTATGTGAAACTAGACAAAAATGTTTTTTATTCTTACTGCATTTCTTTTTCTATTATTTCATTGGAAAAATTGTGAGGTAAATTTGCAGTATTTCAACATATACTTAGTAAGGATGTTTTCATTTGAAATGTTTTTCTTTTTGTCAGGTACAGATGACATGAATAGTATTAGTTTTAGTAAACTGAAGTTTTATAAGTAAACTGGTGATGGCCCCTCTGGAGTTTCCCATAGATACACTAGAAAATGTACATATTGACAGTAAATATTCAAAACTATCTATTAACTCTCATTTATTTCTGCTCTGTGAATTCTTTATCAAGGGGCTTGCTACAGCCATGAGGGGACTACGTGTTTCATGGTAAAATGTGTAGTGCATAAATGGAGACTAGAGTCTATGGGCAAAATAGCTAGATTTGACTAATATGCTTGCAATGGGAGAGCTCCCATCTGAAAACTCAATGTACTTGGAGAGAAAGAATGTTTTATTTTGCAATATAACATTGCAATATGTCAAGCGCATGAACTGAGACTCACTGGGCTGATATGTGCTGTTCTCACATATAAGAAACAAATTGCTAAGGCTCAGGAACATGCCCATTCTATGAATAGAGATTGACTTTGCTGCCAAGGGAAGCCAGTTGCTTGGGTTTTAGGTGACACATTCCCCCCTCTTTACTTTTAGCAGGAAAAAGGTTTGGAAAGCAAACTACTAAAAACGTTTTCCCAGAGGTTCCAAGGAATATAAAACCTATCAAGCATTGCATTTATTTTAGACACAGACTCTCTCTGCCTCAGGAAACTCAGAACTAATGTCACTGAGAGCACCTGCCATCTTCCTTCACCTTTCACTGCCAGACTATCTGTGCCTTTAAGGTAGGTCACCTTTCTTTGGCATTCTGCTTCATTACAGGTTTAGAAGATAAATTTTTCCTTCCAGATGAGCTGTATTTGAAATCTGAGGTCTTTCTTCTGGCCCTCATTTGCTCCACACATTTCCCATTGCATGATCAAACCGATGCTCTCATTCAGCTATTTAACCAAGAAAATATTTCTGAAATGTTACATAAATACCAGATTTTAAAATATTGTAAATTTTCATTTTATTAAACTATTATGTATGAACTCCCATAATGAGGAAGAAACGGGGGTCAAGGAGTCAGGGAGATAGACTTGCTCTTGCTGCCCTTAGTGAGGCTGGAAGTCGATGGCAGGAAGAGGGCAGAGGGGTTTCTGCATACACCCAGAACTAGGGCTCAGTAATGCTCCTTTCAAAATAAAACTGGTGGTGGTTTCCCCATGATATATGTAGAGACCGCTTCCCACTATCCTTGAGAATTTGGGTTCATCTCCTCTAAGAGAAAATAAATACATTATTTGTGTAAGAAAACAGAAAACAGTTTTTCCCCAGATGTTTCCTACCTGGTTTAGGAGAAAATTAGCTTTTTGAATTCAGTATGCAGGGTTGAGCCTGGCCAATATGTTTTGATTTTATTATTCTAGAAATATGTCCTAGAGCCTCTCAAGGTTAATCAAGTCCACTGGCAGCTTCTATGGGGTTGCAGAATCTGATTATTATTCCTTGTGGTTACCCTACCAGCTTTCTCAACCCTACTTTCGGAACTCCTTCTGAGAGGGTGAACAAGTTCGGCAGCATGTTCATATGGATAGTCCTTCTGCCTCTTGTCAAATTCTGAAGGATAAGATGAGAAGAGGAAGAAGCTTGTTATTTGGCTTTAATGACTGATCAGATCTGAGTTTTCTTTTATTCTAACTAAGTTTTATTGATAATGCAAAAAAGAAATAGTTTAGTAAGCACATTATATGCAGTAGATCACCCAGATAAAATGGGAAAGATTTTATTTAGTAGGGGTGAAGGATAAAGGGAAAATTATTACCACCTGCTTTGCCTTGAGAGCACATACAGATTTTCACCTTGATTAAGATCACATATCTTCAGAGAAGAATGAGTAGAAAGTCACCTTTATGTTTATATTTATGGATAAAAGAACACAGGGGATAATTTTATAATGTAACAGCTTGCACTCTGACTAGTTTAGCAAATGTAGGCCAATGAGTCTCTAACAATAAAATAATTCTAAAAAAGAGATAGAGACCAGGCTAGTGACCTAGTCTTAAAAAGAGGATCAAAGATTTTGTTGGTAAGCATTTCTTACTTAGCAAGGTGAGGCTGATGCTTTGACTCCCACAGAATGTTTGCACTTTTAGGAACAATGACTAAGGCCAGGGGACACAACTAAAAACTAACTTATACTGTTTGTGCCCTAAATGAAATAAGTAGAGACCTTGATCACTAAGGTCACCTTGCTATGATTATTTAAGCAAAAAATAGAATCATGTAAAAGTGTGAAAAAAACAGTATCAACTGTAGGATGTAGGGTTATGTTCTCCAGAAGACGTACTGAATTTCCTGTGGTTAAGATTTAGCAGATATTACTGGTTTCTTACCCCAAAGCCTTCAACCCTTTATCCCTTGCAGCCTCCTTACCTTATAGGATGTAAAGTTAGGTCTCTTTCAGTGCAGAGAGGGCTATATAGCCTACTCCTTGACATTGATGTCTGAAGGGAAATTTAATAAGGGGCGTTTCTGGAAAAAATAGTTTCCAGTTGTTCCTCTTCCCAGCCTTATATATGTACATGATGATTTCTGGATCTCAGACAGTCATTTTATTTCTGAGAAAGAGGATGTGGTAACATGCATGTGGATGATGAAACACATACCCTACAAATAAATCAGAATAGAAAGAAATCCATGACCTTTACTAAACCCACTGAGCTGTTTCCTGCCTCCAGATTTCATTTTTACTGAACAAGAAATGACCTTCTAATTTAGTGAGCTAGTATTTGGATATTAATAATTGTAGTGAACATCACTTCTTATGTATGTGGCCGCTCAAGGCATTTAGTGAAAGACAAAATATATGTGAACATAAAGTTATCCCAAACGTAATAAGTGATTTTTTTTTTTTTTTTGGTTTCCTGTATCTTATCAAAACTCTTTCATTCAAATATTTATTTGGTTTACATATTAATCCTCAGAAGTAAACAGGGTTAGTGTTCTGATTACAGCCTGATAAGTGAGAAAACTGGAACACAGAGGCAAAGGGATTTTATCTAAAGCAAAAAAACCTGCAATAGCAGAGATGAAGTCTCAACTAAGCTCTTTGATTCTTTGTCTCAGAACCTGTGCTGGGTCATTTTGCAAGTTAAAAAAGAAAACAAAAATGTCTTTGCATCAAAGAAACTGGATGATAAATGATGCGATTTTCTCCTTTGTTTCTAAGTAGGGGCTGGCAACACACTAAAAAAAATTTTCACCTAGGCTTTCTCTATGTTCTTTAAGGCGATTTACTCAACTACCCCCAGAGAACTACCTTGATACAACGGCCACCTAGATCCTGGCTGCAGTAAATGTGTTTACTGTGGTTAGAAATCTAAAACTAAGTAGTTTCTAAAAGAAGCTGGAGAATGTTGTATTAGAACCATTATACTTCTAGTTTTACTGTTTCTTTCAATTCAGCTCATGCCACAGAGTCATGCTCCCTCCTGGGAATTCATGGTTTGCAAAGAGAAAGTCCATCCAGTTTATGGCTACTCTGCTGAAAAAACAACAGAATGAATACTTTGTATCTCAATGCAGTTATGTAAATCATAAATAGGCTAATTAGTATTTACAGAATTCTGTTCATTTATACACAGAAGAATAAAGTATAATGTGTCCTCAAATGACCTTTAAAAATAATAGAAACTTACAACATATATCAATAATCACTTTAAATGTAAATGGCTTAAAGGCTCCAATTGAAAGACATATGGTAGCTGAATGGAGAAAAAACAAGGCCCATATATATGCTGTCTAAAGAGACATGCCTCAGAACAAAAAATAAACACAGACTCAAAATAAAGAAATGAAAAAAGATATTCCATGCAAATCAAAATTAAAAAAAAAAAAAAAAGAACACCTGGGAAAGCAATACTTATATCTGACAAAATAGAATTTAAAACAAAGGCTGTAGAAAGAGACAAAGAAGGACACTATATAATGACATAATGATAAAGGAAACAATTCAACAGGAGGATATAATCTTTCAAACACTAATGCACCTAACAAAGGAGCACATAAATATGTAAAGCAAATCCTGATGGACATAAAGGGAGAGCAACAGTAATGCAGTCATAGTTGGGGATTTTAATACCTCACTGACTTAATGTATAGATCTCCCAAATAAGAAAATCAACAAGGGAATGGTGGTCTTAAATGACACACCAGAAGAGATAGACTTAATTGCTATCTTTAGATTGTTTCATCCAAAAGCATAAGAATATGCATTCTTTTCAAGTGCACATGGAACATTTTCTCAGGTAGAGCACATGTTAGTACACAAAATAAGTCTTAATAAATTTAAGATGAAATCATACCAAGAATATTCTCTGACCATAATGTAATGAAACTAGAAATCAATCACAAAAAAACAAAAACAAAACAAAAAAACCTGAAAAACACACAAAGGTATGGAAGCTAAATAACATATTACTAAACAGTGAATGAGTTAACAATATGACCAAGGAGAAAATAAAAAGATACTTTGAAACAAGTGATAATGGGAACACAACAACCCCAAATCTATGGCACACAGCAAAAGCAGTCCTAAGAAAGGAAATTCATAGCATCACGAGCCTGACTCAAGAAACAAAACTCTCAAGCAAACAGTCTAACTGTTCACTTAAAGAAACTATAAAAAGAAAAACAAAGCCCAAAGTGAATAGAAGGACGGAAATAATGATATCACAGCAGAAATAAATGAAATAGTATCTAAAAAATACAAAAGATCAATGAAACCAAGAGCTGGTTCTTAGAAAATGTAAGCAAGATTGATGAACCTTTAACTAGGCTCATCAAGAAAAAAGAAAGAAGACCTAAACAAATAAATCAAACAATGAAAGAGGTGAAATAACAACTGACTCTGCAGAAATATAAAGGATTGTAAAAAAAATATCATGAACAACTAACTATATGTCAACAAATAGGACAATCTGTAAAAAACAAATAAATTTCTACAAGCATACAATCTTTTAAAACTGAATCAGGAAGAATCATAAAATCTGAATAGACTGATTACACCTAGTGAAATTGAAGCAGTAATTAAAAACCCCCAACAAACAAAAGTCCTGGACCATATGGCTTCACAGGTTAATTTTACCAAACATTTAGAGATGAACTAACACTTATCCTTAAACTGTTTCAAAAAATTGAAGACTCCCAAACTCATTTTATGAGGCCAGCATAACCCTAATTTTAAAACTGGGTAAGGACATTACAAAGAAATAAAATTATAAGCAAATACCCTAGATGAGCCTAGATGCTAAAATCCTCAAAAATTTTAAACAGACTGGATCCAACAATACATTAAAAGATCATACACTGTGATCAAGTGGGATTTATTCCAGGGATGCAAGATTGGTACAATATCCATAAGTCAATAAATGTGATACACAAGATAAACAAAATGAAGAATAAAATCACACAACCATATTAATAGATGAAGAAAAAGCATTTGATAAAATCCAGCATCTGTTTATGATAAAAATTCTCAGCCACATTGAAATAGGAGGAACATCCAAAACATAACAAGGGCCATATATGACAAACCCTCAACCAACATCACACTCAATCAGCAAAAACTAAGTGTTTCCTTAAGATCAGGAATAACACAGGGATGTCTGCTTTCACCACTCTTAGTCAACATAGTACTGGAAGTCCTAGCCACAGCAAGCAGAGAAGAACAAGAAATAAAAAGCACCCAAATTGAAAACGAAGAAATAAAACTCTCATTATTTGCAAATGACATGATACTGCATATAGACAATCCTAATGATTCCACCAAAAAACTACTAGAACTGATCAATAAATTCAGTAAAGTAGCCAGATACAAAATTAATATTCAGAAATTATTGGTATTTTTATATATCAATAATGAACTATTAGAGAGGGAAACTAAAAAAATAATACCATCTATAATTGCACCAAAAAAATTAAATACCTAGGAATAAATTTAACCAAGGATGTAAAAAATTGTTACTTCAAAAATTATAAGACACCTAAGAAAGAAATTGAAGAAGATACAAATAAGTAAAAGCATATAATGTGTTCATGAACAGGAAGATTTAACATTAAAATATCCACGCTACACAAATAAAAATATATTTCTAATATAATTCCTATCAAGAGACCAATGGTCTTGTTCACAAAACTAGAAAAAGTATTCCAAAAATTTATACAGAATCATAAAAGACCCTAAATAGCATCAACTATCTTGAGAAAGAAAAACAAAGTTGGAGGTATCATGATACCTGATATAACATATACAACAAGACCATAATAATCAAAACAGCCTGGTACTAGCATAACAACAAGCATATAGATCAATGGAAAATAACAGAGAGTCCAGAAATAAATCCATGCCTTTATAGTCAATTGGTATGTGACAAAGAAGGCAAGAAGTTACAATGGGGTAAAGACAGTCAATAAATGGTGTTGAGAAAATTGGACAGATACATGCAAAAAAATCAAACTAGATTACCCCAATACCCCATACACAAGAACAAATTCAAAATGGATTAAATACTTAAATGTAAGATTCAAAACCATAAAAGTCATAGAAGAAAACATAGGCAGTATAATTTCAGATATTTCTTGTTACAATATTTTTTCCTGATATATCACCTTGGGCAAGAGAAAAAAAAATGGGACTACATCAAACAATACGATTTTTCACAGCAAAGGAAAACATGAACAAAATGAAAAGTTAACCCACTGAATGAGAGACCAGCAATGATACATCTGGTTAGGGTTAATATGCAAAATTCATAAAGAACTTAAAAGACTCAACACCAAGAAAACAAGCAACTCAATTAAAAAATGGGCAAAGAACCCGAATAGACAACTCTCCAAAGAGAACGTATGGATGGCCCGTAGATATATGAAAAAATATTCAACTTTATTAACCATCAGAAAGATGCAAATTAAAACCACAATGAGGTATCACCTCACACCTGTTAGGATGACTATTATCAATAAATCAATAAACAAGTGTTGGCCAGGATGTGGAGAAAGGGAAACACTTTTGCACTGTTGGTGGGAATGCAGATTGGTGCAACCACTGTGGAAAACAGTATGGAATTTCCTCAAATAATTAGAAATAGAACTGCCTTCTGACCAAATGATCCCACTTCAGGGGATATATCCAAACATTACTTTGAAAAATTATATGCACCCCTATGTTCTTTGCAGCATTATTAACAATAGCCAAGATTTAGAAGTAGCCCATGTGCCCATTAGTAAATGAGTGGATAAAAAAAGCTGTGGTACATTTCTATAATGGACTACTTGGCTATAAAAAAGAATGAAATCTTACCTCTTAAGATAGCATGCATAGACCTCGAGAGTATTATTATGCCAAGTGAAATAAGCCAGCCAGAGAAAGACAAATACCACACGATTTCACTCATATGTGAACTCTAATGAACAAAATAAACAAACACAAAATAGAAACAGATGCACAGATACAAAAAGCAGAGTGACAGCTTCTAGAGGGGAAGTGCTTTGGAGGAGGGCTGGGTGATGAACAAGAAGGGATTAAGCAAAAAACAAACAAAAAATTCACAGACACAGACTAGAGCATGGTGACTACAAGAAGGATGGAGGGGCGGAGGGAGGTAAGAGAGGGTCAAGGGAAATAAATGGTGACAGAAGGAGCCTTGACTCTGGGTGGTGAACACAGAATACAACATACAGATGATGTATTATAGAATTGTCCGTCTGAAGCCTATATAATTTTATTAACCAAGTCAGCCCAATAAGTTTAATACAAATTAAAATGCATACATAAATAAAAAATAACAAAACAATTGCTTTTTGTTTATTCTGGTAATTTATTTTGGGATTGTCCTTTTATAATGAATAAAGGGGTATTAAATGTTTTTGAAATAAATAGTTCAATAAAGTAACCCACAACTACAAGTATCCCATATTTTACATCACAAATGCATCAACAAGTTGAGGGTAGAACCAGAGGTAACAACAATTCTGAAATAAATAGGCCCCTACTGTGATTTGTACTTGGCAGGTTTTGTATTTATTAAGAAATTTGTGATTTCAGATTATATGGAAAAAAGTATTCTTGGATTCCACTTGGTTTTCCTATAGATTTATTCCTTTTGGGGCTGGATAAGGGAAAATATATGGCATTTTCAAAATATATTTTATAGAAGTTATTTTTGTAACATAGTTTACCAAAAACAATCTGGGGAGCTCATTGTGAAATAGACATTGGGAGGTTATAGTGATAATTTCATGTTTTCTTCAGAGAACAACTTCTTTAATGAGTAGAAATAATAAAGAGGGAAAAAATGATTTTTTCCTAATAACATCAAGATCATTTTATGACTTAATCAGTAGAGTTCAAACACACAATAGTCTGAACCATGACATGGTGCAACCTCCATTACACGGTAATTCCCAAATTAATGAGCGAATGAGGAGAAAATGCTGGAATATAGGAATGAGCAAGACAGAGAGTTGGGATAAAGTGATGGATTAAGAGAGAAAAAGAAAAGACTTGGGAATACAGGTAAAGTCACAAAAAAAAAGAGGGGAAACAAAGCAACAAGCAAAAACATCACATTTTTACATTGTTGTGTGCTAATTAGCCACATTATGATTAATTTCCAGTGACAATTCATCCTTGTCCTTCTCTCTTTATATACCTGTTAGTGCAAAACATCTTTTAGATATTTTTTAAAATTATGATTTGGAAAAATACTTACTCTTTAAGTTATTTATTGCTTGGCCACCTGACTTATTTATTCTTTATATATTCATGCAGGTATTTATTATTTATTAGATTATTTTAATGGAAGCAATTAGGTCTTAGAAATACAGCTAGACATAAGTCACTTTTCTGATGGCGTGATTGGGGAGGGCACACAGAAATTCAGATGAAGAATTAGAAATACCTTTAGAGGTATTTTGACACAGATATATGCAACATGCAAAGGGAGAATGTTAAAAGTACAGAATCTGGATGCTTCTCAGCACCTCCACTGCTACCTCCTTGCTCAGATCCACACTCTCTTGCCAAGATTGTTGCAGGAGCCTCCTCACTTGTATCACTGTATCTACTTTTTGCCCTGCTGCAACCCATTCTCAGGATTAATCTATCTGAAATATGAGCCAGCGTATATGACTCCTGTGCTCATTGATGGCTCCTGCTTTCACCCAAAGTAAAGCTGTGGTTCTTGTAAACAATGGTTTGTGAGGCCCCACATGCTATGGTCTCAATTTCTGTCTCCTCCTACTCTCCTTGCTTACTACATCTATCCACCCTGGACAGCCTTGTCTTATGGCCTTCACTCTAATAGTTCCCTCTGTTAGAAAGGATACGTGCTTAGCTTTTCTTTCTCTTTTCAGATATTTTCTCGAATCCCTCTTTCTCAATGAGGCTACACTTGAGAATCCCATTTAATATGGTAAATTGCCTGTTTCTACACATATTCCCTCTTTCCATTATGCTGCTTTATTTTCCCATAAGAATGTCCACCATTAAGCATGCAGAATAATGTATTTACTTATATTGATTGATAATGCTTTTTGTTTGTATTTCTCCCTCAGAATGGAAGTTGCAATTGAAAGGGCATTTCTGTTTTATTCACTGAAGTATCCCCAACATGAGGAATATGTAGCAGGCACTTGATAGAAATGTTTTTGAATAAAAAAAAAAAAACAAAAAGTAAGAGGTTTATGCTACCAGAGAGATAAGTGAGGAGGAGATTAAGAAAAGCTAGTCCAAATTAATGACTCATAATATTGAGATTGGTGCTATCTGTACCTCTTTGACAATCATTCACAAGGAAAGAATCTCCCAGGAGAGAAATTTGTCTGAACAACGAAGAGGCTGGGAAGAAGTATGTGGAGAGATGCAAATCTGCCTGTTATCCTAGGTCAGTGGTCAGAAAACTATGGCTTGTGGGCCAAATTCAGGTCATACTCTATGTTTTGTAAGTAAAGTTTTATTGGAATACAGCTATGCCCATTTATTTTAGGCATAATCTATGGATCCTTTCCACTATGGTAGACAAATTAAATGGTTGTGACAGAGAATACATGACTCACAAAGGCATTATTATCTGACATTTTAAGAAAAAGTTTATTGATCCCTGTCTTAGAAAATAAAGAATAAGTGTAGACATTAAGTTGGAAAACACCATGATCAGAATCATGATACAGAAAAAAATCACTTTCTAGTCAACTCACTTCTCCCAGATAGTCTTTTTCTCAGAATATCTCATTAGTTTTATTATTTTTTTGCATGTATATATGTAGATGTGTATATTTTGTTTTGTTTTACCAACTCTAAATGAATTTACCTTGTATAATATATTCGATTTCTGTTTTTTCTTCAGCCAGAGACCCCTAGTCTTTATGGCTCTTTTTGTAAATACAGCGGTTGCTGCTAATGATTGAATGGGTGGCACCATGGAACACATTTAAAATCCATCAAGAAGTAGGGGACAATGTGAGGTGTTTCTCATTAAAACTCAGAATACCATGACTTCCAGAGTAGCTTAGTGAGTTAACTATGTCATGATTTGGGTTTGGTTGGCCTTCCAATCTTATTTTTATCTTCTTTTGGAGAAACTGAATAAAAACAGTATATTTGGAGAGTAAGTTCATTGCTGGGGTGGGGCCAAACAAAGCTTAATAATGTAAAGTGTTTGTTAGAGAGTGAGCTGTAATCATCACACTAATTTCATTTATAAAATTCAAACTGGCAAGAGACTATAAAACACTAATGATAGCCAGTTGCCTAATTAGCTCTGCAACACAGTCTTTCCAATTTAGTAAAGCAAAACGAGTCATCGTTGCAGACCTGGGGCAGCAGATAGTTTCCTGTTAAAAATCTGTTTTAAAGTATGTGGTGGATTTAATGATAGATATAGCCTAGTATATGTAGGTTTCTTCTGCAAACGAGAAGATGCAAGTGATAACTAGAAATTTAAACTATATTAAACATATAAAAAGCCTGTGTCTTCATCTAAAATAATGAGCAAATCCAATAATCTGAGCATATTTCTCAATAAACACTAACATACTGTTAAAAAGACTCTTGTTTCCAGAAAAAAAGAGGTTTTATTTATTAATAATTTGTCTAATTTTCTACCCAAACTGTTTACTTTGGGTTTATTGATTTATGACTCTAATAAATAAATAAAAAAAATTATAAAATCACTTTCAATCAAGTAATTTCTAAGATTTTTATGAACACTTGTTGAATTTTTCTATCTCTGTTATCAGTTTTAATAAGAGGATAATCCAAACCATGAAAGATATAATTATGTTGCTGATTTTAAACTTTACAACCCAGGCGTTTAGTTCACTTAATACTCCTTAAGACTCTGCTTTCAAAGGAATCCAGGCATCCTGCTGTGCTCTGAAAACCTGAAAGTGTCCAGGAGAAAAAGAGGAATAGGCTGAAAGGAAGAGCCAACAGTAAGAATGTCCTGAAATTTTTCAGACCGGCAGTTCCTGGAATAGGTGACGCAATGATATGGCATGTCAGGGATATACCTCTGAGAATTGCTCTTCACTCCCAGTCACAGAGCCAGGCACATGGACATTAGCAGATTGGAAAAAATAGTCTGAAGTCCTCTTTTCAACACACAGTGGCTGTAAGTTTCAGGTATATATGGTGGATGGTGGGTGGTGGATGGACCAATAAAAAACACCATTTAGATATCTGACTGATCTTTGTGACTGAATGAAAAACGTATGGGTCTTTAAGTTGCTAACCCAGGAGGATAAGTGAGATACACTTACATACCTTTTGTTGCAGCCCTTTTAAATGAGCTCTTAAAAACTGACACTGGGATTGAACACGTGTGGCAACTGACAGAAATGTGTTATTATTCTACCTAATCGTTCATAGATTCTTGTTATTAACCTTACTTGATAGGGAAAATTTTTTATTGGTTTACTGTATTTTATAACCAGTTTAGCATCCTCATATATCTGATAATCAATAAAGGAACTCTAGAAAGGCAAAGAATGCTCAAGGAAGTATTCTCAAGTTGCCCAGAAGAACAAGACCTCCTTAGCACAGGCCAGGTTTTCCCATTGAATGCATCATACTATCTTGAATCTTCTTTCATTAGAGCAAGTTTTCACTTTAGAGTAACGTAAGTTACTTGCATGCTTCTTGCTATATTGACCCCATAAAGCTCAATCTACTTCATTTTTATTAAAGAACGCAAGAAACCACTTGTTTTGACATATATTTTCAAACATCAGTGGAAGAGTAGAATTGTACCAGAATTTCAAGTAATTTCACTACTCAGTTTGGAATTATTCTAATAATACTTCTGCTGCTTCAGAAATTCAACCCTCCAGATGAAACTTTAAAATGAATAAAAACAATTCTCGCTCTTAGATGTGAATTTGAATTAACTGTTGAAAAATGCAAATAGTATTTACTTTGGTCACACCATACCTGTTAAGACAGTGATTGGATTATGTGTTTAGAGAGAAAATGCCCAAAAGAAACACCATGCTTTGTTTTATAATACATTTTTTAGATTTCTAGAAACATCTTGCCTGAAATTTTTAAACATTTTAACTTATGTTTAGGCAAGTTTTTCAGCTCTGAAGTTTATATA